>NC_056728.1:1299670676-1300031926 GCF_019279795.1 Protopterus annectens | reverse complement strand
TTTATTCTAACATTGGTAGACTGAACATTTTAAATATATTTTATTTATTCAGATTAAAAAAAAGAACAGCCAAAGCAAAGTGGGGGCCTTGTATCCCAAGCTGCGGTATGCATTTTCTGAAGAACATGAAGCCTGAAACTGAAATTTCATTTGGAGTGGCCCTATAGAATTGATAGATGAATTCATGTTATATATAAATGCCACTACTGAATTCCTAATTTTCACCCAAGAGATAGGAATGGATACTATTTCATATTTAGATATTTCTCTATCAAAAGATGCAATATCCTGAAGGTGTTCATAGCTGCTCTCTCCAAAGCAAAAAACACAGCATCAATGGGACCAGACCTACATGAACTCCAAGAAGAGCTAAACCCAAACATAAAACTACTGTTCAATCTCAGCCTTACTGCAGGACATGTACCCAAAGAGTGGCGTACAGCAACAGTGGTCCCTCTCCACAAAGGTGGTGCCTCAACGGATCTTGGAAACTATCGCCCCATAAGCCTGACTAGCTTGGTCTGCAAAGCTATGGAAAGGATCATCATGGACCTCATAAATAAAGATATTGGGGACCTACAGACACTGGATCCTACCCAGTTCGGCTTTGTTAAGGGCAGATCCTGCCTCTTAAACCTGGTTGATTTCTTTGAAACAGTCACCAAGGCCATTGACGAGGGGAAGGTGGTCCACACAGCCTACCTGGACCTCGCAAAAGCCTTCGATACAATACCCCACTCGGGCATTATAGATAAGCTCACCAGTTTAAATATAAACCCCTATGTCACTAGATGGGTTGTAAACTGGCTAAAGGACAGAACCCACATGGTTAGAATTGCTGGAGCCATGTCAGACTCCAAACCAGTTACAAGTGGCGTCCCCACAAGGCTCAGTCCTGGGACCTCTCTTGTTCGGTATATATTTCTTGGAGGTACAGGTCAACACGGAAGGACTGTGGCTGACTAAGTTCGCAGATGACTGCAAACTGGGCGCCATAATCGACTCTCCAGCCGACACAAGCATCCTCCAAAAGGCCCTCATAGAAACAGACAACTGGTGCCAGAGCCATGGCCTCAAGCTAAACGCCAAAAAGTGTATAGTCATCCCCTTTGGCAAAAACAAAGTGCCCACAAATTAACACATAGGTGGTAATCCATTAAGTACAGAAGAAGTAATTAGGGACCTGGGCACCCAAGTTGATAGCAATCTCTCATTTGACAACCACATGGCCAAAGTGGTTAGAAAAACATTTTATATAGCCCACCTAATCATGAAGGGATTCACATCTAGATCAGGGGAGGTCATCATGCCTCTTTACTCATCCCTCATCAGGCCCATAATTAATTGAGTACAATGCCCCTTTTGGAATGTACCTTACCAGACACCTGCAGCAACTGGAAAGATCCCAAAAGTACCTCACCAAGAGGATCAAAGGGCTCAAACAGATGCCATATGCTGCCCGGTTAAAGAAACTCCAGCTCTACTCAGTGGCATACCGCCTACTCAGAGGCGATCTGTACCCGACATATAAAGCCATGTCCAACCCGGAATTAATGGACATGCTGCACCTCAGAAAATCCAAATCCCATCGAGCTACGCGCTCGAGAGACTTGAACCTCAGCACTGATATAAATAGGACATGCTGGAGGGACAGATTCATAACCCAGAGGCTCCCTTTACTCTGGAATAAAATCCCAGTCCAGGTTAGGCAGAGTCCCTCATTGACTCTCTTCAAGAGGAATCTTGATGAGTGGATGGGAGATCATAGGTTTACCCCGGGTATTACTTCTGTGTCACTGTTAGACAGAGGCACAGTATACTAACCTCGAAAAAGGGCATAGCAAAATTAATTTAAAATAGGTGGCAAAAGCCAAACACACTCTGGCTAGGCTTATAAATGCCCTAGGGCAGATAGCCTAGTATGAACCTATGAACCTATATATAACCATTTTAAAGCCAATATTTTTCGCAAGAAAACGTATTCCAATAAATGTTTGCATTTTTGCAGTAATTATCCCCAGCATGTTAAAAAGGCAGTCATAAAAGGGCAGCTGGATCGGGCAGCACGCATGGTTTCACAATTTGATGAATTTGTTGAAGAATGTCATTTCATTATTAATATGTTTTTAAATAGGGAATACCCCAAGCAGTTTGTTGATGCTATATTTGCTGAAGTTTTAAACAAGAGGAAAATGGGTTTTACAAGCCATTGTTAGGAAATTCTAATTGCTCTGATATACAACAACTCGAGCAACAAGATTCAGAGCAACAATTGTTATCAGTAGAACAAAATGATTTTAATTCTAATATGGTCAGCACAGGTCACAATAATAAAAGTAATATAGCATTCATTACCACTTTCACACAGGATTCAGAGTATATCAAAAATTTGGTGATGAAAAATTGGATTTTCATCAAGAGAGACATGCAATTGGTTAGTCTTTTAGGCACACAACCATCCATTACTTATAAAAGAGATAAAAATTTGAAAGATTGGTGTAATACTTGTTCCAACACAGTGACTATCATTAAGGGTACAATGAGAAAATGCAATATGTGCAATTATTGTTCTTATATTTTGGAAACTGAACAAATATTTATTAATGGCACCCCAATAAAAATAAAAGGAAAATATAATTGTAACACTTCTGGGGTGGTGTATGCTGCAATATGTCTACAATGTTCAGCCTATTATATAGGAAAAACTGAATGTAAATTAAAACAGCGCATTTATGAACATGCCTATGACATAAACAGGCAATAACTTAATAATGCTCTGTATAGGCATATAGCACAATACCCTTTACATAAATTTCAATTCATAGTATTGGAGCAAGTAGTTCCATCTCCTAGAAGAGGGCCTTGGAAAATTATATTGGAATCAGAAGAATATTGGTGGCAGGTACATTTAAACGCCACCCAGTTCCCAGGTCTAAATGATTCCATTTCCATCACTAGTATTTTAAAATTAAAAGCTATTTATTAATAGATGATAGTTGGTGATTAATTCATTCATTTACATATATTTATATTTTATATATTTATTATTGGGTGTATGTGCAATAACAATATATCAAGTAGTATGTGAATTTTTAATATTTCAGTATCGTTAATTTATTTGAAAAATGTTACATAACATTAGTATATTCAGATAGATGTAAGCTGCATTTGGCAGTATTTTGGCAGTTTTCCATCAGTATTAATTAATTGATTGAATTAATTAATTGATGATTATGTAAATGCTATAAAAAGGATTGTAGTATGAGTTTTAAAACTGTCTGATGAAGGCTGGAGTTCGCAGCCGAAAGCGCTTACCAATAAATTCTTATATATATTTTTATTCCGGTTGTCCGCTTGATTGCTTTTGTGCTCCTGGATTTATTTCATTAGTTTGTGGTTCGTGATACAAAATGTTCATCATTACTTAGTGACTGCAACCCTCAAAGGATTTTCTAGAGAAACACAGTTTTTTTTTTTTTAAATGAACAAATTAAAATGAAACAATGTCATGGACATTCTGCAAAATCAGGGACAGTTTCAACATGGTCTCACGAATCAGTATCCAAAGCGTACTTAATAGAAATGTAAACTAGTCCCGTAAACCAAAATTAAAGCAGAGCAACTGACAAAAAGCTAAGCAAGTTACTTTCATCCACAGCTAGCACCCTTCCCCAATGACTGGGCAGAGAACCACAAAATTTATGAGGTACAGATCAAAATATGGGGCAAAGCCAGGGGCATTCTGCAAAATCAAGTACAGTTTCAACTTGTTTTTACAAAAACATTATCCAGAGAGTAAAGTATTCTAGTTTAGTTTATACAAATGCAAACTAGGACTGTAAAGCTATACTGCAAGCTGGGCAAATAACAGTGTAAGCTGCAGACAAATTTGTTTCACATAAAGATTGGCCAGTGTGTAAAAATTTTAATTTATTTTACACAAATGCACTAGCCCTTAATGCCAGAGTTTGTTGTGTCTTTCGGCTTTTCCCGGTTAGAGGTCACCACAGTGGAACTCCGGTCCGCTAATGACTGGCAGATAGATTTTTACGTGCCGAGTTGCCAGTTCTGACGTACAACCTTCAACGAAGGTACGCCTATTCACGCATGTCTCCATGCAAGAAGACGCTCTAGCTGAGAATAGAACCGGACAGTGTCTTACTGTGAGGCGACAACGCTACTGCAGCACCACCACCGCAGCATCTTAATGCCAGAGTTTAATAAGGGCAAATGAGGAGGGCAAGATGCTTTCATCCACAGACCTCTCAATCTGGTTGCCTGTCAAAATATTTAAAAAAGGGAGAATAAAACTTCCATTTTATTTCACATAAACACAGAGTAACCCCTTAATGCCAGACTTTAAACTCAGGAAATGAAGAGGGCAAGTTACTCTCATTTAGAGCACAGTTACCCCCCCCCCCATGCCGTTTGCCTACCAGCATATTAAAAAAAAAGGAAATAAATATTCCATTTTAGTGCATACACATGAACATTAGCTCCCAATGAGCACATGAAGGGGATAAGCTGCTTTCACCTACAGGACAGCTAGCCACCACCCCACAAAAACACAATATTCTAATGCATTTCACACAAATAAAGAGAAAGCTACTTTCAGTTGCTGCAAAGCTATCCTTCTCCCTGAAATGAGGAAGCAAATGTTCTAATGTATTTCACAGAAAGACACGCTAGACCTTAATGCAAGACTTTAAACTGAGACAAAGATTAAGTTAAGTTACTTTCATCCACAACACAGCTACCCAGCTGAATCTATCAGCATATTTAAAAAACTATATATTCAAACTCATTTCACACTAATGCAGAATAGCCCTTTATAACAAACTTTATACTAAGCAAACATAAGAATGCAAGCTGCTTTCATCCACAGCACAGATACCTCCCCAAAACAAATTTGATTGTTTTCCAGTATTAAAAAAATGCATTCAATCCACAAATGCCTGCAGCCACAGCTACCTAAATACCCTTTTTAATAGACAAGGACATTTCATCTCAATAAATCATGAGATGGCAATGAATAGAAAACTGCTGTGCATTAGATAGGATTGCAGCAGCTGCATGTATTTTTTTAAGTAAAGAAGCATTCCTTTACTTGAAAGAATAAATAAAATACAACAAGCTGAAGAACTTCGCTGGCCCAGCTGCACATGTGCAAATGATAAGTACTACAAGTATATAAAGGTAAATACTTATGATCCTGTCACTCTGTTTTCTCTTTAAAAGAAAAAAAGATGCAGTTTTTAACAAGTGACTGATTGATCATTATGTTCTGCACATAAGCTAGCTTACTTTATGTGCTGAAAATAAGAAAAACCTAGTAAGCTATTTTTTTCTTTGGCTATGGCCCCTCCCCCAAAGGCGTGGGCCTCAGATGACTGCCTGAATCGCCAGTATTATAATTCATCACTGTTTCCAATCCCCTTCTAACTTCAGCGATTTACATTTTCTAATATAACACATAATACAATGATTCAGTGTTATAACTTTCATTTTCTGATCATAAAAAAAATGCATGGTCTACACACAGAAGTTGGTTTTGTTTTGGCTTTGCTAGAGTCATCTTTTTCACCAATAAGTTTTCAAAATTTTTACTCACATCACACTAAGTGACTATTTTTTGATATTTCATAAAAATAAGAAGCACTACTTTTCACTTTTACTTCCATGCAAATAGGTGATTTCACTCTCACACTACAAAGTCACCATTAGCACCATCTGTAGTGGTAAAGCTGCATCATACAAGTATAATGCTGAAGGTCTGTATTAGAAAAGCACTGAAAACTTTTGTAGTTAATTAGCAAACACTGTCTTACAGCTTTGGCAGTCTTCTATCTTCTTCCAGAGTACAACAGTCAATTTTTCTGAGCGCTTCAGCAACATGACAGCTACCATTTTTTGATTCAGGACCAAAGACCAAAGACAGTGTACTCATACATTAATATTTCACCACTTTTTAAGACAGCTAAATTTAGAATACTGCATTCAGTTTAAATGTTTAAATTAGATTTAATTTATATGACAAAAGACAGAGGTAAGCACATGTAAAATTCTACTACCCCACTATCCCAACCATCCCCCTCACACCCTCATTTAATTCCCATGACCTCTGGGGAGCTGCTTTCTACCACCATTCCAAAAGCCATTCCATGGATCTACAGCCATTTCTATAAGTAATTTTGCAAATCCTGAGAGATGGTTTCTACAATCTGCTACCTCTTCTTCTTCCTCCCCAACTATGTTCATCCATATCACGCTCCAGCACTCAGCTCTTCTAATCTCTGATCGCACACTTTCCCCACCAATCCGCATTTCTGATCTAGCAGCCACATGTCCCTCTTTGGGAGACGTACAGCTTACTGAAAAGTGGTTTTCTGAATTAATAGAGCATGTGTTATGTTTCTTCAACTGTTTCTGTTTTAGTCAGATTTATATGTTTTGTGTGTTACTACCTTGTGTCACTGTTGTGTGACTGTGGAGTTAGTATATTTAAGTAAGGGGATGTGGGAAATTCGGCCCCTACCATGTAAATGACTATTTTTGCTGACTGTGGTTCGGCTGTATAAGATGAATTATAACGGAAATGGAAATGGAAGCTGCAACGCGTCTTACACGTTATTTTAAACTGTATAAGTGAGCTACTTCAGGGTAGCAAGATTTTACTTATTAGCAAGCAGGACAGTTTGTATTTGTTTATGGGGTTTTAAGTAGCTTGAGTTGTGCAATGTTACTGGTGTCAACATTTGATAGTTGTGCAATGTTCTCCGTGTGTTTTTTTGATGGATTGTGTTTTGTTAGGCTATTAATTCTATATTTAGAGATGCACCTCCACTTGCACAGCATCAGGAATTACATGTATGATCTAAGATGTTGCCAGACAATGGCCAAGCAGAACAGAATTACTTGTTTGTTTTCCCAAGTCCATCCCTCTGAAGACAAATTCCATCATTCTCTCTGCTGTTACCATAAACGTCTTACTCTGTAGCTGGTGATCCAACCCAGCTTTGATGTACATCTGCAGATTTTTCAACATGAAGTCTATTCCCTCAGCTCTTTCTTCACAGTGGGATTGCTGTGACACAAGTACTTTGCATCCTGCTGCAGTGAACCTCAACTGTCAATTTTCTGCTCACTTGGCCAGACTTATCAAGTCCTCCTTGGATTTCTCCCACTGTCCTCAATTGCTGTGCTTATGTTTACATCACTGAATAGGTGAATCTTTTTCTTTATTCCCTCAGATATACCTGAAACAACACAAAGAACCATACTAGATGCCAAACTCTGCCTTAAAGTACCAGATTTTTTACCTTCCTTATTCCATCTGTCATGACTCTGTGCTCTACATGTCAGCAGTGTTGCAATCCAGTTATTTAGTCTCAGTTTTACTCAAACCCCTGCTGCTCTCTGATGCACTTGTGGGACCAAAGCCAAGGCGTTGACAAAGTTTAAGTATAAAAGATATGCTGGAACACCCCCGTCAAGATGAAAGAGGCCATAAAAATAGATAAGGTTCAACTGATGGCACATTCTGGCCACAAATCCCTGTTGGTTGTTCTCTTGCATTCTGCAGCATTCTGGGAAAAGAATCAGTCTTCTAGATTCTCTAACATTTCTTACCACTATTATTAGGCTAACAGGTCTGCAGTTTTTCCACATTTTTTCAGCTTCTGCTACTACTTTTACCCGCTTCCTGTCTTTAAGGTCTTCTACAATGGTCTGTGACCTGCTGAATGTTTCCATTATACATTCTGCCAGGACAATGGCCAGATTTCTGGGGAGATGGGATGCAGCCCATTGGGTCCTTGGTCTTCCATAAGGCGTCTGGTTCCCATTTCACCCACTCTGCTCTCTGTTCCAGAGCCTGGCCACTGTCCTCCCTACTATGCACTGTCTCCCTCCACCTTCCCTTTACTTCAGGAAGACTATGGTGAAGTATTAATTTAACAGCTCTGTTTTTCCCCCGTCTTCTGTGATCATCCCCTCATCCCTACTCAGCCTGCCCAAGTGTTTCTCTTCCTTCATTTGTTCTTTCTGGAATATGCCTAATAAAAGCCTTTGTTCCTCTTAACCCCTTCTGCCAAATGTTTTTATTTAATATCTGCCTTTGTTGTCAATCTGCACAGCACAGTGTAGCATGCTTTCTCTACACCTTTACCCGCTCCCTCACATCTTCTGAACACCCACTCTTTTGCCTTACTCACTAGCTTCACATTCCTACTTAAGCAAAACGTCCTCCTCATTTTCCTCTTAGTCAAACCTTTGTCAGTCATATATATTAAATCACTGCTTCATTCTTAGAGACAGTCCTCCACCATAACTTGCTTGCTGTCCTGTGAATGATCTTGGATTCTCTCACCTCACTCAGCACTATACACAGTCTACTTTCAGTTTTTATCCTACTCCCTCAACCTAAACCACTCAGTGGTATAGTCACAGTTTCTTAACAGTGCCTTCAGTTGGACATCTCACCCGGAGACCCCCACTTTGGTTATTATGATATTCAGAATTTGATGCATTCTGCTGCAGTCCCAAATTATCGGTCTCCTCATAACAAAGACATTGATTTCTTCCAAATTCCTTTTTAATGTGAAGCTTGAGCTCTCCCACTCTGCAGATTCAGATTGCCCACGAGTGCAATTCTCTGTGCCCTGCCCCATTCTCTCTGTTTATTTCTCTCTTTACCAGTCATTCACTGTACAGCTGATCTGACTTAGCTGGCTGGGTGCCTGCCTTAAGTTCTGACATTCATCACTCCTTTGCCACTTCATGAAGTGGTATCATCTCTCTTCTCAGATTTAATATCTGGTGCACAAAAACTTTCAGCACCTCCTCTACTCCCAAGAGTCAATACTAAAACCTCTTTGCTCCAGCAGGTCCAAATTCCACTCTGTCTTGTCATCAGGCCCATGTCTCTGTGACGATATGCTCATAATTCCCATGATGCATTACTGCCTGCAGCTCCCTGCCATTTTTCTGAAACTCATTACACTTTGTAGGAATATTACCCGGCCATGTTTTGAATAATCCTTGTTTGTTCCTCTGCTAGCTTCTTTGTACACTTTGTCTGTCTCACTGCTTATTGCCCAAGTATTCACCCTTCTCATACTGTTACATCCCCTATTCCTAACATCTTAATTTAAAGGTATTAATATGGAGATGTACCTTTACAGCCTACCTCTGAGCAGTGATCTCCCTTCTGGGCTAAGGTACAGTTTGCCCGTGGCATACTACTGGTTTCTCTGTTAGTCCCCCCACCTCACAAGAGTCTTGTGATATCTTCTTACTACTTAGATAGCCAACCATTATACTCCCTAAGTTCTCTCTCCTCTCCTGGTGTTCTGGCATGGATAACTTTTCTAAGGATGCTCCCTTACACTGTACCCCTTGGTCATCTCCTTGGCCCTTCTTGCTATCACCTCAACTACTTAACTCTTCTTCTTCTGAAAGGTTATTTCTGCTGCCTAGCTGTACAACATGCATCCACCAACCCACTAGTAACCACATGGGTCATGCCACCCTACATCTTACAAAGTCTACGCTCCAAAGACCCACTTTAGTATATCCCGATCTCTCCTGTCTCCTCTTGCATGACTCAGTCTCCTTGGTTACTGTCTCTCTCATCAACAAAACCCTCTCCTGTATCCTCAAACTGTTTCCCTTCTAATGCAACAGCTGCAACACTTCCAGCCCACTTGTCTGCCCGTGACAGTTACTTCCTCTTCCTTCCTTGTGCTGCACTTGATTCCTTTGCCATCTACTAACATGACATATTCCTGTACTCTGCTGTCAGTTTTCTTTAATGTGATACTGGGCTTGCTTGCTCACACATGGATGGGGGGGTTGATTACTACCACTATCAGTCAATGTAAGGAAAGACAGAAAGTCAAATGGGGTTGGAATCTCATTATTACCGATTGATGTAAAGGAAGAAGAAAGGTGGAGATAGATGAGGTTTGAATCCTACCATGCCAACTAATCTGAATGACCTCTTGAATTACACCTTTGGTGCCAATCAGATTCTAGTACAAACAAAGCAAACAGACATGAACAGCACCAATGCCCTAGGTATGGCCTCTCATCATCAACATCCAAAAGTAGGCTCCAAGATAAACAACATAAACACCCCACTGAGCACAGTCTTTGGCCAAGCTCCCAGCAACCTTTTCACACCAGTCTCTCTGGGTTTTAGTGCCTTCCAGTGCTCACATGGCACACACACACACACACACACACACACACACACACACACACACACACACACACACACACACACACACACTAATTTCCAGAGAAGGCTGGTAATATTATCCAACACAACACCCTCTTGTCCTGGCTCATGATAGCAAATTACCAACACACCACATTATCCAGTTACTATTTCACTGTTGTTAATAAGTCAGATAATTATAAACACAAAAAGAGTGTAGCAGGGTAGTCTGGGAAATTAGAGTAGAATGTTAGCAGTCTGTTATCCTTTAGTAATAAATACCATCATATTGGTTAATAAATAAGCGAAAGATGACCAGCCACAACACTTTTTAAAAGTGAATAAAAAATAATATACTTGGTAAAGAATGAATTCAGCAATAAGCAGTCAGACATACAGGCAGATAATAAAACTGCAGGACATAAAACAAACCTTTCAAACAGATTGTGAGAAAGAATAATACAATTAACTACAGCTAGGTTTTCCTAGATTTTCTATGCTTGAGTACAAAAATTACTGAACAATAAGCCACAACAACTGAATTTCCAGAATACAGGCAGAGAAGACAACAACAGAAACAAAACTCACAAGTATGGGCATCTCCTGGTATCACTTCCCTCCAAATGTCTTGCATCTTTCTCAGCTGTTATTAGTTCATATCTTTGTTTTCTTACATACTGCAACCAAACAGGTTTTCTCACGCTTACAAATTAATGACATTGTTTACTTACTCGTGATTCAGTTATCTATCTTTTACAAGAATCTCCTAATTACATTTTTGTGGCTCTCCTAAACTGCTGTGGTTCCCCACAAGAAGCAACAAGTTATAATTTTACATATTCTTCTCTCTTTCTTTCTATCCACATTCATACAAAAATGTCAGAATTTTAACATATGCTTTCATGCAACAGACAAACATATATTTAAGCAATAACCGACGATGCGGTGTGGTATATTGAAGATTTACCCACGGTTGGCGTGGTTTAATCATGAGGGTGAAGCCAGAGTGATTAAATAAAGCCAACCATGGGTAAATTTCAATATACCACAACCACGGAGTCAGTTACTGCTATTATACAATGACATTATTTAAGAAAAAAAAAAACACTTTGTATAAAGTACAGTTTTGTACCTACCATAAATGTAGATGTCCGATAGGTATGCATCTGCAGTCCTTACATACGGGATGTCCTGCCTCAGGCAGCCCTTCGGTCGTCCGGATTCCAAAGTCTGGGTCCGGCGTCGGCTGATGTCGCCCTTTCCCTGACGTCAGAGCGCCTGGGGTATAAAAGCGTCAGCCGACGCCATCTTCCTCAGTTTTTCTTGCCCCAGATGCCAGGTGCCCTCTAAGGAAGGCTAAATTTGGAGAGATGCAAAAAATTCCAAACATGCACAGTAATATAAAACAAATACACCATAATAGATAACCCCAGCTAGCTATAAGAGGGATAAGTACCCAGGGAATACCACAGAGGGGAAGGAGGGAGGGTAAACCTGACTGCAGATGCATACCTATCGGACATCTACATTTATGGTAGGTACAAAACTGTACTATGTCCTTCAAGGATGCATCTGCAGTCCTTACATATGGGTAGAATACCACAGCCAAGCTAGGGGTGGTAGGATCTAAGAAAAGGATCGTGTAGCTAAAATGCCCTGCAGGACTGCCGTAGCAAAGCCTGCTCTGGATCTGGAATATAAGGGTAAGTTGTAATGCTTGGAAAAAGTATGCACGGAGCTCCATGTAGCAGCTTCTAAAATGTCCTTGGTAGCCACCCCTCTTAAGAAGGCTGTGGAGGTGGCTGTGGCTCTGGTGGAATGAGGTCTAATGTTAGCTGGCACAGTTTTGCCATGAAAAGAGTAACAGAATCGAATGCAATTCCCTATCCATTTTGAAATTGTCTGTTTGGAAATTGCTTTTCCTTGTACACCAGCAGCATGTGCTACAAAAAGCTGGTCAGTTTTTCTGTAAGTCTTAGTTCTGTCCAAGTAGTAACGCAACTGTCTGTGAATGTCCAGGGTATGCAGAAGTTTCTCCCCTTTGTTTTGTGGATTTGGAAAGAAGGTAGGCAGGTGAATAGCTTGGTTCAGTGAGACCCTGGATACCACCTTTGGCATGAATGAAGGATTGGTTCTCAATGAGACTCTGTCCTGATGAAAAATAAGAAATGGTTGTACTGCCATGAGGGCCTGCAACTCAGATACTCTTCTTGCTGAAGTTATGGCCAGAAGGAAGGCAATCTTCCAAGACAGGAACTGTAGTTCTGAAGATGCTGCTGGTTCAAAGGGAGGTAGAGTAAATTTTTCCAACATGAAGTTAAGGTCCCATGTAGGCACTGGTGGTTTCCTTGGAGGACTGCTGTTTCTAATTCCCCTTAGAAACTGCCTTAGGAGAGGATGAGAGAAGACAGGTGGATCAGTATTGTATTCTGCTGAAATTGCTGAAGCATGAATTTTTATGGAAGAGTAAGAAAGGCCATTGTGGAGCATTTCTGCCAAGTATTCCAGGATATGTGCCATGTTCATCACTGTTGCATCTAGGCCCTTTGTGGTGCTCCAAGTGCGAAATCTTTTCTATTTTGCTGAATATGCCTTTCTTGTGGAAGGCTGGCGAGCTTCCATGATGATGTCCTTCACTGCCTTGGATAGCTTATCCTGGTGAGGAGTCAAGGTATTCTCCAGGCTGTCAGCTGCAAGGTTTTCAGGCTGGAGTGCAGAGTTTTGTAATTGTGTTGTGTCAGAAGAAGTGGCCATTGTGGTAGAGGCCACGGTTTCGTGCATGACATGCTCCTTAACAGTGGGTACTAGTGCTGTCTGGGCCAGTCCGGAGCTATCAGAATCACTTTTGGCTGCTCTGTCCTGATCTTCAGTAAGACCTTGGTCATTAATGGAAGAGACGGGAATGCATACACTGTTAGAGTATTCCAGCTGAAAGAGAGGGCGTCCACTTTCCATGCTTGTGGGTGGTATGTCCTTGAGCAGAATTTCTTCAGCTGATGGTTGTGGTGGGAGGCAAAAAGATCTATGTCCGGCCTCCCCCATGATTGTGTTATCTGAAGGAAGATGTCTGGGTGCAGCATCCATTCGTGTGGATCCATGATATTTCTGCTTAGGCTGTCCGCCAGTATATTGTCTTTTCCTGGCACAAACTGGGATTGCAGCTCTATATTGATTTTTAGGGAAAGTTCCCAAAGATTCATTGCCAGCCTGCAAAGAGGGTAGGAATGGGTACCTCCTTGCTTGTTTATGTACCACATAACTGTGGTATTGTCTGTCCTTATAAGCAGGTGGCCTTGATGCAGAAAATGTTTGAAGGCCTCGACTGCATGTATCGCTGCCAGCATTTCCTTTTGGTTTATGTGTATGCACAATTCTTTCTGTGACCATAGTCCTTGAACGCATCTGCCCTCCATGTGTGCTCCCCATCCATGGTCTGAAGCGTCCGTTGTAATGGTTTGGCTGATTATTGGTTTGCTGAAGGGCAGACCCCTGTTTGACTGGCTTGCTTGAGCTCACCACAGAAATTCCTTTTGAAGGCATGGAATGAGTGGTATCAAAGCTTCTAGGCTGTGACTGTGCTGAGACCATAAACTCCTTAGGTACCATTGTAGTTTCCTCATATGCAGCCTTGCTTGTCGAATCAGAAGAATGCAAGATGCCATGTAACCCAAGGCCTGCAGGATTTTCCTTGCAGTCAGCTGAGTTTGTTTTGTCAGATTTTTGAAATAATCCGGTAGTTGTCTTTGTTTTTCTTCTGTGAGAAAAGCCATTTGGGTGGTTGTATCTAGTTTTGCACCCAGAAAAGTTATCCTTTGGGATGAAACAAGTCTTGATTTGTGAATGTTGACTGTATATCCCAAAGCCTGAAGTAGGCGGATGGCATAATTCAAGTGTTTTACCAAAGTTTGTTGGCTGTCCGCTTGTATAAGGCAGTCGTCCAGATATGGGTATATTTGAATCCCCTGAAGTCTGCAGTGTGCAATTACTGATGCCAGGCATTTCGTGAATACTCTGGGCGCAGTAGATAAGCCAAAGGGCAATGCTGAGAATTGATAATGCTCTGAACCTGCAAGAAATCTGAGGTGTCTTCTGCAACTTTGTCTGATAGGGACATGCAGGTATGCCTCCTTGAGGTCTAGAGTTACCAGCCAAGACCCCTTGCCCAGCATGGGAAGGAGTTGCTGTAGGGTCAGCATTTTGAATTTTGGCACAATGAGATAAGTATTCAGTGCGGACAAGTCGAGAATAGGCCTCCATTGTTTTTCTTTTCTTGGGACAAGGAATAGTCTGGAATAAAATCCTTGGCCTTGTTCTGTGAGAGGAACCTTTTCTATAGCTTTCATTTGCAATAGGTTGGAAATTTGTTTTAAAGCCTCTGCCCTTTGATTTGGTGGCAGGTTTGGCATGCCTTTTCTTTTGGTAATGTATGAAAATAGAACCTGTATCCTTTGTCTATTATTTGCAGTGTCCATTTGTCCCTTGTAATACTGTGCCAATTTTTTGAGAATAAAGATAGCTTTCCGCCCAAAGGTGCTTCCAATTGAGCCCTGGTTGGCGGGGTCAAGGTAAAGTCATTGAGTCTGTCCTTGTGCAGCAGTTGTAGGTCCTGCACTACCTCTCTGGTTAGGAGGCTGCCATTGACGTCCTCTGTAGAGCCTCTAGCTTGCCCTCTACCTCTGGCACGCCTGTTCTTGCCTCTTTGAAATCCCTCTGTGTCTAGAAAGGACCAATTCTTAGACGGCCAATTTCTGCTGAATCTTGGTGGTTGGACCTGGAGAAAATCTTTGACTGTTTGTACAGATTTAGCCTTTTCCTCAAATTTCTTTAAGACCTCCTGAGCAGTGGAGCCAAATAACTTTTGCTTTTCCAGTGGCGCATCCAGAAGCTTTGCTTTAACATGATCTGGCAGAGTTTGTTCCTTCAGCCAAGCATGCCTACGTATGACTGCACCTGTCATTGCTGACCTACATGAAGCTTCCAATGCATCATAACCACACTGCAAGAAATGGTTGCTAACTTGTTGGGAGTTATGTACCGGATCCTGAAGTGACTTGCGATCTAGGGGTTCAGGTGAAGACAGTTTTTTATGCAATTCATCTAACAAATACTCTTGGTACTGTATCATATGGAATTGACAATTTAATGCCCTCATAGAAAGAGTGGAAGAAGTATACACTTTTTTACCCCATCTCTCTAAAGCCCTGGACTCCCTTTCAGAGGGGAGTGGATTTTTAGTAGTGGCAGATGCAACCCCTTTAGGGCCCTGGGAAATAGTTTCTGGGTCAGCAGAGTGGGCCTTGTAAAGGAAATAATGTGAGTCCGGGACCCTGTAGTACCTATCGGGTTTGACAGGAGCCGGAGGAAGGGAGTCAGGGGTAATGCTAGACACAGAGTACACATCATCAATGACATTCAAAACAGGAGGAATAGCCAAAGGTCTATGCTGAGGTAAATGCAAAAAAGTCCTTAATCTCTTCCTGGAATCAGAGAATTCCTGGCCCTGCCATTTGAAATGCTCTCTCATGGAGTGAAGGGTCTCCCCAAAGGACAGCTCTTCAGGAGGGGATGCAGAGGGAATAGATTCCTCTGCATCAGAATCCTCGTAGGCCGTAAAGGCCTCCTCCTGGTAGTCAGAAAGAGCAGAGCCATCTGAGGCCTCATCAGAGGACTGGGGGTCAGTGGGCTCAACCCTGGGCCTTTTGTCTAGAGGAGGTTGAGAGCCCCTGTCCGGATGAGGCTGAGAGCCCCTAATTAAGAAAATAAGGTCCTCAGCTAAACTTAAAATCTGTGAACCTGTAGTGGATCCCTGAGGAATAGCCTTGGGAGACAGAGATTTTGGCTGTTTAGCAGCTTTAGCCCTAGTGAATGCCTTTATGGACATGGATGCAGGAGGCCTGGCTGCTCCACGTGCTGCGTAGTTTTGTCTAGGGAAATGGTGTCGGATGTTTCCGGAGCACCGGTTTCCGAGGGAAATTCTATAACCGACTCAGAAGAGACCTCCGGGGCCGAGGTTGTCGGTTGTGCGGTTTCGATGGTCGGAAGTACCAAGGACTCAGTTTCAGCCGAGACTGAGACACTCGCGGTAGGCCTAGGTGTGGTTTCAGCCAAAACCACGGTCCGCGTGTGTCGGTCCTTGTCCTTCCGTTTTTTGGTTAAATGAGAAGTCGGAGTCTCCGACGGCATATTGTAACAGTAACTGGCCCCAAAAAATTCCTCTGCAAACTCCGCCCGACGCCTAAGAGTGTGTCGGTTGAAGGAGGCACAGGCTGTACAGGCCGAGACGTCGTGGTCTGGGCCTAGGCAGGGGAGGCAGTAAGAATGGAAATCCTTATGAGGTATTTGTTTCCCACAAGTTAAGCAATTATTAACTTTAAGCGTTTGATCTGACATCGGCTGAGGCAAGAAAGAGTCCCCAACGGGGTACTTAGCTTTTGAAGTCTTGGGTAGCTGAAGTTACAGGAGCTGGCCGACCGGCACTTGCGAATTGCTTCTGCTTCGGGCACCACGTGGCAAGAAAGACTGAGGAAGATGGCGTCGGCTGACGCTTTTATATCCAAGGCGCTCTGACGTCGGGGAAAGGGCGACATCAGCCGACGCCGGACCCAGACTTTGGAATCCGGCCGACCGAAGGGCTGCCTGAGGCAGGACAACCCATATGTAAGGACTGCAGATGCATCCCTGAAGGACATCGGTGCATTACTGTTCTTCCGCCGGTGATGGTATACTGCTTCCTTGTGTTGATGTACTATGCATGCATATGTGACTTGCAGTACTACGCATACCCAGTACATCAATGCTTTGATATAGAAGCAACGGAGAAAAGAAAGTCCCCATTGCTCCATTTTTTTTTCTTTATTAAAAAAAAAAAAAAAAAAAAAGGTTTTGGACAATTTATACCAACGGAAAAAAGTCCAGGTGACCGGACCTTTTTCCGTTGGTATATTGTGGGATTTACAACAGGCACGCTGGCCAATCAGCGTGCACATTTTGGAATATTAATGGGGGGGTCATTTTATTATGCACGTTAAATCACAATTTCGTTTATCTGCTGTGGACTTTATCAGATTAAAGTGCAGCTCACATTTCTGTGACATTGCAATTCAGAAAACAAATGCGTACGTACTTAATACATAAATCTCACAGTCCTTACCAGTTACGATCTGTGATTGTTGTTACGCACTTTTGTTTGTAACTGGAGCTTCTTCATAACTAATATATCTGCTTTATATCCATACATTTAATTACTAATAGTACAAGGATGTAAATTAAACTCAATCAATAAATGTTCAAGACTTATTAATCAGTTAGTTTCAATTTTCAATAATACAAAAAATGCCTTCTAAGAAATATATGTACATATAAAATAATACCTTATGTATATATCCTGTTAATTTAACACCATACATCACTTGCATTAGACATTGCTGTATAACCTTACTTATAAGTATAAAAAATTACATCTACACATAACCTCTTATAAAGTACATGTCTGCATATTAAATATATTTAAGATATTACTTTAATCAAACTTCATTAAAGGAAATCCAGAAAAAACTGCAGCATACAACACAAAGTTAAAAAGTGTACATAAATATATACTAAAAATACTTTAAAAGCATGTCTACTAATGTTTCTTGTGTAAAACATGTATTTCATAATGTACTTCATCATTCAAGCCATTCATATTTTACTGTTTTTTAATGCTAAGATACTACTCAAATAAATGTTATCATTTAACCCAGATGACTGGCTTACATTAAGTCTAACCTGCTAGAACACCTCTCTGGATTCCAGTTTCACTCCCCACAAGCCACTCCAAATAATCTTTGGGACTTTATAAAGAAAAAAAAAAAAAAAAAATATATATATATATATATATATATATATATATATATATTTTTTTTTTTAATCATTGCACTTGACAGAATGTTTAAAATGTGCATTCTTTTTGTCCCTACTTTTAATAACATAATTGTGCTCATATATTCTTACTTTCAGCTGTTTCTCGGTCTCACCAATGTAAAATTAGAAGCATGCAAGGCATGCTGCTACCACATATACTGCCCTACTGTATTACAGTTAAAGCTACCATTATTAGTAAGTACCCGTGGGTATGAACAAGTCGTTATACTGACCCCATCATAAATGAACAACATTGTGGTCGATAAGATTACTATTATTCTTTAGAGAACGGAAAAAAGAATAGACTGATCTAAGGGCAAGACTGGTATGAAGAGACGAAATGCCCTGTGAAAAAACAATAACTCATGGCAGTTCCACCTTTTTGAGGTCCAGATACCCTCTTGGCAGAAGTAATAGACAACAACAATACAGTTTTCCAAGTACAATGTTGTAGAGAAGAAGAATCTGGAGTCTCAAAAAGGGACTGGGTCAATGTCTCCAGATCAAAATTAAGGTTCCAAGGAGAAGGAGGAATAGGCTTTCTTGCAGACCAAATATGAAGGACGCCTTTCAAAAATTATTTTTCTTCAAAGCTAGAAGCAAACGTTGATTCAGAGGCAGACATGCAAATATGCCTGGCAAATGAACTTTAACAGCTGAAAATATCAAGCAGAATTGAGCAACTCAAACAAGATAGGACCGTAGGAACTTCCTCAGAAAAGGGTACAGATCATGCTTAAGACACCAAGGAGAAAATATACTCTATTTAGTCACATATGATTTTATAGTAGTGGGTTTTCTGGTCACCTACAAAATCTGAATCACATCCTCAGAAAACTGGTGCCTGAAAGAATCAAACCCTATCACCCAAAGTGTCGAGTGAAGGATAGTTAAGTGACGGTAAATGAGAGAGCCCTTATTCTGTGTAAGAAGACCCATCCTGTGAGGTAACTTGTGATGATGGCTCCTGACCAGTTGAAACAGAAGGGGAACTAGTGCTATCTGGATTAAGAGGGAGTCACCAACAAGATTTTGGACCTGTCCCATATGATCTTGTGAAGGACCTTTGGTAGTAGAGGAAGAGGGGGAAAGGCACACAAAAAAACACCACCCCCTTCCAGAAAAAAGACATAGTATCCACTTTCCAAGCCAGAGGACATAGCACTCTTGAGCAGAAATGGGAAAGTTGTCTGTCCAGAGGGGAGGCAAAAAGATCTAAATGTGGAGTACCCCTACCAATATACAATGTCAATAAAACCACCAAACCACCATGTGAAACATCCATTTGTGAGGATTTGTCCTGCACCTGTTCAAAGATTCTGCCACCTGACTGGGCTCTGAAGGAATGCAGACCGCCTGGAGAACAAAGTGCTTGCGGACTGCAAAATGCCAAGCCTGAAGCACAAGCCTACAAAGAAGGTAAAATTTGTGCATCCTTGCTTGTTGATCTACATGTGACTATGGTACTGCCTGCACAAAACGTTAAGAGGATATGGAACCCAAAGGGAGTGAAAAGCCTAAAAATACAGTTCTCATCACCTTGATGTTAATATGGTCTGCAAGGTCTAGATGGGTCCAAAAAACTGGACTTTTTAAGTTGTTGGCAGAGGCTTCCCAACTGCGATCAGAATCAGCCATGTATAGCTCCTGAGTGGGGAGATAAACCTGAATAGGCAGACCTGAATTCAGAGAAATCTGGTAAATCCACCACTGGAGCTCGAGTTTCAGACAAGGCAAGAGAGGAACCTGATACTCCAGAGGGTGGCAATGATGGAGACAAATAGTCTTGAGGTACCATTAAAATTTCCTCTTATGGAGTTTGGCAAAGAGAACTATGTATAATGGTGGATGCTGTAATGCCCCCTCTCTGGGTCAGTAATCAAGGAACCTGAATCCTCACCACTGGCACTGGAGAGGGATTTTCACTTGGAACAAAAATGGATAAACCTAGTATTTTCAGACGCAGCTCTCTGTATCAAGCATAATTTATCCTTAAGAGCACACAGGCAACACACTCAGCCTGGGGGCTGGTTTCTCTCTCCTCACTCTCTCCAGATCTCCAGTAAGACTCCCCACTGGCACAGCTGTAGGGTTGAGTCCTCAGCCGAGTGTCCAAGTCAAGTCCTCCAGCACCCTCTCTGTGAAACCAATGCTTCATGTCCCTGTTCCATGCAACTGACACACACACTCTGAGATTTGATTTTCAGACACACACCTGTGAAAGGCTGGCACAGATTTACTAGCTATGTAACCTTCTAACCAGACTATAAAGTAGTTACACAGCCGCCAGGCACTCCAAAGCCAGCTCCTCCAAAGCTCTTACAATTATACAAAGTGAAATTAATATTAATACACATGGTAGTGTTTGGCCAATGTGGTAAGGCTTTCTGGAGTGGCAAGAGCAGTCACCAAATATATATATATATATATATATATATATATATATATATATAAGTACTCCCACAGATTAAAATATTTTCTACATGACCACCAACAATGAAAATTTAAATATATTTAATAATAAATAATAAAAGAACATGAAAATACTAAATATCTATTTACAATAAACACTAGAGTTTCATCACAGGGAATATTAAACGAACACAGGTGGACAGGTTCACACAGTTACAGAAAAACAATACTTAACTAATCTGATTATATTTTCCCAACTGATCTAAAGAATTATTATTCCCTGATTACTTACTAGAGCAATGCTAGATGAAGTAGGTGAGGGGTAGTACTTTGTCAGGTTCCAAAAACAGAGTGCTCTGAGACTTCAGTCTCGCCTAGTACTAAACATTATTTTAGTGATGGATTACAGAATGACATCACATACATCTTGTCATCTGACTTCTGGTTCCCATGCTTCCCCCTTGGCTAGAAGCTGTCAGGATTTACCATATATGTGTCAATAATACACACACATACACACACAGAGCCTTGCTAAGATCTGCTGCAGGTCCTGGAAGTGATAAAACAATTTCAAACCTTCACCCTTCCAGGGTAGCAATTAGTTCACCCCAAAGTCAATGCACGAAGCTTCTTAATACAAACTTTTTGTCTCTGACTGCATTGAGAACTGTAACGTACAGTATTTATGGCCTAAACCATGTAATTTAATTTCAGACTATTTTGAAAGTTTGAGATTAACCTCTTATCTTCCAGTATCCTCTGTTAAAACATATACATTTAAACAGTTACAATAATGCATATATATTTCTTTTTCTGTCCAGAAGGGCACATTGTTGGTACATTTTTAACACAAGCAGCTTTACAAATACATTTTTCAATACAAGCATCTGTACAAATCAGTTTGATATACAAATGACATATAATTGTTAACAAAATTCCAGCTAGCTGTGCTGGTATATGTTAAACATCCACTGCCCTACTTCTTCTGGTTTGGCTGGCAATATCTCACATCGTCACAGATGTCATGAACCCCAGGGCTCAGAGAAACTCCTGTGCATGAAGAACTGGAAGTAGAAGAAGAGATGGGAAATAAGCAGTCAAAGAAAGGACCTTAGGAGGCAGAACACAGACCAACATTGCAATGGTCTGAATCCTGCAACTCAGAAACACTTGGTACTGAGAGGGAGTTAACACAGACTTGTAGAAATTGAGGGTGAACCACACATTGAGTAGAAAAAGCATAGTGAACTGAAGATCCTGAAGCAGGAGCTGCTGATGGTGGTCTTTAATCAAAGGGCCATCCAAATAAGGGAATATCTGAATTCCTCTGAAGTCTGCAGAAGATTATTACATGGATAAGATATTTAGTAAAGATCACTGGAGTTGCAGAAAGACCAAAAAAAAGCAAAGCAGATAACTGATAATGAGAGGAAGAAAGAGAGAAATGTAAAACTTTCATGAAGAGAGGGTGAATAGGAATGTGGAGGTAAGCATAATTCAAATCCAGGGATGCCAGAAAGGCTTGAGGAAACAACAGAGGGTAAAGTGTCTGAAAAGTCAACATCCTAAAAGAAGGAACCTTGAGAAAGGTGTTTAGAAAAGAAAGGTCTAGAATGGGCCTCCACAACCCCATCTTCATGACAACCAGAAAAATCCAGGAATAAAAACCTGTTCCCTGCTGAGAAAGAGAGTCAGGTTGGATGGCTGGAACCACTAGATCCTGCAGAAACAAAGAAAAATGTCGAAGACGACAAGGGGGAGGCTGAGGAAGGCCTGAGAATGGAGAAAGGGCCTTCCAAGCTATAAAATAACCTGTTTTGATAATGGACAGAACCAAAGAGTCTGTGGTTATCTGCTGCAATAAGGAAAGAAAGAGTCAACCTGAAGGACACATGAATCTGTCCAAGGGGTAGGAATGGCTGAATTTCAAATAGAAGCAGATTTGTCAAGGAAAGAAAACTTTCAGTCTTAGCACCCTGAGAAGTCTTGTCTGGAAAAACTCTCCCAGAAGCCCTCTTGCCCTAGAAGACTGTTTAGACTGCCTGCAAACAATGGAAAGCTTAGAAGAATAATATCCCTGAAATTTAGAAATAGGAGAGAGACAAAGATTTGTTTCAAATCCTGCATAACTTACCCTTTTCCTGAAGGGTCTTACAATAATTCAGCCACAGCAGTGCCAGAGAGTCTGGTTATCTAAGGGGGAATCCAGTATATTGGCTTTGATGTCTTCAGGGAGAACCTAGAGGTATAATCAAGGAAGTCATGACAAGGCCTGGAATCCTTCAGAGTTCACCACAGAAATAACATTAATTTCATAATGGTTCACTACTACTGTAAACCATTATAAGATTTTACTTGCTATCATATACTGTAATTAGGCTACATAACTGTGCTGTTAACAGAGCACTTTTTCGTTATTTGCTCAAAACATATAGGAATGCCTACATGACTGTTTAAACCATATAGTCCTAACATACTTTAACTAGTCATTACACAGTTGTTCTATTTTTCTTTTTCTTTACTTGTCTTTACTTTTTTTTAATTGTTCTTTATTTACCTTTTTCAAAGTTCATTAGATATAGTGTAAGATTCTGAGCTTAACTACAGCATGAGTAAAAGAGTATTCCTTTTCTTTTTTATTGGATGTTTTAGTTTGAGATTTCAGTATGTTGAAAATTCAGGCTATTGATCTAAATATTGTACTGTTTGATCTGAAAATAGTCAACGTGTCATTCATGAATTTTGAAAAATTGTTTTTACAGCTCCGATGTCCTTGCTGACCTTCAATAATTTGTAGAAAACAAGACTGTACATGCTCTGCATTTCTTCCCTGCATACTTTGGTCATCTGCACAAATTATTTTTAATCATATAAACCATGACTTACAGCTTTTTCAACTTTTTTCTGTGGCAATATAACTGCCCCAAAAAAGTATTTTGCAAAGCTTTGTATAAAAATACTTAAGAATAGTGCATAGTTTGCATCTGTAGACAGCAGAACACATAAACATTTTAATTCTCTTATCAATGTGCATTATAAATTAATTCATAAAAGAGGGAAAATTCCAAACATTGTGTTTAATACTAACACTGACATCTCCAAGACTACTACACAAGACCTGGGTTCAGGTATTTCTCTCTGGCAATGAAGAAGGCATTAAAAAATAGCACATGCCATAATATTTTAGTATTAAAATATTTCTACAATACAGTGAAATATTGCAGAAGGCTAGAATTGTATATCTGAAACACCGTAATATGAAAACATACAAATTACTGCAATTCTAGTCCAGTAAATTTTATAATAATGGTTATAAAGTGAAAATAAACTGCATAAATAAATTGCATTAGTTGAAGGTGTAAACCTAACTAAAATGTTTTGTATTTTGGTAGTAAATGTCTAACTCCTGCAACCTGAAAAGGGGATAATGCTAATGTGGGGAGAAGAGTAGAGAAGCCTGGTCAGGTAGACAGCAAATGCTGGAGTGTGATGGTAAATAGAGAAGTAACTGGGGCTATATTTTTTGGAACTAATGAATTGGCATATTTTAAAACTTCCCCACAAAGTACTCTGGTAGAATTATTGGGGGAACAAATGGCTGTAACTTATGAAATGGTTCTTTTGAGCTGACAAACAGAATCTGATATGCTGAGACATAGTAGGACCTTACTTAATACGTTTAATGCTACTGGCTGCCAAAAATGCAATTACTAGTAAACTGAAATCATATAAACCAACTGTAGTTGAACTATTAAATATTGTTAAAGAGACAAGAGAAAGTACAGTTGTGTACCTACCATAAATGTAGATGTTCGAGTGTATTCACTGTTGCAGTCATTACACTTGTGTTATCCTGCTGGCAGGTGACCCGCAGTCGGCCTGAGTTCCAGCGTCTTGGTCCGGCGTCGGTTGCTGTCGTCTCTTCCCTGACGTCAGTGCGCCAGGGGTATAAAAGTTGCAATCAACGCCAATTTCTTCAGTTTTTCTTGCCTCAGATGTCAGGTGCCCCCAGATATGAAGACTGAAAAGATAAAAATATGCCAAACAACCATGCATATATTACTATAAACTTTTCCTTCATCTACAAGTAAATACACCACATAGGTTGTATAGAGTTGAGAAGTACAGAATAGTCCCAGCAAAGAGGGGGATGGTGCGTGGATAACCTGGACTGCAACAGTGAATACACTCCAACATCTACATTTATGGTAGGTACACAACTGTACTATGTTCATCGTGTTTCACTGTTGCAGTCGTTACACTTGGGTAGAATCCCAAAGCCAAGGTTGGGTGGCTGGGTCTAGATTGGATTTGGCGAGGCTAACAAGCCCTGCAGAACTGCAGTGGCAAAGCCTGCTCTGGATTTGGAGTAGAGAGGTAGGTGGTAGTGCTTGGTAAAAGTGTGCACTGAGCTCTCCCAGTGGAAATGCTCCCTCATGGTGTGGAGGGTTTCCCCAAAAGAGTAATCCTCAGGCGGTGAGGCTGAAGAAATGGACTCTTCAGCATCGGAGTCCTCATAGGGAGGGAGGGAGAGAATAGCCCTGGTCAGAAGAAAAATCAGAGGAAATGGAAACCTGATCAGAGGAATCATAATCAGTGTCTTGCCTAGGCCTTTTGTCAGGAGTGGGATGGAGCCCCTGATAAAAGGTCTTCGGCCATTTTAAGCATCTGTTTCTTTGGCATGGATGACTGTTCTGGAGAATGCTGCACTTGTTTCCTTGTCTTTAATGGTGTTTTTGACTTTGCCTTTGCTGCTGTAGTAGCTTTAATTGTAAGCTGTGAAGGTCTGAAAACACCCTCAGAAGCCAGTGCCTGCTCAGCGGCTCCAGACCCATCTAAGGGTATAGTTTCCGTATGCCCAATACCTTGAGTTTCCACAGGCCTCGGTGTCTCTACATGGCTGTCGGTTAAGGCCTGTGGCTCTGAGGTAGCGGGTGTCAGGGGCTGCGAAAGCGCCTCACTGAGAACCGGCGGCTGGCCTAGAAGAGGCTTCATCGTCGATTTTGGACCTCGGATGCCTGTCTTTTTCTTTGTCTTTGCGCTTTTTATACATTCCCGGTCGTCTGTTGTTCCAACGGCATTATGTAATTAAATCTTCGTCCAAAATAATGTAAAGCAAAGTCAAACAGACGTTTAATAGTGCGTTTATTGAATCTAGCACAAAACCGACAACTAGTAATGTCGTGGTCAGGGCCTAGGCAAGGAATGCAGTAAGAGTGAAAGTCCTTATGAGGTATATGCTTCCCACAAGAAATACAATTATTAACTTTTACTGACATCGGTCTGGAGCAAGAAAAAGTTTCCCCAACGGGGTACTTAGCTTTATTGAAGACTTCGGTTCTGAAATTCAATTTTGAAAATCTCAGGAGTCGGCCGACCAGCACTTGCGAACTGCTTTTGCTTCGGGCACTGTGCGGCAAGAAAGACTGAAGAAAATGGCATCGGCTGCAACTTTTATACCCCTGGCGCACTGATGTCAGGGAAGAGGCGACAGCAACCGACGCTGGACCAAGACTTTGGAACTCGGGCCGACTGCGGGTCGCCTGCCAGCAGGATAACCCAAGTGTAATGACTGCAACAGTGAAACATGAACATCTGGAAGTAGGATCCTCAGAAAAGAGAAGGAGCAAATTATGTAGCAACCAACAGAATTTGTGGGAATACTACATGCAGAACAATGTTCAGCAGGAGGACGAGAAGTGAGGTTTAAGGGAATGCAGGAATTCAGCTATTTAAGTTGATGGAGTGAATGACAGTTGTTACAAAGAAAGAAAACATATATGTAATGTATAATGCATGAAAAAATGTTACTATGATTTGTTTTCTTTCCCATTAATGACCATGTGTCTATGTCTTAACGGATAATTTAATAAAGGTGTTTAAAAAAAGAAAAGGGGGAAGAAGCCTGTATTTCCTCAGTATGTTGAGCTCACATGAATCTAAAGGTCCCAAGGAGTTTGGCAGTATACCCTTAGGTTACTGTAACACTTAGTCAATAAGCTTTATATGTTCTCTGTTTGATTCCACTGCTGTGTACTTGCATACGATCAGACTCCAGACAAATCACTGATGAAAACAGGCAGTTGTACCAAACCTGCCTTCTTGCCAGCCATCTAGACAGGAATAAAAATGATGTGGCTAAAGAATGAACAAACTGCAGCTCAGAATACAACTCAAAACAGCTGTACTTCTCACCCTCCTGACTCAAAATGTACTCTGAGACTAACGTGTTAAAACTCGGTGCTATAGCCAGCTTCATTTTCTACAAATCTCAGGACACAGCAGCCACCCACCCAAAGCACAGATATTTTACTGCCCTTTCCATACTTAAGCGGGAAAAAAAAACAATTTCCCCTTTTGATCAGGCATTTCTTGGGACAGATGACATATTAGGCTGCATTTAAATACAGGTGTACATGGGAAGTAGATATCAAGCAAGTCAAAGAAGGATTCACAAAATATTTTACTTTGTGTCACAAGGACCACAAACCTTTACTGTAGACTAGGCAGGAACGCCAAGAAACCATCTCACACCAGGCTAATCATATGCAGCAGGTTAACATCCCGGCCACATTTCCACTGCAGCAGAGATGCACAGCAAGCTGAATTATTAATTTTCACCAAAAAAAAGAAGCTCAGTTTTGACAAAAAAATTCTAACATTGCATATACCACCTTGTCACTTAAAAAAGAAGCAGAAGAGGCGTTTAGAAGCTGTCTGAACCCAGAGCTGTCAAAGTATTTCATCAATCAAAGCAAGGAACAGAGAATGGTCCAACTGTTTAGAAAACAAACTTGCTTCACAAATTTATGTAACAGCAATGATGATAAAACAGAAAAATAGAATACCCAAGGACAGCACAGCATGCATTAAAAATGGTAATTACACTAACATATTTGCTGTGCAGTTCAGATGACACAGGCTTGCAATTTCAAAGCAGATCTAGAAACGTTTTAAGCAAACAATGCAGCAGATTGTAACGATTTCCATTTACCAAAATTAAATTACTATTACCTAATATTGTATACATCCTAGACTATAGTTTTATCAACCACCCCTGCCCCAAACCCCTTTACTTTATCAGCTGAACACTTGCTAAAATACTGATGCAAACCCCTGCTGAACATTTTCAATGGTTCTAGTATAGGCCCACCAAGTATGAAACACATTTATGTCAAATTCTTCAGTTTTACACAATTTTGTTAGAAGGTATCAGGCATACTCCTCTACAAAGTCTTGAAACGTTGCTTTGAGATTCTGCAAAATGCTAATTATCCCAAGTAAGCTAAATCTTTACTATAGCTAGTTTTCCTTCCATCTACAAGCCCCTACCAACACACACACACACACACACACACACACACACACACACACAAACACCCCCAACACACAAACACCCACACCCCCAACATACACACACACCCCCAACATACACACACACCCCTAACACACACACACACCCCCAACACACTGTATTTATTTTGCAGGACACATTTGACCTGCATGTCATCATGCAGCAGATGGCTTTGATTCTACATTTCCATGCTAATTTATTGCATTTATCTACTTGTCTGTACTTGTTAACTGGGATAGGGGAATGCTTCATAGAAGACCTACTAAAGCCAAAGCCAAGGAAATACTGGAAAGAAAAGAGCAGATATAACACAGTGGGACAGCATGACAACCAGAAAAGGTTATCGTCATACTGTAGCAACAGAGAACAGTGATGATAATTCAAACAAATATTCTGGAAAACGTTTGACAAAGTATATGTACTTAATAAGGCACCAGGAAGCGTGCGAGGTAAGGATATTACTGCATGTCCACCGTGTTGTGAGGAAAGAGACCAAACTTTCAATCCCTTGGCATTCAATGGTAAATGAACCACACATACCCCCAGATGTCTTATTGCACTTATAAAATGGGCATCTGTATTTTACATTAATATATACTGCAAAACATTTAATTATACATAAACTACTAAATGTAAAATTCAAACTGCAAAAAATATAGATGTGCATTTTATAAGTGCAGTATTGCATTTGCAAGTGTGCGTGATAAGGATATTCCTACATACACAGGGACTATAAGGCACTCACGCTTTTAGTATGTTCGTTACACCACCTTTGGCTGTGTGGCAATATCTGCACCATGCATATCCTCAAGTGACTGCCTTACTGTATTCACATACAAATCATTTAGGATTAAAAATTCATAAAACGAGTACAAGATAGCTGTCGCTAGCTTGACGTGAGTATTAAGATGGCTAGTAACACTTCAGAAGACAGAGGGAAGGTCTGGAAGTCCTAGACATGTAGAGGGTTAGGATAGTTATAAATAACAGGGGGGGTGGGGCAGCATCCCAGAATTTAGGAGCAAAAATTGAACAAGCAAGTTCAGTTGTGGCTAGGTTTGGGACAGGGCCCGAGAAGGAGCAGTGTACAACTAGTTGCAGACTGAAGTTTGCATGCTATTTTGAATAACTGTTACTGTGTGTGATTGTACTGTGTTATTACTGGCATTGTACATTTTTACCTTACAGTACTGCCTCAACAACCATATATTTGTACCTAGTCATACGGGTATCACTGACAGAACAGTTATACTTGTATCCTTACTGGTACTACTGCAGTATTCTCTTTTATACATATTAACACTGTTACTTAACAACATTAATAATGCATTTTCAAAACTCCACAAAAAAATAACAGGCAATACTTAGCCAATTTCAAAAAAACTGTAGTAAAATAAATAAATAAATAAAAAATACTAAAAAGTAAAAAAAATAGTAAATTTTTCTCCTTCCAACATATACCCACAAAAACTACTAAAAAGTTGCTAAAGAAACAAACTTACCACTGTTATATCTGATCACCTACCTACTGAATATTTAAGAATAGCAGCTGAAGCTATATCCTATACCCTGTATCAATTCTTATCAACAGATCTATTACAGAACATTACGTCCCAAAAGCTATGGAAAATTGGACACATTATCCCCATACACAAGGGTGGGTAATTCAACCTGTTGCCATTTTATCCCCTCTATCTAAAATACTTGAAAACTGTATTCATGCTCAACTCCTTCACTACCTCATTTCTAATAATCTCCTTGCCAGCCCTCAACATGGTTTCAGACCCCATGACAGCACCATTACTGCACTCCCTATCTTTTCCAATACCATCTATAGACTCCGCAATGAGCGCAATTTTGTCTCTGCAGTCTTTTTAGACTTGTCTAAGGCCTTTGATACAGTCTCATACCATATACTATTAAATGTTCTTTCTAAACTAAACCTACATCCATCTGCTGCTCTGTGCTTCCAAAGTTACGTAAATGAATGACAGCAAGCAGCAATATGGCAACATGATCTATCCACCCCTTCTCCCAGTCTCACTTGGAGTACTACAGGATTCAGTTCTTGGCCCACTTCTACTCCGTATTTTCACTAATGATCTAGACACTGCCAGCCCACAAGTAACCTTAGTCCAGTATGCTGATGATACTGCCCTTATCTGCCATGCTCCAACACTTCCACAACTCCAGCAAATCACACAACAATCCTTCACTCCGATGGAATCTTGGCTATTAGAATCACAGTTTATACTTAATCCAAACAAAACCAAACTCAAGTTCTTTCAACCCTCCAGAGCCACCTCTACTACCACTTTCTTTATCACTGCTTGTAATAGCACTATAATTACTCCTGACATACAAACTAAACTAGTAGGTACCACCCTTGACATTATCCTAAGATTTTACCTTCATGTTTCACTAACTATTGAAAAGTACACAAACAATGGGTATACTGTACAGAAACAAAAAAATGTCTTAACCAACACCCCCAGAATAGCTTTAGCCAGAACTCATCTCCTATCAACTCTCCTATATGCTTCCCCAATTCTTATTAATCTAAAAAAAAAAACTGACAAAGAAATCTGAGCAATGTTACAATAAAATAGCCAAATTTGCCACTGACTCTCCAAATCATATACACCATTGTGACGTACTGAAAAAATGGTCTTGGCTAGAACTCCCACAACTTCTTTTGTACAATCAGTTAAATTTTGGCACACAAGATATTGTATCAGCCTGACAAAACCCCTGCACTACAACACTTTATTCAAACCTATTCAACCAACCGTTCACTTCAACCAACTTATACTTGCTTACTACAGGTAACCAAATCCATATACACTGCCGGAGATTCCTTATACTCTCACTGTGTTGCAAGGCATTGGATCTCACATTAGAACCACCACTAAATGTACTGAGTTCAAACATCTGCTCAAAAACCTTCTTGCTGATCATTGGCTTTGTACATGTCCTCCTGGCTAGTGCAGCTAAAAGCCTTCATAAGCATAAAATTCTCTGTAATATGATCCATTACCAGCATATAATTTCTAGTATCTTAACTATTTTGCAGATTTTTGTTAGATTGCAATCCTTCTCTTTTTATTCTTGTTACTAATAATGTATATTATATTATACTATACATATGCAACAATTGTAAAATCTCTTACTGTTATGTATTTCTAATGTGGAGCTGTTCTCCTCGACCCTTTAGTGAAAATGGGTTCTTATGCCCAGCTGGACTTTCCTGGTTAACTAATGTTAAATAAATAAAAAACTGAAAGATAAAAGCAGACTAAGACAGTCCACATACATCTATCGATTCCACAAAGTAAGTGGTAATACAACACAGATGCCCACAGATTGTTACAGGTAGATGCTGCAAAAACATTAGGAAACAATGCACTGCAATTAGCGGTGATGAAATAAGGCAAAGGTTTCAAGAAGAGTGAACCACTTGAAGAAAGGAACCAAACCAAGGAATATGTAAAGGGGAAACGGCATACATTAGTACCAAGGTTAGCACAGACAAAAACTGAAAACAGAAAGCAATTTTTGTTTCAATACATCAAAGAAAGGGTTACAATAGTTCAAAAGTATAAGGGGCATACCAAGTTTCAAATTCTAGGGTAGCAATGTCAATGCAATAAAAATAACCATTTTGAGGTGGGCCATTTTATTTCTGCTGTACTACTGTATGAATGCCTCAAGTCATCATTCTATTTGTCAATAACTAGAGACTTTCCCATGGTTTTAGAATGGCTCATTGACATAAACTCCAACAATAACCCTGCTGCAGAACTGTAATCTAAAAAAACCCATATGTTCTGAAATCATGCCAGGTACTGTTGTGATTGATGTATTCAAAAAAAAATCTGCTCAAGGCTAGCAAAAGATAATTTCTGGTGGTGGTACCTACTAAGAATCAGTTCTGGCAAATGTTTGTCTCACCGGCTAGCACTGGTGGACCAGAACATTACTGGAGTGTCACCAAAGCTTTTACACACATGACTAGACAATACCTCGTCACTGCTATCTGCTCATTCATTTTTTCCCCACTTCTAGTATTCTAGCAACCATGTGATATATACCCGACAGACCTGGTTAGACATTTCAGTTTAGAGTGAAACTAACTTTACTCTCAGTAATTTGTAATTTTAGGCAGTTCTTTCTAGCCTGCAGCTCCTTGCAAATACTGCTGTTTTACACTGTGATGCTTTATATAGGGTGACTTTAAATGGCAAAAGATTCAAAGGCAATGGCACGCACAGTGTATTAGCCTGTGTATTTATTATAGTGACACAGACTTTATAAATTATGCATAAATTAATGAACCTTGTGGCACTAGAAGGCACTGCCAGACATACCAGTAGAAGTAGGGCAGTGTTTGTATAACTTATGCCAGCACAGCTTGCTGGGAATTTTGTAAATGATTATACGTCATGTGTATATCAAATTGATTTGCACAGATGCTATTGCTGAAAATGTATTTGTGAGGTTTGCTTGTATTAAAATGTATCAACAGTGTGCCAAGCTGGAAGGAAAATAAATGTACATGTGTTATTGTAACTGAATTAAATGTATACATTGTAACAGCATATACTGAAAGGGAAGAGGTTAAACCACCTGACTTTAAAGTATACCTGAAATTAAATTACTTTATGGGTTAAGCCATAAAGATGTTATCCCACAGTTTTGAATGCAGCCAGAGATGCAATGGCTGTGCTTGAAAATAAGTTATAGCTCCTGTAGGAAGAGTGGAATGGTTTTGTAGTTAATGACTTCCAGCAGCTGCACCACATCCAAGCAATGCTGTATCTGTGTGCATTGTAGCTCACAGGTGCTAAACCCTGGTAACTTCTAGTGATGGGGGATAGTGTGGGAAACAGAGACAAATGACCAGATGTATGTGAAGTCATTCTGTACAGAAATAATGTTTTAACATTAGAGGAGACTGAAGTCTTGGGAGTATTCTGTCTTGGGATCTGACAACAAGGACCACTCACCCATTTTGCCTTGCTCTATTCAGTAAGTAGTAACAGTAATTCTTTTAGTTAATCAGGAATAGATAGTGAGAATAGCTAAATGCTGTTTTTTCTAGAACTGTGTAAAACTTTCTGTCAGTGTTATTTTTAATATTCCCTGTCACTGAAACTCTGATGTTTACTGTAAAAAGATATTTAGTATTCTTGTTATTTTATTACTTATTATTAAATATATTTAATTTTCTCACTGCGGCTAGTCCTTTTAGAAAAATATTTAAGTTTGGGAGTATTTGCATACATTTATTTGGTGATAACTCTGGCCACTCCTGAATACCTTGCTGTTTAGGTTCATAGGTTCATAGATGTGTACTAGGCTAATGGCCCTGGAGCCTTTATAAACCTAGCCCATAGGATTACCCTGGCATCGTGCCACCCGACCTTAGTTCCCAGTGCCTCTGTCGAGTAGAGCCACTGGAGTGATCCCCAGGGTGAATTTTTTATTTTCTATCCACTCATCAAGATTTCACTTGAAAAGTGGCCAGTGAGGCACTCCGCTTGACATGTATGGGAAGTCTATTCCATAGCATAGGCAGTCTCTGGGCTATGAACCTATCCCTTCAGCTTGTTCTGTTGATTGTGGTAATAAGGTTGAGGTCTCGAGCATGTAGTGCGGAGTGATTGGGATTTCTTTAGATGTACCATTTCTAAGAGAGCTGGGTCAGAGATGGCTTTGTAAGTCAAGCAGAGATCACTTCTAAGTAGGCGATATGAGACCGAGAATAGTTGGGAGTTTTTTAAGTCTGTCCATATAGGACAAGAGTTTAAGGCCTAGGATAATCTTTTTGTGGTACTTTTGTGGCCTCTCCAGTTATTGCAGGTGTCTAGTGAGGTACATGCCAAATGGGGCATTGTATTCGATGACTGGCCTAATGAGGGAAGAGTAGAGGGAGATAATGACCTCTTTCTTCCTGGATGCAAAACCCTTAGTAATGAGATGGGCCACACAGAAGGACTTTCTAACCACAGTGGCAATGTAGTGGTCAAAAGAGAGGTTGCTGTCAACCTGTGTTCCCAGATCTCTTATGACGCCTTCTGTGTTCAGTGGACTGCCATTGATGTGGTAATTCATGGGAACCAGGATTTTCCCAAAGGGGATGATGACACATTTTTTGGCATTGAACTTAAGGCCATGGTTCTGACACCAGTCGTTGGTCTCAGTGAGGCCTTTATGTAAGATGTCAACATCACCTGAGGAGTTAATTATGGCTCCCAACTTGCAATCGTCTGCGAACTTTGTCAGCCAGAGTCCATTCATGTTGGCCTGGACTTCAGAGAAGTAGATACCAAACAGAAGAGGACCCAGGACCGAACCCTGTGGGACTCCACTTGTGACTGGTCGGCAGTCTGACTTGGAGTCAGCTACTTTCACACTGTGGGTTCTATCTATGAGCCAGTTTGCAACCCACCTAGTGATATAGGGTTGATGCCTAGCTTAGTGAGTTTTTCTATGATTCCTGAGTGGGGAATGAACCACATTGCCTTCATCCACAGCTCTGGTGACTGACTCAGAGAAGTCAACCAGGATGAGCAGGCATGATCTACCCTTCACAAAACCAAACTGTGTGAGATCCAGAGTTTGGAGGTTCCCTATATTCTTGTTTATTAGGTCCATGATGATGCATTCCATAGCTTTGCATATCAGACTTGTCAGGCTAATGGGGTGATAGTTCCCAGGATCTGTAGTCGCTCCTCCTTTGTGGAGAGGGATGGTTAACATTACCATTTATATTAATATTAACTTCACTCAGTATAACTAGATACCCTTTTAAGAGCCTTACAGTAGCTGGCTGGTGGCAATGAATCCACCTTAGAGTCTGGGCAGAGCTGGTTGAGCAGGTAATCTGTGCCAGCCTTTCCCAGATGTGTGAATGCGAAAATTAAATCCCAGAGTGTGAGTGAGTGTGTGTGTGTGTGTGTGTGTGTCTGCTACTTGCGGCAGGTACATTAAGCACTGGTTTCACAGAGAGGGTGCTGGAGGACTTGGCTTGGACACTCGGCTGACGACTGGTTTAACCCTACAGCTGTGCCGAGGGGAGGGGGTCTTACTGGGGACCCAGAGGTAGACAGATACAGAAATCCAGACCCTGGACTGAGGGTGTTCTCTGTGTCATCTTAAGGGAAAATGTGCTTGATGCAGTGAAGTCTGCATCTGGAAATACTGGGTGTACCCATTTGTATTCCAAATGAATGTCCCTCTCCAGTGTCAGTGGTGTGGATTCAGGCTCCTTGATTACTGGCCCAGCGTGGAGACCTCACAAACCCAAATATTATTTTATAAATTACAGCTATAACACACCTTCTGAAATATGCATGAATTACTTGAGCACAAATCGTTCCACTACTGTCTGTGGAAACTGGACCTTAATCTGATCTAACAGTATTACAAGTTTAAATTCATAAGAATTTGAGTGTTGTGGTCCCAGTTAATATTTGTTACTAAACCTGATACACCACATAGTTTATAAAATAGACCCTCTCAGTCTGCCAGCCTCAAATATCTCACAAACACGCACCCACGTGTGTGTGTGTGTGTGTGTGTGTGTGTGGTGCATGAGTATAAATGTAAATGTGGTTCAGACACAAACTTTCTATTTTACAGCTATAAAATACATGTCACAGTACCAGAGCACCTTACTGGTTTCCCTCACAGCACTCAGCTGCCATCAGAACGTTTGGCACAAGTGACTCAGGTTGCTTTCCGTTTCAGTTGCAGTTAGTACTTTCTCTGTCATTCTGCACTTTTCTTCAGGATTCTCTTTCCTCAGATTCAACTCTTTTCATCAACTGTATGACATCACACATTCTGAAATTGCAAATATTCTTCTCATCCCTCCTTCACTGTCCTGCAGATTAGCTGTAATGTTGATACTTGGATAATCTAGAAAGTATGGGTTTCCATCCAGCTCTTCTAAACAATCTTTAAAACAAAACAAAAGCCAATTTGCTGGTACAAATAGATGACTTACTATACTGATGGTGAATCAGTTTTCACTCATCCCCCTTCCTTCCTACTTGTCCATCCTGCATTCTGCCTCATCTGACCCAAACTTCTACCATCCTGGCTGGCAATAACATTCCGACAATAAAGGCAAGAGATGAGCAGTGCCAGCCAGTCATCTGCTGTGGCTTGGATTCTTCTAGTAAGGGGATACAGGCTCTTATTTGGCTACAGCCACAGCCACCATACACAGCCTTTTCCACAAGGGCTAAATGATAATATGCAGGTCCACATTTGGTACTCTTCGCCAGAGCAAATGTTGCATGCTCCTTCACAAGCTGATGCCACAGGGGCTCAGATGATGGGGCTGTACACCCAAGTCATTACCTGCTATTACTTCTTGCTGCCAGCTTTAAGAGCAGTCACCCTCTTTTCAGCATAGACTAGTCAACTTCCAGTAGGTTGCCCTCCCAAAACATCTTCCCTCTCATCTACAAGTGTGAATCAATCAGTCAAGACTACAGAGAATTCCAGCCAGCTGTGCCATGCAGCCAGTTTTGTAACCAACATTTTATGATGGGTCCAAGCGGTCAGAAAATTGAACCAGAAGGAATGAACATGCAGCTGGATATAGCTCTCCATTAACAATGGAAGGAGGCCTGATACTGATGCAGTGTCCACTGGTGAAGAATTGGCCAAGGGTAAGTGGAAAGTGAAAGCAGGAGTATACATTTGAAATTGCGTTGCGCAAAATGTGCTAATGTTAAACCACAAGGCTAGTTTCATTGTATTATGAATCAAATTACTGACTGGATGATGGTGCTGTGGACAGCAGCACAGACTCCGTAGATGGTACCTGGGCGGAGAGGAGAGATCCATATACGCCAACCACTTTAGACAGATCACAGAGTGAGTGCCATGTCAGGGCTAGGCACTCAGTGTAAAAACTGTCTCTAGGTGTTTCTGCCATGTTGACTAATGTTGCCAAATGGGCATTAGTATTTACAGGTGATAAGTCGGATGCGGACCCAGCCAACTCTAACTCCTAATACTAATGTAGGGAGGGCTGTATGTGCCCCTATTGGCCAGTGTGTCCCTGCCATAAAGACCAGCATCTCTGGTTCAATGAACTACTGGCTGGCTGATTTCCAGTTGCTCAGCTTGGGTTACCTGGGATAGCTCTGTTCAGTGAAGACTGAATGTAAAAAACTGCCAAATATGAACTAAGAATTGCTACGGTCAGTGACAGGATGCAGCTTGGAAGTGTATAACATGATGGTATGGAGGGGGTTGGACATCTTATACATCCAGCACACAAGACTGAAAGGCAGCACAGCAAAGCCACTTGCTTGGGATCGAGTCCAGTATTCAGGAAAGGACAAACTAGAAATGGTGTGGGAGTTACAGTGAGGAAGAGGCATCAGAAGACAGTGAGGGTGTCATCGGAATTAATGACAGACTCATGGCAATCAGACTCCAGTGTATAAATAGGGCACTATTCATAATCTCAACCTATGCCCCACAGCAGGGCTGTGGTAGTGAAGAAAAAAGAGCATTCAGACAGTTGCAAGATATACTAGATATAGCTGGACAGCATGAACTGGTGTTTATAATAGGTGACATGAATGCACATACTGAGACAGACAGACAGATAGATCAGTATACCAGGGAATGCCTGGGTCCACATGGGTGGGGCAGCAGAAATAAAGAAGAGGAGGCCATTCTTGACTTCTGTTTGGTAAATGGCTTGAATGTGGCCAACACATGGTTCAGCAAGAGAGACAGTTACAAGATCACATACAAGAGTGGTCAACATGCAACTTAGGTAGACTTCCACCCAGTAAGTAAAGGGCACTGGGGTAGAATCAGTGATTGCAAAGCCATCCCCAGTGAAACAGTCTATCCACAGCACAAACCACTAGTTGCCACAATCAACTGCAAGCAGAGGTAAGAGAAGGCTCTGTGGTTAACAGAGACTATACTGAAAGATCTGGAAGCTGACTGGAGAGAAAGCATAATTGTTCAAGGAAATACTCAGGGCTCTAGCACCTCAAGAAGAAGAGGAAACTAGTGTAGTTGAAGAAAAATTGTAGTGCCTCAAAACAACATGTGAGAGGACTACAGAAAAGACATGTGGCCAAGCCAGGTACAGAAATAAAGTACCTAAGGAAAGATGGTGACGGAATGTAGAATTCCAGGAAGTCATCAAAAGAAAGGAGTGGTGCAGGAAATAGTGGGAGACAGAAGACTGATCATGCTACTGGTTGGTTAACAAAAAGGCTAATAATGGAGTCTGAATAGCAAAGAACAAGACAACAGACCACTATTCCAGTTTCTGAAAAGTGACTCAGTACATGGCACAAAAATCCACATCAGGTTGCAAAGAAAAGACAGGAAGATATATTAGATAGTCCCTTCTGAAGGGAGACCAGCAACAATCTCCTCACCACTGGAAATCAAAAGGCTTTCGGAAGACGTATGTCAAGCAACTTCTAAATGAAGAAAACCAGAGAGAAGTTGTACTGCTCCAGACACAGCCTAAAATGAAAGAGGAGGAGAAGCCCACTCTAGAAGATGAACAGTACTAATGAAGCCAGGGGAAAGTAGCACACTCAGATGAGGTCACAGCAGACAGTAATGAGGTGCTGGATGACAAATGGGAGAAATGGCTCCTGAGGTTACTTGTAGCAGTATGGAAGCAAAGGCATAACCTACAGGAGTCCAGAATAAGCATACTAGTGTCAATGTAGAAGTACAAAAGTACAGTTGTGTACACTTACCATAAATGTAGATGTTCGAGTGTATTCACTGTTGCAGTCATTACATTTGGGTAATCTGCTGGCAGGTTGCCCTCAGTCGGCCTGAATTCCAAAGTCTTGGGTCCTGCGTCAGTTGCTGTCTCCTCTTCCATGACGTCAGGTCGTCAGGGGTATAAAACATGCAGCCAATGCCATTTTCTTTAGTTTTTCTTGCCCCAGATGTCAGGTGCCCCCAAAAAGGTGGCAAAAATATGTGTGAGTGTATATATATATATATATATATATACACACATACATACATGCATCAATATAAACTTTACCTTTATCTACAAGCAAATACACCACATAGATTGTAGAAGTAACCTGGACTGCAACAGTGAATGCACTCGAACATCTACATTTATGGTAAGTGTACACAACTGTACTATGTTCTTTGTGTTTCACTGTTGCAGTCATTACATTTGGGTAGAATCCCAAAGCTATGGATGGGAGGCTGGAGCTAAACAGCATTAGGTGCGGTTATAAGGCCCTGCAGAACTGCAGTGGCAAAGCCTGCCCTGGACTTAGAGTAGAGAGTCAAATGATAATGCTTTGTAAAGGTGTGAAAAGAACTCCAAGTAGCAGCCTCTAGAATGTCTTTGGTTGGTACTCCTCTGAGAAAGGCTGCTGAAGTAGCTGCAGCTCTGGTGGAATGAGACCTAATGCCCTTGGGCACAGGTTTACCATGGTGTAAGTAGCAGAAATGAATGCAGTGGCTTATCCACTTTGAAATAGCCTTTCCTTCTGATCCTGCAGCATATGTCACTAGTAATTGCTCAGTTTTTCTTAGAGCTTTAGTCCTGCTCAAGTAGAATCTTAGTTGCCTGTGTGTGTCCAAGGAATGCAGAATTCTCTCCCCCTTGTTCTGCGGATTTGGATAAAAGGTTGCCAGATGAATAGTTTGGTTATGAGCCACACTGGAAACCACCTTAGGCATAAATGTAGGATTTGTCCTCAGAGACACCCTGTCTGGGTAAAATATGATAAAAGGCTCTACAGCCATGAGGGCCTGTAGCTCTGAAACTCTTCTTGCTGAAGTAATTCCTAGTAGCAGAGCTGTTTTCCATGATAAGAACTTTATATCAGAGGTAGCAGCTGGTTCAGATGGAGGCAGGGTGAGCTTTTCCAAAACATAATTGAGGTCCCATGCAGGTACTGGTGATCTTCTAGGAGGCCTTAAATTTTTGGCTCCTCTAAGATACTGCTTTAGTAAAGGATGAGAAAAGATTGGTGGCTCTGTATTGTAATGAGCTGAAATGGCAGAGGCATGGATTTTAATTAATGAGAAAGATAGGCCTTTGTCAAGCATCTCAGTCAAGTATTGTAATATCTGAGGAACATTTGGTGCTGCTGTATCAGTTCCTTGTGCTTGATTCCAAGCACAGAATCTCTTCCATTTATCAGCATAAGATTTTCTAGTACTAGGCCTTCTGGCTTCCAAAAAGACATCCATCACAGCTTTACTGAGAGGTGTTGTTTGTATAACTACATGATCAGCCATGCTGCCAGGTTCAGTGTCTGCAGTTGATTGTGCAGGATCTGATTGTTTTGCTGGGGCAGTAGTTGAGGTCTTTGAGGTAAGGTCCAAGCTGGGTATTGAGACAAGTTCCTTAGGATTGGGTACCGGTATTGGCAGAGCCAGTCCGGGGTAATTAATATTATCTTTGGTTTCTCTTGTCTGACTTTTAGGAGGACCTTGGAAAGAAGAGGCAGAGGAGGAAAGGCGTAAACTGATAGGTTTTTCCAACTGAAGGATAGGGCGTCCATTTTCCATGCTTGTCTGTGATAAGTCCTTGTGCAGAATCTTTTCAATTGATAATTTTGAGGAGAGGCAAATAGAACTATGTCTGGGCTCCCCCATTTCTTTGTTATCATGCTGAAGACTTGTGGATCTAGTTTTCACTCGTGAGGATCCATAAGGTTTATGGCTTAAATCATCTGCCAGAGTATTTTGCTTTCTGGCAGGAATTGAGCTTGAAGATGTATTTGGTAAGTCAAAGCTGTGTCCCACAGTGCCATAGCTAATCTGCAAAGGGGGTATGAGTGTGTGCCCCCCCCCCGCTTGTTTATATACCACATGACCGTGGTGTTGTCCGTTTTTATCAGTAGTTGTCCTGGATGAAGCAAGTCCTTGAAGGCTGTTAGGGCATTTTGAACAGCTAGCATCTCTTTCTGGTTGACATGTAGATGCATTTGTTTTGGAGTCCATATGCCCTGAATGCATCTTCCTGCCATGTGGGCCCCCCAGGCATAATCTGATGCGTCTGTTGTTAAGGTTTGGCTGGCAGGGGGTAGAGTGAAGGCCCATCCCATGTTTTGGTGACATGCCTTTGCCCGCCATAAAAACTCCTGTTGTAGACAGGGAATGAGAGGGATCATTGTTTCCAGACTGTGACAATGTTGAGTCCATAAACTTTTTAGGTACCACTGAAGTTTCCTCATATGCAGTCTTGCATATGGAATCAGTAGGATGCAGGATGCCATGAAGCCCAAAGCCTGCAGAATTTGTCTTGCAGATAACTGGGTCTTTGTTGCCATCAGTTTGAAGTAAGTAGTCAGTTGCCTTTGCTTGTCTGGCGTGAGGTAAGCCATTGGGGCAGTGGTATTCAAGCTTGCACCCAGAAATGTTATCTTTTGAGAGGGTATCAGTTGTGATTTCTTTTCGTTTATTGTGTACTATAGGCATGTTAGAAGCCTTTTCACAAACGCCAGGTGTTGAAGAAGAATGTCCTTGTTCTCTGCTTGAATGAGACAGTCATCCAAGTAAGGATATATTTGTATACTTCTTTGTCTGCAAAATGCAATTACTTGTGCCAGGCACTTTGTAAAGACCCTGGGCGCAGTAGATAAGCCAAAGGGCAGTGCAGAGAATTGGTAATGCATTGAGCCAGCCTTGAATCTGAGGTATCTTCTGCACGATTGTCTTATTGGGACATGCAGGTATGCCTCTTTTAGGTCTAATGTCACCAGCCAAGCATTCTTGCCCAGCATGGGCAGAAGCTGCTGCAAAGTCAGCATTTTGAATTTTGGAATGTCCAGTTATGTGTTAAAAATCGATAAATCCAGTATTGGCCGCCAGGCCTTGTCCTTTCTGGGTTCCAAGAACAGTCTTGAGTAAAAACCTTGTCCTTTTTCCTGTTCTGGTACTGGCTGAATGGCCCCCATATCCAAGAGGAACGTAACCTGTTTCTGTGCCTCTGCCCACTTATTTTTCGGCAGATCTGGCCAACCGTTTGCCATTGGCAAAGTATGGAAATGGAATCTGTATCCCTGTGATACTATTTTTAGCACCCACTTGTCCTGGGTTATTAACTGCCAAGTTTGAGCAAAAAGTGCTAATTTTCCCCCTAAGGGTGCTGCCAAAAGATAAGTGCTTGGTGAAGGCAGAGGGAAGTCATTGGGACTGTTTTCTGTAGGTTTGCGCTTTATCTCCTCCAGCTTTGGAGGTAGACGCACCCATTGCTTTGACCTGTATGAATCTTGTGCCTTGTATCTGGAACCCTTAGGGTGTCTGGATTTGCCCCTTTGAGCTCTGTCTGATACAGGAAAGGACCAAGTTTTTGTATGCCAGTGTCTACTGAATTTTGGTGGCTGCACTTGTAAGAAGTCTTTTACAGTTTGCATAGACTTAGCTTTGTCTTCCATTTTCTTTAAAACCTCTTCTGCCTTAATACCAAAAAGAGTATCATGTTGTAAAGGTGCATCCAGCAATTTAGCTTTAACATAATCAGGCAAATTCTGTTCCTTTAGCCAGGCATGCCTCATAATCATAGATCCAGTAACTGCGGCCCTGCAGGAGGCCTGTAAGAAATCAATACCACATTGCAAAGTATGCTTTCCAACCTGTTGAGCTGCATGCAATAATTCCTGCAATTCTTTATTTTCTGCACATTCAGAAATCAAAATCATTTTGTGTTTCAGCAATCCTGTAACATGTTGTTGATACTTGAGCATATGAAATTGACAGTTTAAGGCCCTAATTACCAAGGTTGCAAATGTAAAAACCTTTTTTTACTATCTGTCCAGTGCCCTTGAATCTGTCAGAGAGGGTAGGATTTTTTGCTGTTGAGGCCTTAACTCCCTTTGGACCCTGTGAAATAGTTTCAGGATCAGCAGCAGGGTTTCTAAATAACAATTTACGTGAGTCAGGGACCCTGTAATATCTGTCAGGCTTGCTGGGAGCTGGAGGTAAGGAGTCAGGGGTAAAGCTTGACTCCGAAAACACATCATCCACAATGTCTAAAACAGGGGGTATAGCTAAAGCCCTGTGCTGAGGAAGAAGAAGGAAATCCCTGAGCCTCTTTTTTGATTCTGAGAAATCTTGACTCTCCCAGTGAAAATGCTCCCTCAAAGTATGCAAGGTTTCTCCAAAAGAATAATCCTCAGGAGGTGATGCAGATGGTATAGACTCCTCTGCATCAGAACCCTCATAGGGAGGTATAGATAATTCCTGATCAGGAGAGGAATCAGAAGAAACAGAAACGTGATCTGAAGATTCATAATCAGTGTCTTGCCTAGGCCTCTTATCTGGAGGGGGATGGAAACCCCTGATCAAGGTAATAAGGTCTTCAGCCATTTTTATCATCTGTTTATTAGGCATAGAGGCCTGTGCACATGGCTCATGCGTCATTTTTTTAGTTTTAGAAGTTGCTTTTGTCTTTGGTTTTGCAGCTGTCGTCGGTTTGATATACAAATGTTGAGGCCTGAATACACCCTCAGAAGCCGGTGCCTGCTCAGCGGCTCCGGACCCATCAGAGGGAGATACATCCGTGGGTCCAATACTTTGAGTATCTTGCGGCATGCCGGATTCCACACGGGTGTCGGTAGGGGCCTGCGACTCGAAAGTAGTGGGTATCAGGGGCTGCAAAAGCACCTCAGTGAGTACCGGCGAACCGGCAACTGGCTTAGGAGAAGCTTCATCGTTGGTTTTGGACCTCGACTGTCTCTCTCTCTCTCTGTCCTTTTCTTTGCGTTTTTTATGTACTCCAGTAGTCAGATTGCTATCAGACAACATTTCTGGGTAGTTAAATCTGTTTCCAAAATACTTTGAGGCAAAAATATACCGACGCTTAATAGTGCATTGGTTAAATCTACCACAAAACCGACAGCCAGGCATGTTTTGATCAGGGCCTAGGCAAGGAATACAGTATAAATGGAAATCCTTATGAGGTATTTGCTTCACACAAGTAATATAACTATTAACTTTTTCTGACATTGGTATGGAGCAAGAAAAAAGTTTCCCCAATGGGGTACTTAGCTTTAGTGAAGTCTTCGGTTCTGAAACTCAAACTCGAATATTTCAGGAGTCGGCCGACCGGCACTTGCGAAATGCTTCTGCTTCGGGCACCCCGCGGTAAGAAAGACAAAAGAAAATGGCGCCAGCTGTATGTTTTATTCCCTTGACAACCTGACATCTTGGAACAGGAGACAACAACTGACGCAGGACCCAAGACTTTGTAATTCAGGCCGACTCAGGGCAACCTGCCAGCAGATTACCCAAATGTAATGACTGCAACAGTGAAACATGAAGAACATCAGGGCATTCACAACTGGGGGCAGTATCAAATTCATGTCACACTGCATCAAAGTTCTGGAGAGAGTGACTGATAAATGAATATGCACAAGAGCAGAAAGTATGATGGGAGATGAGCAGTTCAGAGTCAGATCAGGATGCAGTCTTCTTAGAATTGAGACAGACAGTTGAGAAAAAGCTAGAGATAAAGAAAGAGTTCAACTGGGCATTCCTAGATGGCTCCCTATTGAAATGTCAACACTCAAAATGCAGATTGTTTGGGGGGGGGGGGGGCAGAAAACATGGAGAAGTGTGAATCTTGAAAATCACTCTTCTCTTTAAAGCTTCTTTTTGCAGAGGGGCAAGATATCCCCTCCAAAGTTATGTAAACCAACTCTGAGATTACCATACCTCAGAGAAAAGGGAATTACAAGCAGATGCTGAGCAAGAATTTCAGCAAAGGATAGGGAAATGGGATACAAAATAAAAGGCACATGAGATATAACCGAGTACAGATAAGAGAGTTGTAATGGCAGCAAACGGGGAAAATCAGAAGAAGCTGCAAATTGTGATAAAAGAGAAAATAGTGGAATGGGGTAATTGCTTCAAGTATCTGGGAGAGGTGATTGAGGAGAAGGGAAGTTTGAATGAGGTCAAAGCTAGGGTTAGGGGGCTGCGGCCAACTAGCACAGAGTGTCGTGGGTAGTGTATGACAGAAGAATGCTAAAGAAGCTGAAAAGCAAGATGTACAGAACAGTGGTGTGACCAGTACTACATGGTACAAAAAAATGGGCAGTAAAGGCAGAGCCATTGAGGAAACTAGAGGTGATGGAGATGAAATGCCTGAGATGAGTTGTAGGATGCACACTGTGTGGTAGACGAAGAAATTAGGACATCAGGAGAGAAACTAAAGTAATGTGAACTGCAGAGAATGTCAAACAGAACTGATTACGGTGCTTAAGACACACATGCAGGAAAGCAGAAGACAATCTTGTAAAGAAGATTTGGGACAGATGGGAAGAAGACTAGAGTAAATAAGGATGTCCAGCAAAGAGCTGGATGGATTGTGCGAGAGAAGACCTGCGACAGTCAGGAATGCCTGTCAGAGAAGGTAGGACAGTGGCACTGAATTGAAATAAATGGCGTCAACTGACATGCTACACTGACTCCATGTAGACAAAAGGGGGTTGATGATGAGGGTCTATATTATATTATCGCACGCTTATAAAAGCGAAGATAAATAATAGACTCCATGTAAGCGAAAGCTTACAACGTCGAAACCTCAGAACAGCGATTTTTTCCCAAGGGAAAAAATTGCTGTTCAGAATACAAAAAAAAAACAACTTTAAAACATTACATAATGTGGGGGGGGCTATGCCCCCCCCATAAACCCCATACCAACTTCGAGATCGCACTACAGTGCCAAAAATGGCAAAGTGATGAAAGTGGCCAAGAAAAGCCGCTTCGTTATTTTGCCTTTTCGCTCTTGTCAGTTCAATCAAGTCACATTCGGCAAACTGTGGCTGCGATCTGGTAACAGGAACCCGATGATAATGACGGCGGTGGTGGTGGCGGCCGCCACACATCATTACACTGCACTAAGCTCCTGTTCCCCTGCTGTGAAGCCTTACTCACATAATTGTCACTTGGGGGAGCTAAAAAGATGTTGGGCTGACATTTCTTTGAAGACAATTGTTTAAAAATCATACAGACTGACAAACAGGTAATCAGCTCCAGGGTGTATCAGCTCTCTAAATTAAAGTGATTCAAAATAAAGCCTGACAATTCACACGTTGCATCTACAATTCTCCAACACCAGTATATCTCCCATTTCTAATGATTTCCTCCACGTCATTATGCACTTTTTCTTCAATTACTTTGGATGACCTGTAAATAGCCCTTTCCTTGATTACACTGCCCTGTTGTACCTCCAGTTTAGGCCAAACTGCACCTTTTTTCTCTGGTTACTCAGGATGTGCAATGCCTTAAATCCCTGTCTTTTGCAGTTTGGAACTGTTCTTCTCCTTTATTCCCTCCCTGCCCCATCTGAGCTCTGTGTTCCCTAGGTTATAATTCTCATTACATCACATTTCAGTGAGCTCAAAAACATCTAGGCTCATTCCCGTGTGAATGCAGCTACCAAATCAAGCATTTTACTGAAATTATAAGCATTTGCTGGCACTGTCCTCAGTGCAGTGACTGCTTTACAGCTTTTACAATCCCACAGTCTTCTTCTATCACTGTAGCTATTTTTCTCAATCTCAGTGGCTTTTAAAAGCTATAGTTATTAACATACCCTGACTGTAATGTACGAATGGCTTTGGCTGTTTTGTGGGAGGCAACGTTTCCATATTCTCCTAAATGTACCCCCTTCACCATCAAAAACGTCTTCCAATGAGTTGAAAGAATCAAAGTACCCACCTCAGAGACATGGAAACTTTCTTGCTTGTACAGGCTCCAGGAGGAGTGCTTTCATTCAAATATGTCACCCTAATCCATTCCTTCAATAAAGCATTGAATGTCTCTTTTTCTGTACATTGTCGCCTCCCCTTTAAAAGAATTATAATCTGGAAAGTGAACTCCACCTTATCACCCTTCTAATGCTACCAAGCAAATTTGTGATGCTGGATTATTAAGTAAAAACACTCTTAGCTCTGTTTCCAAACTGGCCACGGTTGAGGAATGGATACAAATTCAAATCCAGTCTCTTTGAATTATTTTTTTTTTAATTTATTCTTATTTCTTAACTGTGTAAGTGAACTGTTTCTCAGACCTTTTTAAAACATGATCCAAATCAGGAGGCATATATAATTAAAAAGTGCAATGCACAATAATGTAAAATACGGATACTTTAAACAATCACAAAACAATTATACAATACAGGAAGATATATAAAAAAGGATTGCACCAATGCATGAAATGAAACCATACTAGCACAACTGTAGTTAATACAATGGTTACACATGACGAATTTCTGCTAAGACAGCAAAGCAGTTCAGAATGTTAAGACCTGCAAGATGAAGAGAGGGAACCTTTTGGTTTGCAAAACTCACTAAATTCAAAGTCACAGAATATGTTACATAAAACTTTCTGTGACCTTTTCACTACACTAATGAAATAAAACATGACAACACATCCAAAGCTCTGAATGCTATCTACATATACCTCTTACATAAACAGCAGACAGCATGCGTTTGAAATTCTTCTTTCATGATATATAAGTTACGTAAAGCAATCTTATCCTTGGGTAAAACTCTCCCAAAATTACACCTATCCCAAACATGTCTCAGACTGTTTACCACTTACCTTATACCTGTCACTAAACAAAAGCTGAAAAATTCAGGGATCACACAGTCTTTATGACCATGCTCAAACAATCCCTGCTACTGTAAAATAAAATACCTTGAAACACAGTACAGCTTTGTGCACAAGATCACCTTTTAATAATAAAACATTTTTATCTTTTCACCTTCAGTGAAAAAACGTCTGAAATTTTCTAGGCATGTAGAAGTGTAAACGTAGCAGCTGCTGACGCCTTGCCTCAATCTGTAATCCATATTTGGACATAGGTTCATAGGTTGATACTAGGCTATCTGCCCTAGGGCATTTATAAGCCTATCCAGAGTGTGTTTGGCTTTCACCACCCTTTTAGATTTTTTGACTGTGCCTCTGTATAGTAGGTCACAGAAGGTAGCCTATTAAGGTTATTTCTTTACTGATGTCATTCAAACTGAGGCTCACTAATTGATAGGCAAAAAAACTAACTGCTTTAAAATTGTTTACCAGTTAGTAATTCCCTACTCTGCACATGCACACACCTGCTCCAAAATAAAACTCGCACATTATTGAGACTTGTTACCTTTCATAGAAATGACTACTATTTTCCATGAACCCATAAAACAGCAATATCAACATGCAGAAGGTTCCTGTCCAAAGAATGCAATGGCAATGATTTGTGTGGAATTTCTATGTAATGTGGGAATTTTACAATTCATTTTTTCACTCAGTGTGAAAACAGGAAATGTGTGCTGCCAGAATTGTATTTCTTTATTTATTTTTACTCAGGGTGAAAATAAAAAAGTTTTGCTATTATTGGTGAGCACAAACAAAAGATGTGCAAGATGTGCTGTGCTTCAAGGTAAGAATGTTTTATTTTTTTATATAACCAGAATCCATGTTGAACATGATCTTTAACACTTATCTTCAATAACCTACCATTTACAAAGGAATTTGAAGCTCCTCCTAGCAGAACTTAGCAATACTGTTCAAACTCAACTTCAGTGAAAATAATTTTACAAAATTTACTTCTGACCATAAACTCGCAGAGATTCCCAGCAGTAGAAAAACATCACCCATTTTTTCCCCATTATGAGAGACGTGTCCTTAACCTAAACAGTATGCATATTAATAGGAGTATAAATGAAAATAAAAATCTGCAAAGATGCTATAATATTACTTGAACTTGCCTCCGGTATGACAGCTCATAACTCCAGAATCTAAAATACATGGCAGGAGTTCCTCAAAAATCAAACTTGCCTAGAACAGTAAACACCTCACACAGACCAATAAAATACGTCTAGATGACTGTTGGCTGGTGTGGTGCTCAGATGTGGAATATTTAAAAGAATGTTTGCAATATTTAAATGAAAATAAATGGGGGATTCACTTTACCATGAATTATCCTAAGGTAATGACCTTTTTGGATGTACAAATTACTGTGCTGGAAGATGGATTCCTTTCCACTTCGTATTTTTCGTAGGCATCCCCAGCTCAATACCATGCTGCATGCTAGTAGCTGCCACCCAATAAATATTTTTGAGAACATTCCTAAGTCTCAGTTTATGAGGCTTAAGAGAATTTGTTCTTCATCACGAGAATATGAACATCAAGCACAGGATATGGTGCCTAGATTTACCAACAGGGGCTATACTGGTTGGAAAGTTAGGAGGGCCCTTCATTCTTTGGAACGAGTCCCTAGATCTGAGTTATTGTAATATAAAGATAGGAATCCTGTAAGGATTAATGTGATTTACACCTTGGTTTTTGGCTCCGTTTTGTACTTGGCTTCGTACACAACTTAGACTGACACAGTCAACTCCATCCGTTTGTTCCCAGAACCTTAAAAGAAGAGATGAAACAGTTCTACTTCTATGAAAAAGTCGTACTGTCGACCCATATAAGTTTTTTGCTAAAATAATGATTAACAGAAAATGTAAAAGAATATGTGAAATTAAGAAAAATACATTACTTTTTTCTAGCACTGTGTAGTAGACATCTGTTTTTCAAATTTCCACAGTCACGTAAGTGTTAATAGCAAGTTATCATTGCATTTACTGCAGGAAATACGCTACTAACAACATCACAGCAAATGACCAGCTCAGGATATGACATGAAACGGTTAAAAAAACGGACAAAATGGTACACCTGCAACTTCCTATTTTGCCATTAGGAAGCAGGATCTTTGGTCCTGTGCGAGTTTCCAGGATGCTGACCACAGGAAGAACACAGTTACCACACTAACTTACTAGCAGCACTCCTTCTCATATTATAAGAAACATTTCAGACAAACTCCGAACAGTCTAGCATTCTGCACCTTCAATGACATGCAAAAATAAATGTCAGTATGTGCAAATCTGCATGCACTACTCTAGCATCAAGTGTAAGTGTGCTCCTTTATTTATTTATTTATTTTGGGGGGGGGGGCATGAAGTATATTTTAATTTTCTGCATATTTTTGTCTCCTTCTACCAGATCTACCACACTGGTTAACTTGATGTTCTACTTCCTACTTCTAAGCAGCATTTCAGCGGTGGCCTACCCAGCTAACATTTAAATTTATGTTCTTTATACAAACAGCTGCAATGCCATGTAAAAATACTTAACAGTGGCTGTTATTTAGAACCACATTTCTAGTACTTAATAATACAAACTAAATGGGATCCCAGAATCCAAAACACAAATTAACAGAATCCATCCCATCGAAAGTACAGTTTCATTCACTCTGTTTTCGTCAATTTTCTCTCAGTCCTGACTAGTTAAGCATATCTGTAAATAATACAGGCAAACTATATTCTCACCACAATAAACTAACACAAGCCTGCATCAAGTTCATCAAGTATATGAGCCATTTATGCTTCACAGCTGAGCATTACTCATCCGTAGACTGCCTTGAAAATGTAACAATTTTGTAACACTGCCTGAATATATCATTTTAGGCACAAAGCTACTTCTAGGCATATCATTGAGCTTTCTGTTGCTTTTCCTGATGTGTATCAGTGTCTGCCAATAAAGCAAGCAAATGGACAAATAAAAAAATCCCACTGCATTATTTTAAATTAAATATAAATCATTTCCTGACGTATCTGTGGAACTGGATGTAGAACATATCACTGCAGTTTCATAAATGTGATTTAACAACTCCGATTCACAGATAAAGGCAATAAATATAATGAGCGTGTATGATGCGCACACACAGAAAGATTGGGCTTTTTTACAGGCATGTAAATAACGATTAATAGCCCAGGACAGATTTACTGGTACAAAGTCCACTTTGATGGATAAGCAAATTTCTAGCACACAGAAACATGTCTACTCAAAACAGCCATTTTCAAATCAAGTATTTACAGATTCAGTACCATTTTCCATACAGAAGAAAATAACTACTTAAGGGCCATTACAGAATATCTGTATAAATTTATTTAATTCATAATTCACTATGCTTCACTACATGAATTTTCTTCCTGACTTTTCTTTACCCAGTACCCATGCCATACTCCCGAGCAATCACAAATCACCAGTGCACTTCAGTGGGAAGAACAGACTCCCACAGCCACATCATGTCATGTATTCTGCAACATCAAGCCAGGGTTTAGCTGAATTCCATCTTATAAAGGTCATAGTCAGAAATCAAAGCATTCTCTCTCAACTTATTTGTTCAATTATTCTGGACAAATCTAAAAATAAAGGGGGAGGGCAGCAAAGGGCCAATCAGTGACAATTTTTAAATATTACTCTAAATCACTTAAAGTTAACAGAAAGTACAGTTGTGTACCTACCATAAATGTAGATGTTCGAGTGTATTCACTGTTGCAGTCATTACACTTGGGTTATCCTGCTGGCAGGCTACCCGCAGTTGGCCTGAATTCCAAAGTCCTGGTCCGGCGTCGGTTGCTGTCGCCTCTTCTCTGACGTCAGTGCGCCAGGGGTATAAAAGATGCACCTGACGCCATTTTCTTCAGTTTTTCTTGCTCCAGATGTCAGGTGCCCCCAAAAGGGTAGGCTAAATATATTACGCAAGTAAACATACATGAAGTAAAGAAACATTTCCTTCATCTACAAGCAAATACACCACATAGGTTTTATAGAACAGAGAAGTACAGATAAACTCCAGCAAAAGAAAGGGGGACGGAGGGAGGGTAACCTGGACTGCAACAGTGAATACACTCGAACATCTACATTTATGGTAGGTACACAACTGTATGAAAGCAGAAACTGATCTCTCCACGAAACAGCAAGTAACAATTTCTCTTGACCAAATAATAAATCCAATGAAAGTAATAACGATAAAAATAAAATAGAAAAACCTTTAATTTAACAAGTGGGATGATAAGCGCTTTCGCGTGGATACAACCACGCTTCTTCAGATAACATTTATACCCACTAGCTTGCTTATATAGTAAAATAATTAGCCAAGACAACTATCTAATGACTAATTAATTAATACAATCAGGTATTTAAAGGAACCAAGATTAAGACCAACACACATACATTTATATGGTATATAAAAGGCAAACAACCAAACAGACAAATAAAGACATTGGTTAGTACCTTAGTTAAAAAAGTCAATTCTCAGATATGTTACTAAGTGAATTGAACTTATAAGATATAAAAACCTACTTGTATGTAGGATGAATAAACAAAATTTCAAAAACAATTTCAGCACAAGGCTGAAATAAGACAAAATACAGTAATGCATAAACATTAGGTGATTGTATGAATGCATGCTGAAAGCGCATAATTTAAAATAGTGCCAAAACCTAATAAAGCACTTCTAAAAATGATGTTATAGGGTTGCGGGAACAATAACGTTTAACTCAGTCTTAAACGGAAGCGTTGAAAGCTAGCCTAGGAGGTGGTATGAAGCACTAGCGTGGAAAGCTAGCGTAAAAAACTGATCAAAAAATATATATACATTTGATAGATCTTAAACAAAGAAATGTTACAAGAGAATACACATGCTGCACTATTCGCGCCTATTTAACAAATGTTGAACACATACAGAGTAGTAAAGGAACTTTTTAAATATAGTGAACTGACAATGTTATAAATTACAGATAATAAATATGTAAGGTCACTGTGCTAATAGTTGTAATTTAAATTATACTAACTGTTGTAATTTAAATAATACATAAGTATAACTGCCGACCAGCATATCTACCTATACATATGTAAAACCTACTGAGTACATGCTGTATGTAAATAAATATATGCTTAGCTAAATGAATATAAAGTGTATGTAGAAACAATATAAATATAATATAATAAGTGTGATGTAAAAATAATATGAAATGTAAATAATAATACTAGAATTAAATGATACTTTAATCAAATATTAAAAAGCAAAAACAACAAAACCGGATAACTAAGCAATAGGTATAACCCTAAGTTATTAACAGGTCACTTATTTATTATTTAATTAATTATTTATTATTTAATGATTCAAATACTTTTTTTTTTTTTGAGGTACACAACTGTACTATGTTCATCGTGTTTCACTGTTGCAGTCATTACTCTTGGGTTGAATCCCAAAGCTGAGGATGGGTGGCTGAGCTAAATAGAATTAGGAGAGGCTATGAGGCCCTGCAGCACTGCAGTGGCAAAGCCTGCTCTGGATTTAAAGTAAAGAGGTAAGTGGTAGTGCTTTGTAAAAGTGTGCACTGAACTCCAAGTTGCAGCCTCCAAGATGTCTTTGGTTAGTACTCCTCTGAGGAAGGCTGCTGAAGTGGCTGCTGCTCTGGTAGAATGAGGCCTAATGCCCTTAGGCACTGATTTGCCATGCTGAGAATAGCAGAAACAGATGCAATGACCTATCCATTTAGAAATAGTCTGTTTTGAGATGGCCTTTCCTTGTGATCCTGCAGCATATGACACTAAAAGTTGCTCAGTCTTTCTGAAAGCTTTAGTTCTGTCCAAGTAGAAGCGCAGCTGCCTGTGTATGTCCAAAGAATGCAGAATTTTCTCACCCTTGTTCTGTGGGTTTGGATAAAAGGTAGGCAATTGAATGGTTTGGTTGAGGGCCACACTGGACACCACCTTAGGCATAAATGTTGGGTTTGTCCTCAGAGAAATCCTGTCTGGATGAAAAATGATAAAGAGTTCCACAGCCATGAGTGCTTGTAACTCCGAGACTCGTCTTGCAGAGGTTATTGCTAGGAGCAGAGCTGTTTTCCAGGATAAGAATTTTATATCAGCTGTTGAGGCTGGCTCAAAGGGAGGCAGTGTGAGCTTTTCCAAGACATAACTGAGGTCCCATGATGGAATTGGTGCTCTCCTTGGAGGCCTGATGTTTTTGGCCCCTCTGAGGTACTGCCTTATTAAAGGATGAGAAAAGATAGGTGGTCCCGTATTGTAATGGGCTGAAATGGCAGAGGCATGAATCTTAATTGATGAAAAGGAAAGGCCTTTGTCCAGCATCTCAGTTAGGTATTGTAAAATCTGAGGAATATTTGGTACATATGTGTCAATGCCTTGTTCCTGGTTCCAAGCACAGAATCTCCTCCATTTTTCTGCATAAGATTTTCTGGTACTGGGCCTTTGGCCTCCAAGATAACATCCATAACAGCTTTTGAAAGAGGAGTGTTCTGAATGGCTACATTATCCGCCATGCTGCCAGATTTAAGGTCCTGAGTTGACTGTGCAGGATCTGATTGTTTTGTTGGGTCAGCAAGTGGGAAGTTTGAGGCAATATCCATGCTGGACCTTGAGACAAGCTCTTTAGGATTGGGTACAAGTGCTGGCGTGGCCAGTCTGGTGCAATCAGTATCATTTTTGGCTTCTCTTGTCTGACCTTTAGGAGTACCTTGGGAAGGAGAGGCAGTGGAGGAAAGGCATATACTGTTAGGTTTTTCCAGCTGAAAGATAGGGCGTCCACTCTCCATGCTTGTTTGTGATAAATCCTTGTGCAAAATCTCTGTAATTGGCAGTTGTGGTGGAGGCAAACAGATCTATGTCTGGGCATCCCCATTTCCTTGTTATCATGCTGAAGTCTTGTGGATCCAGTTTCCACTCGTGGGGATCCATGAGGTTTCTGCCTAGTTCGTCTGCCAGATTATTTGTTTTTCCTGGCAGGAATTGTGCTTGCAGGTGAACTTGATAAGTCAATGCTGTGTCCCACAAAGTCATGGCTTGTCTGCAGAGGGGGTAGGAATGTGTGCCTCCCTGCTTGTTTATGTACCACATGACTGTAGTATTGTCTGTCTTTATCAGTAGCTGTCCTGGATGAAGCAGATCCTTGAAAGCTGTCAGGGCATTCTGAACAGCTAGCATCTCTTTTTGATTGATATGAAGATGCATCTGGCTTGCAGGCCATGTGCCCTGAATACATTTTCCTGCCAGATGGGCCCCCCAGGCATAATCTGATTCTTCCGTTGTCAGTGTCTGTCTGGCTGTGGGTAAAGTGAATGGCAGACCCTTGTTGTGGTGACAGGCCTGTGCCCACCATCGAAACTCCTGTTGCAGGCAGGGAATAAGGGTAATTATCGTCTCCAGGTTGTGGCAATGCTGAGTCCAAACACTTTTTAGATACCATTGTAGTTTCCTCATATGCGTCTGACATATGGAATTAGTAGAATGCAGGATGCCATGAAGCCCAAGGCCTGCAGGTTATTCCTTGCAGATGACTGGGACTTTGTTGCCAACTTTTTGAAGTAAGAAGTCAGTTGCCTTTGTTTGTCTGGCATGAGATAAGCCATCTGGGCAGTTGTATTTAAGCTTGCACCCAGGAATATTATCTCTTGAGAGGGTACTAGTTTTGATTTCTTTTCGTTTACTGTGTACTCTAGGCAAATTAGTAATCTTTTTACAAATGCCAGATGCTTTCAATGTCTTTGTTCTCTGCTTGAATAAGGCAGTCGTCCAAGTAGGGATATATTTGAATTCCTCTTTGTCTACAAAACGCAATTACTGGTGCCAGGCATTTTGTGAAGACCCTGGGCGCAGTAGATAAGCCAAAGGGCAGTGCAGAGAATTGGTAGTGTATTGAGCCATCTATGAATATGAGGTATCTTCTGCAAGATTGTCTGATTGGGACATGCAGGTATGCCTCTTTTAGGTCCAAAGTTACGAGCCAAGCCTTCTTGCCCAGCATGGGCAGTAGCTGCTGTAGAGTCAACATCTTGAATTTTGGAACCTCCAGAAACGTGTTTAGTATAGACAGGTCCAGTATTGGTCTCCAGGTTTTGTCCTTTCTGGGCACCAAGAAAAGTCTCGAGTAAAATCCTTGCTCCCTGCTCTTGTTGTGGTACTTGTTGAATGGTCCTCATGTCCATAAGGGCTGTAATTTGCTTTTGTGCCTCTGCCCATTGATTGTGTGGCAGGTCTGGCATACCTTTTGCCCTTGGTAGGGTGTGAAAATGGAACCTGTAGCCCTGGGACACTATGTTCAAGACCCATTTGTCTTGGGTAATCATTTGCCAATTTGGTGAAAAAGTGCTAGTTTTCCCCCTAAGGGGGCTGCCAAAAGAAAAGTGCTTGGATCTGGCAGAAGAAAGTCATTGGGACTGTTTACTGTAAGGTTGTGATTTGTCTTCTCTGCTTTTGGAGGTAGGAGCACCCCATAGTTTAGGCCTGTATGAGCCTTGGGGCTGAGATCTGCCTCTGGGACGTCTGTATCTGCCTCTTTGTGGCCTGTCTGACACTGGAAAGGACCAATTTTTGGAAGGCCAGTTCCTGCTAAATCTGGGTGGCTGTACCTGTAAAAAATCCTTAACTGTCTGCATGGATTTCGCTTTATCCTCCATTTTCTTCAACACCTCTTCTGCTTTAGCACCAAACAAAGTATCATGTTGTAATGGAGCATCTAATAATTTTGCTTTAACACGATCAGGCAGATTCTGTTCCTTTAACCAAGCATGCCTTCTAATAACAGAACCTGTAACAGCGGCCCTGCAAGAGGCCTCCAGTGAATCATAACCACATTGCAAAGTATGCTTTCCCACTTGTTCAGTTGCATGCAATAAATCCTGCATTTCCTTGTTCTCTGAACATTCAGAATTTGTCAACATTTTCTGTTTAAGCAGTGACATTAAGTATTGCTGATATTTAAGCATATGAAACTGACAATTTAAAGCCCTTACAGTCAAGGTAGCAGAAGTGTAAACTTTTTCCCCCCATCTGTCCAGTGTCCTAGAATCCCTATCAGAGGGGACAGGGTTTCTTGCAGTGGAAGCTTTGACCCCTTTGGGACCCTGAGATATAGTTTCTGGGTCAGCAGCGGGGTTTTTATATAGGAATTTATGAAAATCTGGGACCCTGTAGTATCTGCCAGGCTTAGCAGGTACAGGAGGTAAAGAGTCAGGGGACAGGCTGGACTCTGAAAATACATCATCTACAATGTCTAGAAAAGGTGGAATAGCAAGGGGTCTGTGCTGAGGTAATAGCAGAAAGTCTCTGAGCCTTTTCTTAGATTCTGAGTAATCTTGGCTCTCCCAGTGGAAATGCTCCCTCGTGGTATGCAGTGTTTCCCCAAAAGAATAATCCTCAGGAGGAGAGGCTGAAGGAATGGATTCTTCAGCATCAGAATCCTCATAGGGAGGAATAGAATAATCCTTTTCAGAAGAGGAATCAGAGGAAATAGAAACCTGATCAGAACAATCATATTCTGTCTCTTGCCTAGGCCTCTTATCAGGAAGGGGATGGGAACCCCTGATCAAAGTAATTAGGTCTTTGGCCATTTTAAGCATCTGTTTTTAAGGCATGGAAGTCTGAGTAGGAGAATGCTGTACTTGTTTCTTTGTCTTTAGAGCTGCTTTAGTCTTTGTCTTTGAAGCTGAAGATGGTTTAACATATAACTGTGTAGGTCTGAAGACACCCTCAGAAGCCGATGCCTGCTCAGCGGCTCCGGACCCATCTGAGGGAATGATTTCCGAGTGAACAATACCTTGAGTATCCAGAGGCCCAGTCGGCTCCACGTGGGAGTCAGAAGCGGTCTGTGGCTCTGAGGTAGCGGGGCCAGGGGCTGCGAAAGCACCTCACTGAGAACCGCCGAACTGGCGACTGGCCTATCGGAGGCCTCGTTGTCGGTTTTGGACCTCAGATGCCTATCCTTTTCCTTGTCCTTGCGTTTTTTGTAAACTCCGGTTGTCAGCTGTTCCAACGGCATTATATAATTAAATCTTCGGCCAAAGTAATGAAATGCAAAATCGAACCGACGCTTAATAGTGCGTTGGTTAAATCTAGCACAAAACTGACAGCTAGCAACGTTGTGGTCAGGGCCTAGGCAAGGAATACAGTAAGAGTGAAAATCCTTATGAGATATTTGCTTCCCACAAGAAATACATTGCTAACTTTTTCTGACATCGGTCTGGAGCAAGAAAAAAGTTTCCCCAATGGGGTACTTAGCTTTAATGAAAACTTTGGTTCTGAAATTCGGATTTGAAAATATCAGAAGTTGGCCGACCGGCACTTGCGAACTGCTTTTGCTTCAGGCAACGTGCGGCAAGAAAGACTGCAGAAAATGACGACGGCTGCATCTTTTATACCCCTGGCGCACTGACGTCAGGGAAGAGGCGACAGCAACCAATGCTGGACCAGGACTTTGGAATTCAGGCCGACTGCGGGTAGCTTGCCAGCAGGATAACCCAAGAGTAATGACTGCAACAGTGAAACATGATGAACATCAACATGCTTTATATCAACATGTACTTTCTTAACAGCGAGAAGTACAAAACTGTAACTGTAATCCTTAGTGATTTACCAGAAAATCAAAAACTGTAAAAGGAACAGGGCAAACAATGCGGCAATACCGAGAACAGACAGGTATGATCAAAGCTATTGAGTGGCTTTCATAGTTTTTTTTTTAATTTAGAAATAACATTGGAACTGCATCCTTTCTGGGGAATGACTTGTTAACTGAACTGAACTAATTACACTACACTGAACTCTCACTGCAAACTGTATACACAGACATATGTAAAACAATATGAGAAATCAAATTAATCCTGGTCAGTCTCAATCAGTAGTAGGTTGTCAGCAGTGTCATATACAAACATTTACCTTAATACAGACAATAACAGCAGAATCCTAGCATTACATTAAAACTAGAAATATATTTTAGGATATATCTCTGCTGTCCAGTATATACCCCTGGCGCTCTGACGTCAGGGAAGAGGCAACAGCAACCGACGCCGGACCAGGACTTTGGAATTCCGGCCGACTGCGGGACTGCCTGACGACAGGATAACCCTAGTGTGATGACTGCAGCAGGGTAACACGATGAACATCTAATGATTTTCCAAAGCATTATACATCCTGATTTCAGATGATTAACTTGTCATCTGCTGAACTGTAGCACTTTCTGCCTTCATTTTTAAAGTTTTAACACTTTTACTTTCAAGAAGCTTTCCTGGCAAATTGTCAACCTACGAATGTCTGATATGCATCCTACTGAAAGTTTCAGAACCTTATAAAACAATTTCAATTCAAGTAAAAGTTCTTATGTAAATCTGATATTACCCACTTCACATATAATTAATACGCTTGTGCAAGCATAATGTGGTTCAAATGCACGACTCATTCTAAGCTTTAAACACGCACATAAATGGTTGCCCAGACTGCAAAATACTGCAGTTTCATTGCCAGTTGAATAATATGCAGTTAACAGTGTATTTCTCAGCAATGACTTCTTGCAGCTGCTTAGGCGAGTGAGGCAATAGTCATCTGCTATGGAAAATCGTCTCAGTCAAAAAAGTTACTAAAAGCAATTGCTAGAGGTACCCCAGTTTTGAATATACACAAAGCAGTTACCTGCTGCACTTCCATTCATTTCAAACCTCCCACCTTACACAATGCTACTACTGAGGTACTTAATTAGGATACACACAGCACAATATTAAGCAGAGTGAAAATGAGACAAGTAAGCCATCCAGATGTTCTTGACATTTGTGTTTTGCGATCACAAAATACTGACTGCAACAACATCCCAACAATCTAGTCTATGCAAAAACACAGCTAATGACAAGAAAACACTTGCTGCCTTATAACTACAATCGCAGTTTGCGTATAACAACCAAAGATCACCAATGTATAAAACCTACCAAGTTTCAAGCGATCAGTCCCACTGTGAAGCCATTAAACCAAATATTTTCAACACAAAAGGTGTGTCCGTTTCCTCCTCCAGCTCAGCTCCTTCTTTTAATGCAGTATGTTCACAAACAGCTTAATTCTGCTATAAGTATTTCTCAAAAATTTTGCAAATGTGTAATCAAATTTTGTACTCACAAATTCCACACCAATATCAAAACAGTTACCTAACTTCTCAAATACCTGGCTACTTATTGTTTCTTCTGTTTGTAGCTTTTGCAGTTTATTATTGGTTGCTAGGAATATCTACTTCAGACATCCTGTGCATACACTGTGGGGATACACCTCCTATCCATATAGTCGGACACTGACTAGCCAAATTTCTCTGTCTGTCTTACAACAGAGTATTTGCCAGTTTGTGATGTTGTTAACGTGTACTAGTCAGGGAAGAACACTAATCCCAGTGGCCATTTTCAGGTTCAGCCTGAGTCAAAGACGCAGAATACAAACAGAAAATGACAATTTTATACAACTGGAGTAAAAAAACAAATACGCTGCTGTGCTGACCTCAAGTGGGAGGCATCGATGTGAAGGTGCAGGACACGTACAGCTACACTACTTACTGCGTGTATAAGCAAGGCTGCTGGCATTACTAGGATGTCACTATGGATTTCAATATGCTGACATGTACATGAGAGCCACTAGGGATGAGAGTTACAAAGCACATCAGAAACCCAGTGATAATTGCCTGGGGGTTGGCCCTGCGGCAATCAACACTCACCTCTGACATCAGGCCTGAAAGGGCTGATCAACAGAGAGAATTACTGATAGTTAGCTGACATGGGGCAGGGAAAGTACAGTTTTGTACCTACCATAAATGTAGATGTCCGAACAGGATAGCATCTGCAGTCATAACAAATGGGTTGTCCTGTCGTCAGGCAGCCCTTCGGTCGGCCGGATTCCAAAGCCTGGGTCTGGCCTCGGCTGGTGTCGCACTTCACCCGACGTCATCTCTGCTGGTCTTCGGGTATAAAGGCATCAGCCGACGCCATTTTTCTCAGTGTTTCTTGCCCCAGATGCCAGTTGCCCTCTTGGAAAGCTAAATTTTGGATAAATGCCAATGTTTCCAAAAAAGTAGAAGGCAAACACAAAAATAAGCATGTATGTACATATATACAAACAAATACACCATAAAAGACTCCCCATCAGCTAGCTATTAGGAGGGTAAACACCCTAGGAGTACCTCAGAGGGAAGGAGGGAGGGTAATCCTGACTGCAGATGCTATCCAGTTCGGACATCTACATTTATGGTAGGTACAAAACTGTACTATGTCCTTCATGGATGCATCTGCAGTCATAACAGCTGGGTAGAATACCATAGCCAACTAGGGGAGGAGGAAAGGATAGATTATGGTGTGTTTAGGATCCCTTGCAGTACAGCAGTGGCAAACCCTGCTCGGGATCTGGAATATAGAGGCAAATTGTAATGCTTGGCAAATGTATGCACGGAGGTCCAAGTAGCCGCCTCAATAATGTCTTTGGTAGCCACTCCTCGTAAGAAGGCTGTGGTAGTGGCTGTTGCCCTTGTAGAATGAGGTCTTATGTTCTGTGGAATTGGTTTTCCATGGAAGGAGTAACAGAATCGTATGCAATTTCCTATCCATTTGGAGATTGTCTGTTTGGAAATAGCTTTTCCTCTACCTGTTGCATAGGCCACAAACAGTTGGTCAGTCTTTCTGCTGCTTTTGGTTCTGTCCAAGTAGTAGCGTAGCTGTCTATGTACATCCAAGGTATGCAGTATTCTTTCCCTCTGTTTTGTGGGTTGGGAAAGAAGGTAGGTAGGTGGATTGCCTGGTTTAAAGACACTCTGGATACCACCTTAGGCATAAATGTTGGATTAGTCCTCATGGATACTCTATCTTGGTGGAAGATTAGGAAGGGTTGCACTGCCATTAAGGCCTGTAGTTCTGAAACCCTCCTTGCTGAGGTAATTGCCAGTAGGAAAGCAGTTTTCCATGACAGGTGTTGTAAGTCTGCTGTTGCTGCTGGCTCAAAGGGTGATAGTGTCAACTTTTCTAGTACAGTTTAAGTCCCAAGCTGGTAATGGTGGTTTTCTTGGAGGTTTTACATTCTTGATTCCTCTGAGAAATTGTCTGAGCAGAGGGTGTGAAAAACAGGTGGATCAAAGCTGTATTCTGCTGAAATAGCTGATGCATGTATCTTGATGGAGGAGTAGGACAGGCCTGAATGGAGAAGTTCGCCAGATACTCCAGGATGTTAGGTATATCTATGTTTGACACATCTTTTCCTCTTTCAGAACTCCAACTGGCAAACCTTTTCCATTTTCCAGCGTAGTTTCTTCTTGTTGAAGGTCTTGCTTCAAGAATAATGTCTTTAACTCTTTGGGAAAGTTCCTGATTAGCTGCTGCTATGTGATGTTCCATGCAGTCAGTTGTAAGGTTTTCAGGTTTGGATGTATGGTGCTGTAGTTGTTCTGAGTCACCATCAAAGCCATCAGGGGTATTGGCCACATATTGTTCGAGACAAGCTCCTTAGTAGTGGATACCAGTGTTGTCTTGGCCAGTTTGGAGCTATCAGGATTATCCTTGGATGTTCTTCCTTGATTTTTAGGAGTACTTTGTGTATCAAGGGAGAGGTGGGAATGCATAAACTGTTAGGCCCTTCCAGCTGAAGGAGAGCGAATCCACTTTCCATGCTAGTGGGTGGAATGTCCTTGTGCAGAATTTTTGAGTTGGTGATTGTGAGGAGATGCAAATAGATCTATCTGAGGCATTCCCCACTTCTTTGTAATGGTCCTGAAGATGTCCGGGTGCAGGTGCCATTCGTGAGCATCTGATGTGGTCCTGCTTAAAATGTCCGCTAGAGTATTTTCTTTTCCTGGTACAAATCTTGCTTGCAGCTGGATGTTGTAGCTGAGTGCCAGGGTCCACAGTTCCAAAGTCATTCTGCATAGGGGTATGAATGAGTGCCTCCCTGTTTGTTGATGTACCACATGACTGTGGTGTTGTCTGTCCTTATCAACAGCTGGCCCTCTTTGAGAAATGGTCTGAACTTTTGGATAGCCAGTTTTACAGCCAGCATTTCTTTTAGGTTGATGTGCAGGTGAAGTTGATCCTGAGTCCACAATCCTTGCGCATTTGTCCAGCCTGTGGGCCCCCATCCTAGGTCTGAAGCATCTGTTGTAATGCTCTGGCTTGCTTGACATCTGTGAAAGGGAAGGCCTGGGTTGGACCGGCATGCCTGGGCCCACCATAGGAACTCCTGTTTTAAGCATGGAATTAGTGGGATTTCTGTTTCGAGGCTGTGTCTGTGTTGGGACCATAAATTCCGTAGGTACCACTGTAGTTTTCTCATATGTAGCCTGGCAAATGGAACCAAAATTATGCATGATGCCATGAAGCCCAAGGCCTGCAGAACTTTTCTTGCTGTTAATTTGTTCAGCTTTGTTAGCGAAGAAGTAAAGAGGGAGTTCTTTTGTTTTCTGTAGTTAGGAATGCCATCTGTCTGACTGTGTCCAATTCCGCTCCCAAGAATGTCCTTGTTTGGGATGGTATCAGTCTTGACTTTTGTAGATTGACTGTGTATCCCAATGCTTGTAGCAAGTAAATGACCCTTTGCAAATCTGTTGTCAACTTGCTTTTGTTGTCCCCTTGTAGCAGGCAGTCGTCCAGGTATGGGTAAATATGAATTCCTGCAGTCTGCAGTATGCGATTACTGATGCCAGGCATTTTGTGAATACTCTGGGCGCAGTAGATAAGCCAAAAGGCAATGCTGAGAATTGATAGTGCTCTGATCCTGCAAGAAATCTGAGGTATCTTCTGCAGATTGGTCGAATAGGGACGTGCAGGTATGCCTCCTTGAGATCTAGAGTTACCAGCCAACACTCCTTGCCCAGCATGGGAAGAAGTTGCTGTAGGGTCAGCATTTTGAATTTTGGGACAATGATGTATGTATTCAAGGTGGACAGGTCGAGAATTGGTCTCCAACTTTTTCCTTTCTTGGAACTAGGAACAGTCTGGAGTAGAACCCCTTTCCTTTCTCTGCTGCAGGCACTTTTTCCACAGCTCTCATGTTTGCTAACTCCATTATCTGTTGTAAAGCTTCTGTTTTTTGATTTGGAGGTAGATTTGGCATTCCTCTTTTGACTGGTATAGTGTGGAAGTGGAATCGGTAACCTTGATGTATAATTTGCAGAATCCACTTGTCTTTTGTTATGTGGTGCCAGTTCTTTGCAAATAAAGTTAACCTTCCGCCTAGTGGAGCTGCTATTTGCTCCCTGGTAGGCGGTTTAGGAGTAAGTCACTGTGGCTGTGTTGAAGTAGTGGCAGTGGCTGTGTCTGTGCCTCTGTTGTTACCTTGCCACTGTCGTCCTCTGTAGGCACTTCCTCTGGTTTGGTTTCTGCCTCTGGAGCGTCTATTCCTGCCCTTTGAAATCTTGTGGAGTCAGGAAAGGACCAATTCTTGGCAGGCCAGTTCCTGCTAAACCTTGGGGTTGAACCTGCAGGAAATCTTTAACAGTTTGAACTGATTTTGCCTTTTCTTCCATTTTCTTCATAACCTGCTGGGCAGGTGCACCAAACAAACTTGTCTTATCCATAGGAGCATCTAACAATTTAGCTTTAACATGATCTGGTAGAGCTTGCTCCTTTAGCCATGCATGCCTTCTTATCACTGTGCCAGTCATGGCTGATCTAAATGAAGCCTCCAGTGCATCATAGCCACATTTTAAGGAATGGTTACTAACCTGTTGTATGTTATTTACCATTTCTAATACATATTTCTTGTCAAGAGCTTCATCAGTGGTTAATTTTTAGTTAACTGATCAAGCATAAACTCTTGGTATTGTATCATGTGAAACTGGCAGTTTAAAGCTCTAGCTGAGAGAGTAGCTGAAGTGTATACTTTTACCCCATCTGTCTAATGACCTTGCTTCCCTTTCAGAAGGAGTAGGGTTTTAGCTATGGTCGGCAACTGCCTTGGGACCCTGGGATATAGTTTCTGGGTCTGCAAGGGGGCCTTGTAAAGGTGGTGATGAGTGTCAGGCACCCTGTAAAATCTGTCTGGTTTGGCAGGGGCTGGGGTAATGAGTCTGGAGCAGAGCACACATCATTATAAGCGTCATCTACCACAGAAAGAACAGGAGGCATAGCTAAGGGCCTGTGCTGTGGAACGTGCAGAAAGGTTCTAAGTCTTTTCGGGAATCTGAGAATTCTTGCTGCCATTGGAACTGCTCTGCATGGCATGCAAGGTTTCCCCAAAGGAGAATTCTTCAGGAGGGAAGCAGCTGGAATGGATTCTTCAGCATCAGAATCCTCAAAATTAGAAAAAGGAGCCTCTGGCTGGTCAGTAATGTCTGATTCATCTGCAGAATCATCAGAGGACACTGGCTCAGGGGGCTCTGCCCTAGGTCTCTTATCTGGGGCTGAGAGGCCCTGTCTGGGTGAGGTTGAGATCCTCTAATTAAAGAAATCAAATCTTCTGCCAAGGTGAGCATTTGAGAACTGGAAGTGGGCCTGGTTGAGGGTGGTTTAACAGGCACTGATTTGGTAGACTTGGCTGCTTTAGCCCTGGCGAAGGCCTTAATGGACATGGCTGCTGGAGGCCTAGCAGCACCACGTGCTGGGGTAGAGACATCCAGGGAATGGTGTCTGATAAGTCAGTGGGTAAAGTTTCAGAGGCCGATTCAATATTTGTAGCAGGGGCCTCAAGTGTAGAGATAGATTCGCTGTACCTATATCAGTTTTCGGTTTCGGCGAAACCGAGACACTTCCGTTTGCTTAAGCGTGGTTTCAGCGAAACCACGGACCGCAAGTGTCGGTCTTTTTTGCGTTTTTGGCAGAAAGTGTAGTCGGAGGTTCCGGCGACATAATGTAAGCAAAGTCAGAACCGAAAACTGTTCTGCAAACTCCGACCGGCGCCTAAGCGTTGCCGGTTGAAGGAAGCACAGGCCGAACAGGCTGCTACGTCGTGGGCTGGGCCTAAACAAGGCAGACAGTAAGAATGGAAATCTTTATGAGGTATTTGTTTCCCACAGGTTAAACAATTATTAACTTTTTCTGACATCGGCTGAGGCAAGAAAGAGTCCCCACGGGTACTTAGCTTTAGAAGTCTTAGTAGTATTCGGTAGAAAAATCTCTGGATCCGACCGACCAGCACTTGCGAACAGCTTCTGCTTGGGCCGCCACGCGGCAAGAAAGACTGGGGAAGATGGCGTCGGCTGATGCCTTTATACCCGAGTCCAACAGAGATGACGCGTCGGATGAAGAGGCGACATCAGCGAAGCGGACCCGGACTTTGGAATCCGGCCGACTGACGGGCTGCCTGACGACAGGACAACCCAGCTGTTATGACTGCAGATGCATCCATGAAGGACATCTGTACTATGTCCTTCAAGGATGCATCTGCAGTCATAACAAATGGGTAGAATACCATAGCCAAACTAGGGGAGGAGGAAGAAGAATTATGGTGTAGTTAGGATCCCTTGCAATACAGCAGTGGCAAACCCTGCTCGGGATCTAGAGTATAGAGGTAAGTTATAATGCTTGGCAAATGTATGCACGGAGGTCCAAGTAGCAGCCTCAATAATGTCCTTGGTTGCCACTCCTCGTAAGAAAGCTGTGGTAGTGGCTGTAGCCCTTGTAGAGTGAGGTCTTATGTTCTGTGGAATTGGTTTTCCATGGTAGGAGTAACAGAATCTTATGCAATTTCCTATCCATTTGGAGATTGTCTGTTTGGAAATTGCTTTTCCTTCCCTTCCTGTTGCATAGGCTACTAAAAGCTGGTCAGTTTTTCTGTTACCTTTGGTTCTGTCCAGGTAGTAGCGTAACTGTCTATGTACATCCAAGGTATGCAGCAGTCTTTCCCCCCCTGTTCTGTGGATTGGGAAAGAAGGTAGGTAGGTGGATTGCCTGGTTTAGAGACACTCTGGATACCACCTTAGGCATAAATGTAGGATTAGTTCTCATGGACACTCTATCTTGATGGAAGATTAGGAAGGGTTGTACTGCCATTAAGGCCTGTAGTTCCGAAACCCTCCTTGCTGAAGTAATTGCCAGTAGGAAAGCAGTTTTCCATGATAGGTGTTGAAGGTCTGCAGTTGCTGCTGGTTCAAATGGAGGGAGTGTCAATTTTTCTAGCACAAAGTTCAAGTCCCATGCTGGTAATGGTGGTTTCCTAGGAGGTTTTACATTCTTGATTCCTCTGAGGAACTGCCTGAGTAGAGGATGTGAGAAGACAGGGGATCGAGCTGTATTCTGCAGAAATAGCTGATGCATGTATCTTGATGGAGGAATAGGACAGGCCTGTATGGAGAAGCTCTGCCAAGTACTCCAGGATGTTAGCAATATCTATCTTGACACATCTTTTCCTCTTTCAGTACTCCAAATGACAAACCTTTTCCATTTTCCTGCATAGTTCCTTCTTGTTGAAGGTCTGCGGGCTTCAAGAATAATGTCTTTAACCCTTTGGGATAAGTCTGGGTTAGTTGCTGTTATGTGATGTTCCAGGCAGTCAGTTGCAGAGTTTTTAGGTTTGGATGCATGATGTTGTAGTTGTTCTGAGTTAACATCAAAGGCATCAGGGTATTGTCCACATTCTCCCCGAGACATGCTCCTCAGCATTGGATACCAGTCTTGTCTTGGCGAATTCCGAGCTATCAGAATTATCCTTGGACGTTCCTCTTTGATTTTCAGTAGTACCTTGTGCATCAAAGGAAGAGGTGGAAATGCATATGCTGTCAGGCCTTTCCAACTGAAGGATAGAGAGTCCACCTTCCATGCAAGTGGGTAGTATGTCCTTGTGCAGAATTTCTTGAGCTGGTGATTGAGTGGGGATGCGAATAGGTCTATTTGTGGCATTCCCCATTTCTTTGTGATGGCCTTGAAGATGTCCGGGTGTAGCATCCATTCGTGAGCATCCGAGGTAGTTCTGCTTAACATGTCTGCTAGGGTGTTTTCTTTTCCGGTACAAATATTGCCTGTAACTGGATGTTGTAGCTCAGAGCCATATTCCATTGGTCCTGAGTCATTCTGCATAGGGGGTATGAATGAGTGCCTCCCTGTTTGTTGATGTACCACATGACTGTGGTGTTGTCTGTCCTTATCATTAAATGGCCTTCCTTGAGGAATGGTCTGAAATTCTGGATTGCTAGTTTTACTGCCAGCATTTCTTTTTGATTTATGTGCAGGTGCAGCTGGACTGGAGTCCATAATCCTTGTATGCATTTGTCCAACATGTGTGCCCCCCAGCCTAGGTCTGAGGCGTCCGTTGTGATGGTTTGACTTGCTTGAAAGTTGTGGAAGGGCAAGCCTGGGTTTGACTGGCATGCTTGAGCCCACCATAGGAACTCTTGTTTCAGGCATGGGATTAGTGGGATTTGGTTTCTAAGCTGTGCCTGTGTTGAGACCATAAATTCTTTAGGTACCACTGTAGCTTTCTCATATGCAGTCTGGCATGGGGACCAGGATTATGCATGATGCCATGAAGCCCAAGGCCTGCAGTACTTTTCTTGCTGTTAGTTTGTTCTGCTTTGTTAATGCCAAGAAGTAAAGAGGAGTTGTTCTTGTTTTTCTGCAGTTAGGAATGCCATCTGTTTTACTGTGTCCAATTCCGCACCCAGGAATGTTCTTGTTTGGGATGGTATCAGTCTTGACTTTTTTAAATTGACTGTGTATCCCAGGGCTTGTAGTAAGCAAATGACTCTTTGTAAGTCTTTTGTCAGCTTGCTTTTGTTGTCCGCTTGTATCAGGCAGTCGTCCAGGTATGGATAAATTTGGATTCCCTGTAGCCTGCAATGAGCGATTACTGATGCCAGGCATTTTGTGAATACTCTGGGCAGTAGATAAGCCAAAGGGCAATGCTGAGAATTGATAATGCTCTGATCCTGCAAGAAATCTGAGGTATCTTCTGCAATTTGGTCATATGGGGACGTGCAGGTATGCCTCCTTGAGATCTAGAGTTACCAGCCAACACTCCTTGCCCAGCATGGGAAGAAGTTGCTGTAGGGTCAGCATTTTGAATTTTGGGACAATGATGAATGTGTTTAAGACGGACAGGTCGAGAATAGGTCTCCAACTTTTCTCTTTTCTTGGTACTAGGAAAAGTCTGGAGTAGAATCCTTTGCCCTGTTCTGTTAGTGGTACTCTTTCCACAGCTCTCATCTTTGTTAATTGAGCTATCTGCTTTAGAGCTTCTGTTTTTGATTTGGAGGTAGGTTTGGCATTCCTCTTTTTACTGGTAAGGTGTGGAAGTGAAACCTGTAGCCTTGGTCTATGGTTTGCAAAATCCACTTGTCTTTTGTGATATAGTGCCAATTTTTGAAAATAAGGCTAACTTTCCGCCTAAAGGTGCTGCTGTTTGTTCCCTGGTAGGCGGTGTCAGAGCCAAGTCACTGTGATTGTCCTGTTGCAGTGGCAGTGGTTGTGTCTGTGCCTCGCTGGTTATTGCCTTGCCACTGGCGTCCTCTGTAGGCACCTCCTCTGGATTGATTTCTGCCTCTGGAACGTCTATTCCTGCCTCTCTGAGATTTTGAGGAGTCTGGAAAGGACCAATTTTGGAAGGCCAGTTCCTGCTAAACCTTGGGGGCTGAACCTGTAAGAAATCCTTAACTGTTTGTACAGATTTTGCCTTCTCTTCCATTTTCTTCATTACTTGCTGAGGAGGAGTACCAAATAGACTGGCCTTATCCATAGGAGCATCTAACAGCTTTGCTTTAACATGATCCGGCAAGACCTGTTCTTTCAACCATGCATGCTTTCTTATAACTGTGCCAGTCATGGCTGATCTAAATGAAGCCTCCAGTGCATCATAGCCACATTTTAAAGAATGGTTACTAACCTGCTGAATGTTATTCACCATTTCTAAAACATATTTCTTATCTAAGGAGTCATCAGAGGACAGTTTCTTAGTTAACTGATCAAGCATAAACTCTTGGTATTGGATCATATGAAACTGACAGTTCAAAGCTCTAGCTGAGAGAGTAGCAGAGGTGTAAACTTTTTTCCCGATCTCTCTAAGGACCTGGATTCCCTTTCAGAAGGAGAGGGTTTTTGCTGAGGTCGAGCTACTGCCTTAGGCCCCTGGGAGATAGTCTCAGGATCTGCAAGTGGGGCCTTGTATAGGTGGTGATGAGTGTCTGGTACCCTGTAAAACCTATCTGGTTTGGCAGGGGCTGGAGGTAAAGTATCAGGAGCAGTGCAAACATCATTAAATGCATCATCCACAACAGGCAGAACAGGAGGTATAGCTAAGGGCCTATGTTGTGGTAAGTGTAGAAAGGTCCTAAGCCTTTTTCTTGAATCTGAGAAATCTTGTCCCTGCCATTGGAATTGTTCTCTCATGGCATGTAAGGTTTCCCCAAAGGAAAATTCCTCTGGTGGAGAGGCAGATGGAATAGATTCTTCAGCATCGGAATCTTCATAAGTAGAAAAAGGAGCCTCTGGATGGTCTGTAATGTCTGAGTCATCCGAAGAATCATCAGAGGGCACTGGCTCTGGGGGCTCTGCTCTAGGTCTCTTTTCTGGAGGCTGAGAGGCCCTGTCTGGGTGAGATTGGGATCCCCTAATTAAAGAGATGAGATCCTCTGCCAGAGTAAGCATTTGAGAACTGGAACTGGGCCTGTGTGAGGGGGGCTTAACAGGCACTGATTTAGCAGTTTTGGCTGCTTTAGCCCTAGCAAAGGCCTTAATAGACATGGCTGCAGGAGGCCTAGCAGCACCACGTGCCTGGGTAGAGACATCCAAAGGGATGGTGTCTGATAATTCACTAGGAACCACATTAGTAGGCAAAACTTCAGAGGCCGATTCAACTAGGGTAGCAGGAGCCTCGGTAGTAGTCATGGATTCGGCTGAAGATTGACCCGTTTGCTCGGTTTCGGCTGAAACCGAGACACTCGTGGTTTGCTTAACCGTGGTTTCGGCCGAAACCGCGGACCGCGAGTGTCGGTCTTTTTCTTTGCGTTTTTTAACAATTTGAGTAGGGGGGGGATCCGGCGGCATGATGTATGCGAAATCTGGGGCGAAAAACTGTTCAGCAAACTCCGACCGACGCCTAAGCGTTAAGTCGGTTGAAGGAAGCACAGGCTAAACAGGCTGCTACGTCGTGGTCTGGGCCTAAACAAGGTAAGCAGTAAGAGTGGAAATCTTTATGAGGTATTTGTTTCCCACAAGTTAAACAGTTATTTACTTTTTCTGACATCGGCTGAGGCAAGAAAGAGTCCCCAACGGGGTACTTAGCTTTTTAGAAGTCTTCGAAGTAGTATTCGGTAGTAGTAATCTCTGGATCTGACCAACCGGCACTTGCGAACAGCTTCTGCTTCGGGCACCACGCGGCAAGAAAGACTGAGGAAAATGGCGTCGGCTGATGCCTTTATACCCGAAGACCAGCAGAGATGACGTCGGGTGAAGTGCGACACCAGCCGAGGCCAGACCCAGACTTTGGAATCCGGCCGACCGAAGGGCTGCCTGACGACAGGACAACCCATTTGTTATGACTGCAGATGCATCCTTGAAGGACATCAAAGCATAAGAAAAGTTTCAGCAGAGAGAAAGAAAGACACATAAATATATATATAAGGAAGAATACAATGAGACAGAAAAAATCTAAATGCCAAAGACTTACTGTGCTGTGCATGTATTATGTCAGAGCTACATCAGACAAGAATGACTAGCACTTTATCAGTACTAAACAATGAAGGCTGGATTACCTACGCACTGTGCAGTACCTAATGATTTCTTAGTCAGACCTCACTAAGCATGTAATACAATTCCACAGCTTTGCATGGTTTATTTGTAAATCTGGAATCAATTTCTCTTTTCTCAACATTCCATCTTACTGCCAGAAAAAAAAAAAAAAAAAAAAGCTCCAAGACTGTTTGTCTAAGGATTGGAATTCTGAGCTGCAGGCCAACCCATACAGTGAAATCAAAACAAATGAGTTATTTCTGAGCCAAGTGAACATGAGCCTTGTGAGTTTTTTTTTTTTTTTTTTTTTAATCTGTTGCATATTCAGATAGATTTCTTGGGTAGAAGAACCCAAGCAAATGTAGAAGCCTGAAAAAGCCTGACTTTCACTGTTGTCAGACTCGCAACTCTCGGCCATGGGTTCAGCTGTAGCATCAGGTTAATAAAACATCTCCATGCACTGCAGTCAGTACCTCTCACCCTCAGCTCATCCCAAAATCATTTTAGCTACTATTAAATGTGGGCTACTGCATTATTTCTGCTCATGTAGTTTGCAGCTTTTTAAAAGTAATAGAAAATTAAAAGCACTTTAAATGTGTTGTTTATCAGTATTTGAGGCATATTTATTTAGCAAGCTGTGTTGTGAACGATGACAGAGTGCAACCTTTAATCCATAGGTCCCACAAATGCACCTGCTGGCTCTTAATATTTACAAATATGCTTTAATAGTTACAGCTATACAAAATACTTATTACTTATGTACCCTACGGTTAACTAAAACCATGTAGATGAGAAGAAAATGTTAAACGTCTCTTTTGTAAACTGACTTCTGCAATTAAGGCCTTAGATATCAACATTCTGGGGCATGGAGTTATTTTTTTTCTCAGATGATTCACAGAAAAGTCTACAGTCAAATAAGATTCTGTTTCTATTTTAAAGACATAATTCAGCAGTGTTTGTTGTTTCATAGTGGTTTTATTTTCCTGGATTTTACATTTGTGCTATAGAGACAGCTTAATTTATGCAGTACTTGGTTTTGCATATACTGAGGATTCAAACAGTGTTACTTTAAAAAAAAAAAAAAAAAAAAAGATATGCAAGCCCAATTTAACAATGACAAATTCACAAATGTCAGCTCTTAAAACGTAAAGTTTAAGACATGCTAAAACTTTCATCTGAAAAGCTTTAAAAAGTCCATCTCTTAAAATGAGACTTTTTATTGTAACAGGTTGTTGCTTAACAATTAAATTTTGCAGGTTGCTTTTACAAACGATGACAGTGCACCACTAAACAAATCATGACTAGCAAGAAGACGACATTAGACTTTGTTACAGATGCAGGCTGTGAAAACAAACTGCTTCCCAGGCTGACAGCCAATGGGAGGAATTCAAAATGGTTACCATCTGCGATTCAGAGAAACAGCCCTACCTACCATAATGCTTTTGCATGAAGCTGTGTAGCACAGCGCTGGGCTGTCTTCCCAGCCACACTAAATGCTAATGAGACATTCCAGAAGAGGGCTATATGCTAATTAGCCATGTGCTTTCCCCTGGAAATGCCTGTGGTAAGGCATTTACACTTGAATGTATGAATTAAATGAACACAGCCACTCATGGACATTTGTGGTAATGAACACAGCCACTCATGGACATTTGTGGTAATGAACACAGCCAAAAGCTCTTATTCATCCAATGTGGTACAGGTAACGGTTACAAAGTTTAGCAAACTGGTACTGTTGAGGTATGTAAGTGTGTGGGTGTGTATGGGGCAGTAAGGTGGTTAATGAGGGGATAGGCATATGTATGACACTGGGATTGTTATATCTGCCCCCTACATTAATGAACAAATTCTGCGACATTGTTGGGTGAAATAATGAACACCAGGGATAATTCTAACATTATGCCTTAAAGCCAGTTAATAAAAAATATAAATAAAAAGGCAATGTGGGTTGGGGGTCCACTAAACACCAGAGATGAACTAAATAGCATGCTGTAAAGGCACTAAAAAGGATTCACACACCCTGAACCCCCCTTACCTCATACAGAGGATATTAGTGCCCAGTGCCACCACTGGCAACCAGGGATACTTTAAAATATTACTTAAGTGTGCTTAAAATATGTAAAGTGAAGGAAAAGGTTTAGAACCCTGCACACTCTTTACACAGAAAGCAGAAACATTAACCTACTATAGTAACTAATCTATTAGTCATTTTTTTCTTTTTAAACATAACAAGAAGTGCATCTCTATAATGTCTAGGCATGACCCATGTCTGCAACAGTGCATAAATCACAAGGGAAAATGGGAGGAGGTTTCAGTGCAATGATGGGAAGAACACTAGATGACACCAGGGAGATTACTTAATCTATTACTGGGGCTCACTTAAAAAAATTAAGAGAGCAACAATCAATCAAACAATCTATTATTAAAAAGAACAAAAATGTGATGTCTGCCATTAGTGACTGACTGCAAGGATCTGTGATGTAAGAGGGCAGTGATAAATAAATAAATAAGAGACCAGGGACACTCTAACAACTCAGGACTAGGTAAGAGGTATGTGCTGTGAGTGCCTGTACCAAAATGATGCAAGCTCCACCAGTGTTAACTACCTCATTAAAGTGCTATCAAGTTATGGTTAACTGAGCTCCAGAGATGCACAAATTAGCCAACGAGGTCTTTCCTCATTGCGGCTAACATGTCTCTGAATCATAAATCGCCCATTTTATAGCTGCTCTTACTGCCAGCACTGGGGTTATTTCTGAATTCTCGGGCTAGTCTGATGGCAGTTCTGTTAATAAGCTTACAGACAGTAGAAGCCTGTCAAGGTCATTTGCATGTGCTGTAAAATACCCTCTTCCCCAAACCTCCAAAATAACTGATGAATGTAACAATCCCAACAGAAGAAATGCACACAGTGTAAATCAAGGAATGTATTTTTCATATAAAAACTCATTAATTTTAACAATGGAGCATGGGAAATGCATCCCAAAACTGCAGTTGCAAGGATAATTTGGGAATCATGGTGTCATTAAAACAAACCAAAAATATGACCAAGACAGAAAGCGAGAAAAAAAATTAAAATTCTTTCTTGCTCTACATGTAGCACACAGTTTCTGAGGACAGTCACAAGTTCACTTAATGCATCCAATTTTTCTAAAGCAAACATGCTTTTTGCTCCATTTTATAACAGTTCTATTTAGTAGAATGAGTGGCATCAGTTTATACCCTGCTAACTCATAACTTAGTAACATGTTTTCTTCTCCTCAATCCACTGTTTCTAGGGCTTTTTGTTACTTAACGGTTCTTATAAATGGCTTGATCAAATTAAATTCTAACAGAGGATGCAAATTTTGTTTTTATCATTATAGATTTGGATCCATCATACTACTATAAGGACAAGTATTTTGATGCCTTTTTAGTTGGGGCATATATTTATGACTTTTGTGTCAACCATCAAGCCACATCAGCAGCTGCCACTGTCAATTCATTCTCCCTTTTGGGGTAACAGCCTGGCCATAACAAAGTCATCAGTCAGGTAGTCATCAGACGAGTCTTTCCTTATGCCCTGTGTGTGCAAGACTGAAAGTTTGCCTGAGATGCATGCATAATGGGAAAGTGGCAAGGGCTTCACCCAATAACACCAGTTGATGTTACCACCACTGAGCCCTCCTTAAAGGCAAATAACTTGGTCCACACTGATCACTTCCACAGTGTGTTGGCAGTATTACCATTCCAGGAAGAAAGCTGTGGAGAACTGGAGAATTCTACCAGCCTTCCCTGGTAATTGTGTATACGTATGTGTGAAACAAATAACACGTGAAAGACACGTAGGAAGACACTGTAATTCACAGAAAAAGTGGTAAGAAAGGGACCCAGGATGCTAGATCAAAGGCTGAACTCTGAAACTGACCTGTGTGTAGTCTATTCTGGAGGTGGATATTGAAAGTTCCTACACAGGACATCAGTGCATATTTCCTGCATGCTCTTGGTGCCAGGTTGCATTTTTGAATTGTTTATTGAGTTAGACTTGAATGCACCTGCATTCCGTTATTCTAACCTGGTGGCCATCAGTGATTTGACTTGGCACACCATCCCTCTGATGTTAGTTAGGACCTTTTCTTCATATATGGTTAGCAGTGTGTACCACTGTTCATCACATTTTGGTGGCAGTGACCATGTCTTGTTACATTTTTGGCTGGGACACATGGGATTAAAACTGCAGACATCAGTCCTATATAGTTGGTTGCCCTTCATCTATCCCAAAAATTCAAATTTCCATTGTCTTGTACACTTTCTCTCACACTGCCACTACTTTATTCCACAGTCCTCTTCTCTCTCTCTCTCTCTCTCTCTCCATTTACTTCACATATGCAGGAAGTCTGCCTCTTTTACTTTACAGTACCAGCATTCACTCCTCACCTTCCTTTTTTTGTTCATTGTAACTTACCACCAAAGCAGTAGCTGCATGTGCTTGTCATTCACCATCCCTTCAGCCCTCAGACAGATGTTAACCTCCCATGCTTCCTCCTACATCCAAACCACTCCCTTAATTCTCTCCCTGCTTTACTCCAGCTACGTTACAACCTTTTATAGCCTTCTTTTTCTCTCTGCTATGCAGTACCCCTAAATATTACCCATATTAACCCCTTCCTTTACCATAAAAATGCAGTAAACCTAAAAGGACATTTTCTTCCAGATGTACATTTCTGCAGAAACATATCAGTAAACATTTAGAAGAGCATGCTGCATGAGTAATCCTTTGGTCTCTATCTATCTAAGATCAGGAGCACTAAAATGATTAACTCCAAATGGGAATCCAAAGCGCTTCATCTTATTTGGCATTTTTAGAGTCTTCACACATCTCAGCAAGCACTACTATCGGCTTTGTGCATAGGGCTGTTGAAAGAATATCTCTGTGTTCAAATTCTAATGTAGCATTTACAGCTTTTGAAAGAATGCATCATGTTCACAAAGTTTGCTGACTAGCTACTTCTTTCACCGCACTATGGAATTTACGCCTTGTAACAATTCAGTGTCAAGAATATGAAATGTCAGGTCATTTCGTTAAAAGTCACAATCTAAGAAGGTGATATCTTTACATTTGTTGCTCATAAAGGAATGTATCTTTTCATGCAATAACACAAATCTGGTTACTGTGACTGCCCTGCTCAGCCAAGCTAGAATGATGTCAGTCATATGATCTTACTACATTCCTACTTCCTCATGAAAGGTCTTAAAATGCTTGTGATCCAGATGACTCAATCTTACGAAATTGCCAGCTTCAGTGAACTTTTCCCTGTCCTGTTATTTCAAGTGTTTTGGCACAATATTACATTTGATGAATTCTTCAGGGAAGGACCTGGTCATTAGTCTCATGGGGGTGGGGTTAGGGAGGCACATTTACTGAGAAATCACCAAGTTTCCTTGTCTGCATAAACATCCTGCAGCTCTTCTAACATAAGAAAAGAGTGCGTGTCCTCAACAGTGGCCTTAATGAGTCTTGAGATGAAGAATGAGATCATCTTTCAGGTTTGAGGATTGCTTCTTCAATTTTTTGTAGTGGCCTGTGTGAGAATCTGTTTTTAACCACTGGATTTTAACCTTTGACATCTCAGTCTACACAGCTATAAATATTTCAGGACCACGGTTAAAAAAATTCCAACCTGAAAATGCGATAGTTCTCTCAGTCATCACTTTCATTAGCAAGCAACTCAGTGTGGTTGATGATTCGGAACTTTGATTTGTTACATTTTGGCCAACACTGCTGGTTGCTAACATTCCACTCCTGAGCTTTCATTGTGTTAGTCCACAAGTGCCTCATGATACAAGTTTAGCTGTATTTTGTGCTGTGATGTTACTGTGCTTTATGTTCTTCTACCTTTTATGCATGGCAGTTGTTTCTTGGCAAATTAAACATAAACTGGTATCCATTTTCAATGATTACTCGGACCACAAACTTCAAAACGCAGTCTTTAATGCTACTCTTTCTTTACTTTCATACATTTGCATACAGTATTGCAATAAGAATTTTTAGAAAAACTATCAAAAAAGAGAGATGTTAAATATTTATCTGAACAACATTCTTGCAAACTATGGGCATCTCTTCAAACATGGAAGCAAGCAAACTAAAACAGACTGTACAAGAGACACATCAAGTATTATCTTACTGACAGAAGTTGCAGCATATATTACTGCCTCTGTGTAAGTGCTGCATATAACTAAACTCTAGTTTCTATTTATATTCTTACTCTGCTTATTCACAGTATAACCATTTGTAACTGTAAAGCACTGATCATTTACAGTTTGTTTAACTCAGGCCAACATAATGAAACAGTGCAATATTGAAATAATTCACAACTTATTTTCTGTATGTTTCAATTATATGAATATGTACTTGATCTCATGCAGTGTGCACTACTACAAGCTACACCAATTCCTTCAGCTGTACCTCTTTCTACTTGGACTTTGTAGAAGGTAATATCCCCAGTCACTCCATTACAGCTACTGCTAATACATGGTACATGCACACCATGTAAAACTGCTGTATTTTACATTGTTACTGTGCACTACTAATGCTTACTTATATTCTGAGGTTTGTTGTGTTCTTCTTATAAGTAAAAATGCTTATATTCTGCAACTAGTTTTAGTTACACTTACAAGAATGCTTTTATTCTAATGTTTACTGTATTAGCCTGAATGGTCCGGGTCATGGCTGAAAAGTGTCCTCAAACCACTTACTTGATTAAAAAAAAAGTCAGCATTTTTTCTGTGTGCTCAAACTATCATCCTTTACAAGCTGAATGCTACTTTACCATTCCCCTTTACTTAAGAAATTCAAATACCATACAATAGCTTATGGTTATTTAATGCAGTAATTAACTTTTACAAGAGTAGAATTTCTCAAGGTTTTTAAAAGTTTTTTTTTTTTTGAATAATGTTGTGACTGTGTCTCCCTTGAAAAAGGGGTGCTGATGTATGCCTACTGAATCTACATAGCACTGACAAATAAACAAAGAAAATGAGAGGATGGGGTCTTTATATCATATTATCAATTTTCAGAAACTCAAAATTCACCATATTTTTGAGTTTCTGAAAACTTGAATGTAAAAATCTATGTTTTTTCAACCGGGCAAGTCTCTCTGCACCCCCCCCCCCATTCCCCAATCCCCACTATACCCACAATCTATATGGACATGTTTTAACAGGGAATTTACCCTTTTCCCCACTGTGGTGTGATCTTGGAGTTGATATATATAACTGGCAGGGAGTGTGGGGGTGCAGGTGGGCTTGTCCCCCTACAAAAATGTATATTTCTTTCTTTTCATTTTTTTTGTACATTCATGTTTTTGGAAACTCAAACATATGGGCTCAACCATATGAATTTCAAGTTTCCAAAACATGATAATCTAACAAACACAGACAGGGGCATATGTAAACACTAAAATCAGTGGTGAACTTCAGCAATGTTTGAAAATTAGCAGACTGACAGCCCTAACACTGGTTGCCTCGCACATACTTATGCTATAGTTGTTGTGTCTTTCGGCTTTTCCCGGTTAGGGGGCGCCACAGCAGAACTCCGGTCCGCTAATGATTGGTAGCTGATTTTTACGTGCCGAGTTACCAGCCCTGATGCACAACCTTCAACGAAGGTACGCCCATTCACGCATGTCTCCATCCAGAAGATGCTCTAGCTGAGAATCGAACTGGACAGCGTCTTACTGTGAGGCGACAACGCTACCACAGCACCACCACCGCAGTAAAATTCTGAAACAAACGTACTTAGTCATGATGATGCTATTAGTTCACAAAATAGCAAGTATCTATCTAGAATGTAGATGACCCCCAACAGCATAATACCAAACAGGTAATAAGGAAAACCTTGACATTCTGTTTACAGGTACCAAAGCTGGAGGCAAGTTCTAGGCAAGTACATGAAGTATTTTTAAGGCAGCTGAGTGGCCTAGTGGGGTAATGCACTATGCTGTGGTTGACAGGGTCTACAGTTCAAGACTTGGCAGGGGTGAAGGTTTCCACCTCAACAAAGAGGCCAATCACAAATGGAGTCCCTCAGGGATCAGTCCTTGGACTGCTCTTTTTTGGAATTTACTTCTCAGAAGTCAATGCCAATGTCAGTGGTCTCTGCAATTAGGAGCTGTCACTGAATCTCACACGGACATAAATGTTCTCCAGGAGGGGCTGACACACACAAATAACTGGTGTCAAAGCCCATGGACTAAAATTAAATGCCAAGAAATACATAACTGTATCCTTTGGGAAGTCATCCATTCCTGGTAACTATCATATTGACAACACACCCCTTAGCGTTGGCCCAGTAGTTAGGGACTTAGGGGCACAGATAGTAATCTAGCCTTTGATCATCATGTGTCTACAGTGGTGAGGAAATCATTCAATGTTGCACAACTTATAAACAATGGTATGGCATCTAGGTCCAAGGAAGTTATTGTCCCACTTTATTTGGCATTCATCAGACCTATCATTGAGTACAATGCCCCCTTTGGTATGTACCTAACTGGGCATATCCAACAACTGGAACATCCACAGAGGTTCCTCACTAAAAGAATACAGGGCATAAGTAAAATGTCCTATACAGACCGCCTCAAGGCCTTATCACTGTATTCTGCCTCCTGCAGTCTTTTCAAAGGAGATCTATGCTTGGCATACAGGGCATTGTCAGACCCCACTCTGATGGACCTCCTGCATATCCACAAAACAAACAGTAGCAGAATTACCCATTCTAAAGACTTAAACCTTGCCTGTGATATAAATAAGACCTGCTGGAGAGATGGGTATGCATCCCAGAGACTACCCCGTCTACGGAACAGGCTCCCCATCCATGTGAAGCAGAGTTGCTCCCTAACCCAATTCAAGTGCAACTTGGACAACTGGATGGGAAACCGGAAAGTCATCCCTGGTTTGGCAGCTATGTCTATAATACAAACAGGTAACATGTAAATGGTTCAACTCCCTGGGCCAAGCTTACACTTATCAAGGGTATCAGAACTTGTCAGAGTTTTGGGATGCATGGTTACGCTTAAAAAGGGCTTTGTGGTCGTTAACCCTGTAAACACCTATGAACTTATGAAGATTGAAATAATCTAGTGTTTTGCCAGGTTTAGCACTCTTAACACAAAGGTGTACAGGAATAAAGCCAGGATTAGAACCCAGGTGATCAGACCTTGATTAGTGGCTCAGGCTCCTCCTGGAGCTGGCACATGGGAGAAAAGGAATGAGGACGCGCAGCCTGCTCACCTTTCTTTGAAGGGCATGTGTCCAGGTAGGCTCTCTATGGCCAAATCTGCATTAGAGACTAGGGAATCACTAGAGGTGGGGGGGTGGGATGCATACTGCAAGGTGCATAGATACTTTGTGATGTCACACATAGATGTGTAGATGTACACTACAAAAGCCCACAACATATGAACCCTTGAACATGAAGAAGCATATGCAGGAGGAGGTAAGGCTTACATGACCAAGCCCACTCTCAAGGCACTTGGAGTTTGCTTAGAGAATGACTGGAATGGCAGGGCCAAATGGTCAACATACAAGACTCGGGTTAAAAAAGAAGCCTGTGGTTTTGTGAAAAATAAACCAGTATCCCTCTTTCTGCTCTCAGCAGTGTATAGAATTAACTTATTAAATGTAGTTGATGCACAGCTGACTATGAAAAGTGATTTCAGACTTTGAACTGTAAAATCCAGCTAGTTCTGGAGGACTCATGTCCATTTTGTTGAGGGCAATTTAAGTGACAACTTGCTAAAATTACTCCCTTTAAAGTGCCGCAATGTTTACGGTGGGGGGGGGGGGGCTGCACCTGCATTTACCACTCCCTTTTCCTTACTTGTACCAATTCCACGGTCATACAACATTGAAAAAAAGGGTAATTTTTGTAGAGTTGTCCCTTTCAGCTTAACTGTTCTTGACAAAGCAAGCTGCTCACTTTTGGAGAATTCTCAAACATGCACTGTTTTCTGCCACCTTCAGCAGCCTTGAACTCAGATCGGACTAAATAAAGTTCTAACTTACACTATACCGCTTCAGCTCTGATGACATTTCTGTCACTCTCCCTACTTCCCAGGGCACCATGTACATTTATCTGTGGCACTGGTTGCATATTTTGGTTTAACAGCAAGGAATTTGAAGTCTTCTGGAAGAAGAATACTTCATATACTTTTACTGCTGTTTTGGCAAGTGTTGTTTACTGAGCTGACACACAGGGAGAAAGGAACTAGGTTTACAAAGTACACATGAGCACTGGGAAATCAGAAACAATGGAAAGAATCTAAAGAATGGTGGGAGGGAAAATCAGTTTAGTAGGATCTGTTACCTAACAGAACAATGCAGACAAGGGGGTCATGTGGTTGTTAATTGTCAACTTAAACCATGCTGCTCAGAGAACACTGCATCCTGAGTTTTCATACATGAGGAAACAGTGAATAGTGAAAGAGAGGCAGATTAAAAATTAAAACAAATAATGCACACAACACACACTGCTAAAACAGTCATGCCATTATGAAGAATGTTGTTTCTGTATCTGAACCATCTGAATAAATCCCTCATTGTAAGGGTTCTCTATTTCTTATTATGAGCTAACCTATGGTTCTGGTATTGTCCTGGTGTTGCCAACTCAAAATATTTTCTGTGGATTTGCTATGTCTATATACTGCAAACACCAAATCATATACACATGGAAGGTAATAAAGCAAAACAATACCAAAGCATGGATTTTTCTCACTTTCACAGCATATGGCAATAAGCCAAAGGAAAGTAAATTTGATCACTTGCTCCTGCTAGCAAACAACTGTTTCCTCCACCTCCATGCCCACACCTCAAAAAAACAGACCAGTAGAATGCCTTGTGGTTATTCATCAGTTTGTTTAAATTGCTAATCTACCAAAATTCAACCCCAAAAATTATATGATAATCTTTCACAATGTCTGTAGATTATATTTGTTTACTACCCATACAAGCTTTCATGTTCTGTACTCTTATTTATAACCTTTTCTTTATATAATCTGCAAAACTGCACAGAGATTAAAGCGCAGGTGACAGTACAACTAAAGTACAGTTTTGTACCTACCATAAATGTAGATGTTCGAGTGTCTTCACTGCTGCAGTCATTACATTTGGGTTATCCTGCCGTCAGGCGGGCCCGCAGTCGGCCTGAGTTCCAAAGTCTTGGTCCGGCGTTGGTTGCTGTCGCCTCTTCCCTGACGTCAGTGCGCCAGGGGTATATAAGTAGCAGCCGATGCCATTTTCTTTAGTTTTTCTTGCCCCAGATGTCAGGTGCCCCAAAAATGGTAGGCAATACATATTGCTAATAAAACATACAAAAAAGGTAAAAATAAAACCTTCATTAACCAGAAAATACACCACATAGGTAGTATAGGTTAGTCCCAGATTAGAAAGAGGGGCTGGCGGGTGGGTAACCTGGACTGCAACAGTGAAGACACTCGGAACATCTACATTTATGGTAGGTACAAAACTGTACTATGTTCATCGTGTTTCACTGCTGCAGTCATTACACTTGGGTAGAATCCCAAAGCTGAGTTTGGGTGGCTGGATCTATAGAGGATTTGGTGTGGCTATGAGGCCCTGCAGCACTGCAGTGGCAAAGCCAGCTCTGGGTCTAGAATAAAGAGGCAAATGGTAATGCTTGGTAAAGGTGTGCACTGAACTCCAAGTTGCAGCTTCCAAGATATCTTTGGTAGGTACTCCTCTAAGGTAGGTAGTAGAAGTGGCAGTTGCCCTGGTGGAATGTGGTCTAATATTACTAGGTACAGGTTTCCCATTTTGTGTGTAGCAGAGCCAGATACAGTGTCCTATCCACTTTGAAATGGTCTACTTTGAAATTGCCTTTCCCTGTGATTCTGCAGCATATGATACAAACAATTGTTCAGATTTTCTGAAAGCTTTTGTTTTGTCCAAGTAGAAGCGCAATTGCCTGTGTATGTCCGAGGAATGTAGAAGTCTCTCCCCTTTATTTTGGGGATTTGGATAAAATGTTGGCAAGTGAATAGATTGGTTAAGAGCCACACTGGAAACCACCTTAGGCATAAAGGAAGGGTTTGTTCTTAAAGAAACCCTGTCTTGGTGGAAAATGATAAAAGGCTCTACTGTCATTAGTGCCCGCAGTTCTGAGACTCTTCGTGCTGAGGTTATTGCCAGAAGCAGAGCAGTTTTCCATGATATATATTTTAACTCTGCTGAATTGGCTAGTTCAAAAGGAGGCAAAGTCAGCTTTTCCAAAACGAAATTGAGGTCCCAAGTTGGTGTTGGTGCTCTCTGGGGCGGTCTTATCTTTTTAGCCCCTCTGAGGTACTGCTTTAGCAAAGGGTGAGAAAAAATAGGAGGATCTGTGTTGTAATGAGCCGAGATGGCAGAAGCGTGAATCTTAATGGATGAGAAGGATAGTCCTTTGTCCAGCATTTCAGTCAAGTATTGTAGTATCTGAGGAATGTTAGGGACCAGAGGATCAAGGTTTTGAGCCTGGTTCCAGGCACAGAATCTCTTCCACTTTTCTGAATAAGATTTCCTGGTGCTAGGCCTCCTGGCCTCCAAAATGACATCCACAACAGCTTTAGAGAGAGAAGTTGTCTGTTTGGCTAATGAATCTGCCATGCAGCCAGGTTTAAGGTTTTGAGCTGACTGTGCAGTATCTGATTGTTTTGCTGAGTCAGAAGGTGTGGAATTTGAGGCAAAATCCAAGGTGGGCCTTGAGCTAAGTTCTTTAAGATTGGGTACCAATGCTGGCGTGGCCAGTCTGGAGCAATCAGAATCATCTGTGGTTTGTCTTGTCTGGCTTTTAGGAGTACCTTTGAAAGGAGAGGCAGTGGTGGGAAGGCATAAACGCTTAAGCTTTTCCAGCTGAACGAAAGAGCATCCACTTTCCATGCTTGTGTGTGATAAGTCCTTGTGCAGAATTTTTGTAGTTGGCAATTCAGTGAGGAGGCAAAGAGATCTATGTTCGGGCACCCCCATTTTTGCATTATCATGCTGAAAACTTGTAGATTTAATTTCCACTCGTGAGGATCCATGATGTTTCTGCTTAGGTCGTCTGCCAGAGTATTTATCTTTCCTGGCAGGAATTGTGCTTGCAGATGAACTTGATAAGTTATAGCCGTGTTCCACAAGGTCATGGCTTGCCTGCATAGGGGGTAAGAATGAGTGCCCCCTTACTTGTTTATGTACCACATCACTGTGGTGTTGTCTGTCCTTAATAATTTTCCTGGATGCAGAAGGTCCTTGAAAGCTGTCAAGGCATTTTGTACAGCCAACATCTCTTTTTGATTGATGTGAAGAGGCATTTGTTCTGTGGTCCATTTGCCCTGAATACATTTTCCTGCCATGTGTGCTCCCCAGGCATAATCTGAGGCATCTGTTGTTATAGTCTGCCTGGATGTGGGAAGAGTGAAAGGCTGACCCGTGTTTGAGGTGACATGCCTGTGCCCACCATCGAAACTCCTGTTGTAGGCAGGGAATTAGAGGTATTACTGTCTCCGAGTTGTGAGAATGTTGAGACTAAACACTTTTTAGGTACCATTGTAATTTCCTCATATGCAGTCTTGCATATGGAATTATTAGAATGCAGGATGCCATGAATCCCAAGGCCTGCAGAATTTTTCTTGCAGGGAGTTGGGACTTTGTTGCCATCAATTGAAAATACTGAGTCAGTTGTCCTTGTTTGTCTGGCGTGAGATAAGCCATCTGGGCCATTGTATTTAAGCTGGCACCCAGGAATATTATCTCTTGTGAGGGCACTAGTTTTGATTTCTTTTCGTTTACTGTGTACCCTAGGCAACTTAACAATCTTTTTACGAATGCCAGATGCTGTAGAAGAATGTCCTTGCTCTCTGCTTGAATCAGGCAGTCATCCAGATATGGGTATATTTGAATTCCTTTTTGTCTGCAAAATGCAATTACTGGTGCCAGGCACTTGGTAAAGACCCTGGGCGCAGTAGATAAGCCAAAGGGCAGTGCAGAGAATTGGTAGTGCATTGAACCAGCTATGAATCTGAGGTATCGTCTGCAATTTTGTCCGATAGGGACATGCAGGTATGCCTCTTTGAGGTCCAAAGTAACAAGCCAAGCTTTCTTGCCCAACATGGGAAGGAGCTGTTGTAGTGTCAGCATTTTGAATTTCAGAACATCCAGGTAAATATTTAGAGTGGAAAGGTCCAGAATGGGTCTCCAGGCTTTGTCCTTTCTGGGTACCAGGAAGAGTTTTGAGTAAAATCCTTGTCCTTTTTCCTGCTGTGGTACTTTTTGAATAGCTCTCATGTCCATGAGAGCTGTAATTTGTTTTTGTGCCTCTGCCCATTGATTTTGTGGCAGGTCTGGCATTCCTTTTAGCCTTGGAAAAGTGTGAAAGTGGAACCTGTAACCTTGAGACACACTATTCAGCACCCATTTGTCTTGGGTGATTGCTTGCCCGTTTTGAGAAAAGAGTGCTAGTTTCCCCCCTAAGGGAGCTGCCAAAAGAGTCTGGCATTGGAAGGGGGAAGTCATTGGGACTGTTTCCTGTAAGGTTGTGACTTATCCTCACCTTGTTTTGGGTTTGGAGCACCCCACTGTCGTGGTCTGTAAGAACCTTGTGGCTGAGATCTGCCTCTTGGGCGTCTGTATCTGCCTCTTTGTGGCCTGTCTGACACTGGAAAGGACCAATTCTTAGTAGGCCAATTTCTGCTAAATCGTGGTGGCTGTACCTGTAAGAAATCCTTTACTGTTTGCATAGATTTTGTCTTATCCTCCATTTTCTTTAATACCTCTTCTGCCTTAATACCAAATAAATTATCTTGCTGCAAAGGAGCATCCAATAATTTTGCCTTAACATGATCTGGTAAACTTTGTTCTTTTAACCAAGCATGCCTTCGAATCACAGATCCTGTAACTGCTGCTCTACAAGAAGCTTCTAATGAATCAAAACCACATTGCAAAGTATGCTTTCCCACTTGTTCAGCTGCATGCAATAAATCCTGCATTTCCTTATAGTCAGGTTGTTCTGCATTTATACTCATTTTCTGTTTTAATTGAGACAGTAAATATTGTTGATAATTAAGCATGTGAAACTGGCAATTCAGAGCTCTCACTGCTAAAATTGCAGAGGTGTAAACTTTCCCCATATGTCTAATGCTCTAGAGTCCCTATCCGAGGGAACTGGATTCTTAGCCGTGGAAGCCTTAACCCCACTGGGACCATGGAAACATCAAGGATATGATAGTGCACACGAAATTTATGAGGCCCAGAGAAAAAATATACGAACAAATTGTGGTTAAAGGAACAAGACCATGTGGGAAATGTAAAATTTGTCCTTATGTAAAAAATGTCTTTCCTTATATTAATGGAATTAGTTTTAAACCTAATGGTTATTTTAGTTGTAGAACAGAGCAAGTTATTTATGTCATTCAATGTGGTTGTAATAAGTTTTATGTGGGTCAAACTAAAAGAATGTTTAAGGTTAGAATTATGGAACATTTGAGGGACATAAAAATAAATAAGATGGAAAGTCCCATAGCTCAACATTTTGCGGAGTTTCATAATTCACAGTGTGATAGTTTGAGGGTAGCTATTTTAGAGCAGATTTTTATAAATGAAGCTAGTGAGGGTAGAATACAAAATGAACTTTTAAGGAAAGAGATGATTTTTATTTTAAAATATGAAACATTGACCCCTAAAGGGTTAAATACTGAGCGTTGTTGGAAAAGTTTGATTTAATACACTGTTTTTTAAGTAGATAATTAGATTTATATTTAATTGATTGTTTAATTGAATAACAAGTTGGTAATGGTATATGTAGTATGGATGTATGTGAATTGTTACTCCTTGAAGGCTTTTGGTGAGCCGAGGCGCTAGAGAGAAAATAAAGTGTTATTTTCACTGGTTGTTGTTCCTTTTGGTGGTGTTCTGCATTTATACTCATTTTCTGTTTTAATTGAGACAGTAAATATTGTTGATACTTAAGCATGTGAAACTGGCAATTCAGAGCTCTCACTGCTAAAATTGCAGAGGTGTAAACTTTCCCCATCTGTCTAATGCTCTAGAGTCCCTATCCGAGGGAACTGGATTCTTAGCCGTGGAAGCCTTAACCCCTTTGGGACCCTGGGAAATAGTTTCTGGGTCTGCAACAGGGTTTTTATTTGTGAGAGTCAGGGACTCTGTAGTATCTGTCTGGCTTGACTGGAGCTGGGGGGTAAAGAATCAGGGTTTAAACTAGATTCAGAGAACACATCATCCACAATGTCCAACACTGGCGGAATAGCAAGGAGCCCGTGCTGAGGTAGCAAAAGAAAGTCTCTAAGCCTTTTCTTGGATTCTGAGTAATCCTGGCCCTCCCAATGGAAATGCTCCCTCATGGTATGTAAAGTTTCCCCAAAAGAGTAATCCTCGGGAGGAGAGGCTGAAGGAATGGATTCTCCAGCATCAGAATCCTCATAGGGGGGTAAAGAATATCCCTGGTCTGAAGGGGAATCAGAATATATTGAAACCTGGTCAGAGGAATCATAGTCTGTATCCTGCCTAGGCCTTTTATCAGGAGGGGGATGGGAACCCCTGATCAGAGTTATCAAGTCTTCGGCCATTTTGAGCATCTATTTTTTAGACATGAAGGCCTGTCCAGGTGAATGCTGTACTTGCTTCTTTGTCTTTAGTGTAGGCTTAGTCTTGGCTGTAGTAGTAATGGTAAGTTGAGTAGGCCTGAAAACACCCTCAGAAGCCGGTGCCTGCTCAGCGGCTCCGGACCCATCTGAAGGGTTAATCTCTTTTTTATGCATTCCGGTCGTCGGTTGTTCCGACGGCATTGTATAATTAAACCTTCGCCCAAAGTAATGGCGAGCAAAATCAAACCGACGTAATAGTGCGTTTGTTAAATCTAGCACAAAACCGACAACTAGTGAAGTCGTGATCTGGGCCTAGGCATGGAACACAGTAAGAATGAAAATCCTTATGAGGTATTTGCTTCCCACAAGAAATACAATTATTAACTTTTTCTGACATCGGTCTGAGGCAAGAAAAAATTTTCCCCAACGGGGTACTTGGCTTTATTGAAGACTTCGGTTCTGAAATCGAATTTGAAATCTCAGGAGTCGACCGACCGGCACTTGTGAACTGATTTTGCTTCGGGCACCGCGCGGCAGGAAAGAAAAAAGAAAATGGTGTCTGCTGCTACTTATATACCCCTGGTGCACTGACGTCAGGGAAGAGGCGACAGCAACCGACGCCGGACCAAGACTTTGGAACTCAGGCCAACTGCGGGCCCACCTGATGGCAGGATAACCCAAGTGTAATGACTGCAGCAGAGAAACACGATGAACATCAGCGCACACCACCTGTTACCAGCAATATCCCCTCCCTTATATCACATCAAGCACAAAGAAAGTGACACTATACAAAATAACAATGATATCAGGCAACCTTTATTTATCTGCAGGTGAGACAGATCAGTCCCTTATATGATGCAGGACAGAAACTGTACTGTTAACAACGAAAAGAAAAATTAAATCAGGATCCTCATGGTTCTCTTGTGCCTATGAACAATAACAAAAAACCTCTGTTTGCAGCTCAGTGCCTGCAGCAAGACAAAATTCTTCCTGGGCAGTTCAAAGGCTGTATTATCACACTTCTAAAGCATGAGGTCTAAAAGAGCTTCAGCATATGATGTAAACAAACATACGTCTACCATGTTAATTATCTGAGGATTTAAAAGGCATATCATTTTAAACTATTCCTGTCCCACCTCAGACATCTCTTTATTTTCTTCACATACATACAATATGAAATTATGAACTAATGAACGATCACATGCACGTCTAATAAACTTTGCTTACAAAAATGTAACTGTATGCTACAGAACTTATGGCAAAATAATTCTATCCATTACGGCTTTAGAAAAACTTTCAGTATTGCACAATCTGCATAGTTTAATACAGCTAAAGAGCACTACATGAAAATGGTCAGTTTTCCCATGAGAAATGTACAAAGTTCAGTAGTACACGACTAAATCAAATATTCAGTGGATAACTGGAAAATGCAACTATATCAAAGCTGCTATTAAAGTTTGAAATGTTCAAGGGGGGGAAGCTAGAGAAAACATTTTGAGAAATGAATTACAATAACAGAGAACACTGTCAATCTACAGCTAGCCCTGCCTCTCATATACAAATGCAGGCTACAGTCCATTTAGATGTACAACGAAAACTCCATATAGAGAAGAAGAGCACTTCACAAACAAATTTTGGGAAAAAATAACAACCATGTGTGGGTAATGGGGCCAGTGATCCACACTCTGCAGCAGAAATGTTAAGAATTAGGGTGAGGAATTGTACAACAGGAAAGAAACTACACATTTTTGTTACTTAGTGACTAGGTCGCTTTCATGGTAACAGTCATATTTGTCAGTCTCTAAACATTACTAATAATAACACTGACCTTCAAAAATGACAGCAGAGGGTCAGAAAGAACATCATTTTATTACTTACAGAACAGACAGTCTTCAGCTACCACACCCCATAAATTTTGTGATAAAAATATCTATAGCTTTGCTTTAGTTCTCTAGTAATGCATGTACTAAAAACTGGTCTAACTTCATGAAGCAATTTGTAAACCCAGGAGGAGCATGGCTAAAACTGAGGACAAAAATCATAACACTATAACTAAATCATTGCAGCTAGAGGTATGCTGTAGCACTTAAGACATACTGTCACACTTTATAGCTGCAGTGCAGAATCCAGTGAGTTAAGTACTGCAACAGATATACCCTTATTATTCCTTATTTATTTGGGCCATTTTCTAGTAAAACAGCTTTGTAAACATTTTATTTTAGTGTAACCCTGGGGGATTTTACCAATAATCTATGACTGGGTATCGCAGGATTTACCCATGGATGGTGTGATTTCATCAGAAGGGCGAAGCCTAAGTGATCAAACAAAGTCATCTATGGGTAAATCCTGTGACAGCCAGACATGGATTATTGCTATTATACAATGGTATTACTTAGGGGTAAAAAGTTCTTATTTTTTTCTAAATAATGCCACTGTATAAAGAAACTTTAGTGTGATTCCACCAATTTTCATATGTTAGGGATGTTTAGAGTATATATCGCACATGCGCTGAGCATGTATATTCTGACTTCTGTAGTACTGTATAACAGTTAAGATTCAATTGTTTGATTTCCACTTTCTATGCAAGGTGGCAACACATGGTAGACTCTTGGCCAGCAGATCTAACTTCTAAACAGACTTGAAGGAAAATTCTGGCGTGAGATCGTGAAATTTCTTTCTACAGTCAAAGAATAGCAAGCCTCCTCTTGGAAAAGCTAAAACACAAGTCACTGTAAAAATGAAATGTGCCACCTGCTACCAAAGTTTTTTTTTTAAATTTAAGATTTTGAAAAATATAAGTCGTCTGGCAAGCTTTCTTCCTGAACGTGAGGCACTGAAGTGCATTAAACATAGATACTGACATTTATTGCCCACGTTAAAGCAAAATAAATAAATAAAAAAATTAAAATTAAAAAAAAGCCTGCAATATCTGGGATCTTAATTGTTGAATGCAATGCTGTTCCTTGTAAGCAAAGAATTTTCAAAAAATGGGTACATTTTTCTGCAGTTATCTAGACAGTATTAAAGTCTGTCACTTCAAAACCTAGACCTTTATTTATTTGGACAGGATGAAAGAAGTGCACTGGTAGCTATATCTTATTTATTTATTTATTTTACATTTGCTTACTGGGAAAAAAATCCGTCTGCGCAGACGTTTTCAGCGGAGGCCCTGGGAGAAAATTTCCATGCAGTAATAAAATACAGTAATAAAACAGACAATAAGTAAAAGTAACATTTACACTACCACACAATAATAATGCACAGAGTAATACAGACAATATAAGATTACAACGATGACAATGTCTGCACTACATTTTTGTAGCTACATGAATTTATGCAAATAGTTAAAATTATACTAGTACAAATAGTGTCAAAACTCTTCCCTAATTTATACTTTTAGTAAAAATATAGTCAATTCTCTGTGTTCGCTGGTGGATATATATATAATAGATACATCAGTAGGCCCACACAGTACATTGTACCAATCAGCATGCATGTTTTTAAATACTAATAACTCGTCATTGTATAATTTACCTTAGAGATAGGTCCACAGGACTGAAGGAAGGCTCACTGTAGATGCACAGGATGCACCCATTAAAGACTATGGGCACATCTCAGAATTTCTCTGACCTGGGGTTAAAGATCACAGTTAATCCTCAGTGGCATTAACACAGGGAAACAAAGTTTACAGGTTGTCTATTTTAATGGAACAGATACTGAAAACATTTGTAAATAGAGTGAAAATCCTGTTTGGTACTTTATGCACAACATAGGGTGGTACAAGAGGTAACAAAAAAAAAGTTGTAATGACCATGCACTTCAAACAATGACATTCAAAAAAGAAGTGCGCCTGTGATCAACCGATAGCTTTAAACGCTACTAATACAATTCACCTTGCCACACAATTTGTTTTCACAAAAGTACTGTCACCACTTCTTTTTACTTTGCAGCATAAAGAAGAGATGAAACTAGTCTCTGACAAGTTGCTTACTGTAGTAGTGGTTTAATTTACTCCACCAGTCACTGATTTAAGGTCCATCTCTCTCACTCTCTCTCTGTGTACTACCACAAACTGACAATGCAAGAGAAAATCTGATTTTATTTTAGCACTACTAGGGGAAGAGTGTACATAATGGTCAACTAATTAAAGCCTTTGCTTATTTTTTTAAAACTGGTAAACATTTTATTGTGTGTTCTTGAATCCATTTCTCCTCAAACACATAACCTGGTTATGATATCTTAACAAAAGAAGAAACTGATTACAGCTCACAGCTGTCCAGCCAGTATACCATTAATGCAGAAATGCAGTTTAGACCGCTATCAACACCATCCTGTACCTTTTGACTTCACTAATTACAGTAATTTAGCACCATTCTGAAGTTCAGCTAATATGTTACAGCATTTCCACATGTTGCTAACTGAAAACTGAATGTCTGTACACATAAAGAAGTGATTAACAGGCAACTTTTTCATAATTTTGATTGTATTATCTGTTTCAGCTTGATATGTGATACAAATTACATATCTGTTACACCTCAGTTGTTTAGTTTCATGCACTGCATACAGTTTATATAACCTCATTAGACAACAAATACATAATATTAAAAACAAGGTTCCCAAGCTCCTAAATGCCCCATTTGCTAAAAACTGTCATCTTTAATCACTACTTTTTTCTTGGTAGCTAGAGCAATTTAACCGCTGACTGTTTGAATCAATAACTACATGTCAAATACAATAAACGTGAAGTCGCAGAGATTGTGGCAAAATAGTTATAGTAGAAAATGCAGACAAATTAAAATATACATACGTAGGAAAAGGAAAATAAAAGCCAATAACTCTGCTGGTGAAGCACTATTCTCTTGCGCCATAGCCAAATTATGGAACTCACTCCCACCCACAATTACCTTCGTACCATCATGCACCCACTTCAAAACTTTACTAAAAGTGCACCTAAAAACATGCTGGCTATGCCCTTGCAACTCCCACTCTAATATCATCCACCCCATCCAACTTCTACCTTTCTTTCCACTCCACTAACTACCTTGATTATAGCAAGCTCAGATGCTCATAAGCCTAGTACTTATTATACAGCAGGAACCTCTCATTGTTACATTTGTTAATGCCTGTTATGTACTTCACAGATAACGATTCTAGTTGTCTACTGATGTACTATGTTCTTCATCTGTAAATATGTTGTAAGAAATTTCTATGTTAAATTGTTAATCGCTATGTAATCCAATGTAACTACTGTCTGTTTATTTTACTGTGGAGCTTTTCTCCCCGGGCCTCCTCTGAAAATGGACCCACATCCAGTCGGACACTCCCGGTCAACAAATTTAAATAATAAATAAAATAAATAAAATAAAATATTTTCTCTTAATACTTTTACCACACACTGGCTACATCCTATCCCATCACCTGCCCAGGACTTCTTTAATATCTCCAACCATAGTTGCAAACCTTTTTCTAAATGCAACAGCCCTCACTTTCATCCAACCCATTCAAACTGTTACATAAATATGGGATGGGATGTTCTGAAAATTCTTGAGGGTTTTCTTTAAAGCAAAAAGTCTTGAGAAATGTGACAGGTTCAAAAGGAGATCAGAAGAAACAAGTGTATAAAAGATCAGCCTTACTGTGTGCACGTAAAACAAAACATTAAAAAAACTGTCATGTATAATATGTGGGAACAGTAGCTTTTTATCATAATGGCTACTCGAACCATATTACCTTGGAATATAAATGGCCTTGCATGTATAGACAAAAAGAAAAGTGTATTCAATTATATTAAAAAATGTACAGTGTAAATAGCAATGCCATAGGTCAGAAGATACATTTGGAAATAAATCAGCATTTGAATTTGACAAAGAAAGTTTTTTTGGTTGGAAATTCATCAGAATATCAGGGACAAAGGAAAAGGGAAGCAATAATAATGGCTACTAGATGGGTTCAAACAATGACAGAAGTGATTTCTGGTACTAAGGGGCTATTGGTAAGAAAGAGGACTGCACTGGTATGTATTTATATTCCAAAACAACTGCGGGTATGAAGCTTCAGAAAATTTTGGGAGAAATGCTTTCAGCATGGAAGATTACTTACAGGTGGGGACTGAAACTTCATTTGCAAAAGTGAGGAAATACCGCTGGGCCTAGAAGGCAAAATATAACAAAAGAGGTACATTTCTGAATAAATATATGAAAGCAGCTAGACTGGACAGAATTATACTTAACAAGGACATGTGCATTTAATTGAAAGCTTCAATACATATCCAATAATTATTTCAGATCATGCTCCGATAGAAACTAAGATAAACATACAGGGTAATGAAATAAAAATGGGACACTGGTGCTTTTCTACCTATGTGTTAAAGAGGAATTTAAAGAATGGATAGTGGAAATTACTCAAGAGTTATTATGGAACATAGACGTTTCTTCAGAAGGGATAACTTGTAAGTGGGATAAAATGAAAACTTAGTTTAAAAGTAGACAGAAATAAAATAGTAAGAGATATGGTTAAGAGGTAATAGGAATTGTTTAGAACGACTGACAAAGGTTAAGGTATTGAAGAAAAAGGGGAATCTCACAGAACAAAAAGGGGAGCAAATGCAGAGTACTAAAGAGAAAATAAGGGACTATCTGGATAATATGCATGAGTTTAGAAAGATCGCTGTTGAGTAACTATATTTTGATAACAACACCATAGTTTCATAGGTAAGTACTAGGCTAGCTGTACTTTGGGGTCATTTTCAACCTAGCTAATTTTCCTTCCAAAGGTGAGAATCAAACCTGGTACCTTATGTCTGTAATTATTATGCCAACCACAGCACAAAAACTTTTAACAACAATGACTAAGGCAACAGAAAGTAGAAAGGGTTGTCACCAAATGTAGACAGCCTATAACTAAAAAATAACCAGAGATCCTATATAGGTAGAGAAAATTTGAATATTTTATGAAAATCTGTATAAAGCAGAGGAATGTGCAAACCAATAAAGAGCAGGAAATGAAAATATTTACGCTAAGATTACAGGAAGATGAGGCTCAACAACTCAAAGTTAACAGATGAGGAGATGAGATTAAAATGTTGATACATAATCAATCTGCAGGGAAGCCTCCAGGAACAGATGGTATTTCTGTGGAAGTTTGTAAGTTAAGTGGGAAGAAAATGATAAAGATCTAGAAGATTTTGTTAACAATATTTTAAAAAGAGGGAAAGCATAAGCATCTTGGAAGAAAGCTGTGGTGGCTGTATCACCCAAAGAGGGTAAAGACCCATCAGGCCCAGCCCCATATAGACCCATTTCAATTTTAAACCATGATTATAAAGTGTTTAAGGCTATACTAGCTAAATGAATGGCATAGCTGTTGCTAAAATTGACAGATATGGAGCAGTGTGGTTTTGTGGAGAGGCGGCAAACATTTGACATTAATAGAACAATGATGATGCAAAGGGAAGCAGAATATGAGAAAATACCACTGCTGTTTGTGGGTATCGATGCAAAGAAAGCATTTAACACAGTATGCTAGGATTTTATGGGGTCTATACTATGACATTGAAATGCCGTAACAGTGAACACCTAAACATCAGCAAGTATTCAGAGAAATGCATTTCCGCGATTCGCTGAATACTTAAAGGGCAAATAAATACTTGCCCCGCAAACCAACAGGGTATAGAACACAAATTTCAGTTCAGAGTAATATAAATTATATATAAAAATGTAAGAGGTGGAGCTCTGAATAATGAGCTAGAGCTTCGTGAATATGAATGGATTACAGCTAGATGCAGACCACAGACCAGGCTTGAACGTAGCTACTAGTATTAAACCTGTTTTCAAGAGGAAACAAATGAATGTGCTATAACCATTGAGCAGACTATAAAATGTCATGTAAGGTACAGTAGCGACGCACGGCAACAACAAGGCAATAAGTTAAGCACAGATAGGCAGACAAAACCACTGCTCCACAAATATATAAAAAACTTTGATTTATTGTGGCAAATAAACACAGCACACGGTAAGCGCTTTCACCTAGATAGCCTTCTTCAGACCATAGAACCAAACCTTGTACGCCCTTAATAAACTAAAAAGTGCACCAAAACAGTTCAATGAATAAACAATTAAAGGCGCAGGGCCACTAGCCATGTCCTAGGCATACATATATTAAGAGAATTAATCACTAAACTACATACCAAACAATTAAAAAAAAAAAAAAAAAAAATATATATATATATATATATATATATATACACACACACACACACACAAATGTGAAAAAGTATATATACACAACAACCCATTTATAAAAGTAGTGTATGTATATATATATATATATATATATATATATATATATACGTAGAATATAGAAAATATATAAAAAATATATAATAAATAATATATATCTGCATTAATGTCGTAATAAGCAGGCAAGAGATACTGTCAGTCCATCTTCTATAAACTATAACAGTATCAATATACGAATGCATAAAGGCATATAAAATTATACATGTACATCCAAAGAAAACACTTCACCTCAACCTCCTGGACCTTAAAAAGGGTCTCAGCGGCACCTTCTCATTTATCCCGGGAAATACATCTGCCCTTAGCCTAACAACCCATCTAGACTCAACACTTTCAGTCCTACCCCTCACATTTCCCCTCCTATAATTAAACAACATCCAAAACTTTAAAACAGAATGAATGTGTGGAATCATTGGACAATACATGTTTGGATAAGGCATTGACAGTCGAGCAGATCCTAATCTGGTATAAGTGTTCCCTTATTCTGTCTCTCAGCCTCCTGTCCATCTTGCCTACAAAAAACGCAGTGCAGGCTACACAGGAGGCTAAATAGACAACATGCGTAGAATTACAGTCGGCATGAACCCTAACCTCATGGTTAGTGGCACAAATGGGGTGGTGAAAGTAGAGATCAGTATCAATACAACAGCAGTAATTACAACTGCCACATGGTACAGTACCAATACTCCTACCAACTACACCTACTTCCATCTTGGGATAACATAACAATTTCTTCAGGTTCGGTTTGTTCTTGTATACAAACCGTGGGACGATACCCACAACGTCCTTCACATTCGAATCCAATGTTAACACCTCTCAATGTGATCTAATCATGTCTTCAACCTACCAACATCCTTAGTATAATACAAAGGCACCCGGAGACCAACATCTCTACTCTCAACTCTATCACTCTGATAGAATCCCTCTAAATTCGCTGAACTCTCAGAGAAATAGAGTGCAGCAGCTCGTCCTCTCAGGGTTATGAGGTCTCTCAATCCTCTCTCCATATCAGGAGTCTGATATTCCCTGATCTTAAACCTCTCACATAAGTCCCGAACATCAGCCTCAAAACCATCCTGGCTGGGGTTATACTGAGACGCCCTGTATACCTGACCCCTCATTACATTACCAAACATGTAACCAGGGTGCATGCTATGCCTGTGAAGGAAGGCATTACACTGACATTCCTTCCTATACATTCCTGTATTCAACAATCCACACTCCAATCTCTGGACATAAATATCCAGGAATGAAATCCAATACTCAGAAACCTCATAACTGAACTTCAAACAGTGCATCAGACCATTAACCTTCTCCAAAAAAATGAGCAAATCATTCTTCATGCCCCTCTAAATTAAAAACATATGGTCTACAAAACGTCTATAAAACATAACAGACTTCATAAACTCATCCATACTAAACAAAAAATTATTCTCCCAAGCAGCCATGAAAAGGTTGGTGTAGCTATTGGCACAAGAAGTGCCCATAGCCACGCCATCCTTCTACACATAGCACTGTGAATCAAAACAAAAAATGTTATTCTGTAAAACAATCTCCATAAATAAGGCCAGTAAATCCACAGCATTACTACTCAATTCAGAATTAACCTTCAAATATTCAGAAACCAGCTGCACCCTATCCCTGTTCGGTATCAAACTGAAAAGAGATTGGACATCCATCGTTACCAACAAATATGGGAGGTCAACAGTGACCGACTTCACAAACTCATACAAATCCAAAAAGAACTGCTTAGTGTCCCTTAAGATATACACATTAGCATCAACCACTGGACGCAAAAACTTCTCTATATAAAGAAAAAAAGGTTCAGTGATCCACCCCCTGCCTGCGACAATTGGCCTCATGGGTGGATGTATACTGTCCTTATGAATCTTCGGGAGGCCTTTTATCACTGGCAGGAGGGGGTCACCAACCAACAAATGATCATACAACTCATTAGTAATAACATTGGTCTTAACTAAGTCATCCAAAGCCATTCTTATCCTATATACATGTGCGTCCACCATATCACGCTCTACTGTACCATAAAACCTCTGGTCCTATAACATGGACCTCACAGATTGATTATAAAATAACAAGTCCACGACTACCAAGGCGCCTCCCTTATCAGCAGGTCTAATAATAAGTGACGGAACCCTCCTTAACTGTTGTAAAGCTCTTCTCTATGCAAAACTTAAATTTCCTTTCCAACCAATGGATCTACTCATACTCTTCTCCATTTCATATAAATCATTCTCAACTAACTTGCTGAAGGCAGCTACCAGTGGTGGTACCCCTGGCATATACACACTCGTTTTTTTAAAAGATTTCACAACCAAAGCTAGTACTGTATCCTTGAACTCCAATCTAAGACATAAATGTCTAACAAATAGTTTGAACTGTACCATAGGTTCATAGGTTTATACTAGGCTATCTGCCCTAGGGCATTTATAAGCTTAGCCAGAGTGTGTTTGGCTTTCGCCACCCATTTTAAATTAATTTTGCTATGCCCTTTTTCGAGGTTAGTATACTGTGCCTCTGTCGAACAGTGACACAGAAGTGATACCCGGGGTAAACCTACGATCTCCCATCCACTCATCAAGATTCCTCTTGAAGAGAGTCAATGAGGGACTCTGCCTAACCTGGACTGGGATTTTATTCCAGAGTGAAGGGAGACTCTGGGTTATGAATCTGTCCCTCCAGCATGTCCTATTTATTTCAGTGCTGAGGTTCAAGACTCTGGAGCGCGTAGCTCGATGGGATTTGGATTTTCTGAGGTGCAGCATGTCCATTAATTCCGGGTTGGACATGGCTTCATACGTCAGGCACAGATCGCCTCTGAGCAGGTGGTATGTCACTGTGTAGAGCTGGAGTTTCTTTAACCGGGCAGCATATGGCATCTGTTTGAGCCCTTTGATCCTCTCGGTGAGGTACTTTTGGGGTCTTTCCAGTTGCTGCAGGTGTCTGGTAAGGTACATCCCAAAAGGGGCATTGTACTCAATTATGGGCCTGATGAGGAATGAGTAAAGAGACACGATGACCTCCCCTGATCTAGATGTGAATCCCTTCATGATTAGGTGGGCTATATAAAATGTTTTGCTATATAAAATGTTTTTCTAATCACTTTGGCCACATGGTTGTCAAATGAGAGATTGCTGTCAACTTGGGTCCCCAGATCCCTAATTACTTCTTCTGTACTTAATGGATTACCACCTATGTGGTAATTTGTGGGCACTTTGTTTTTGCCAAAGGGGATGACTATACACTTTTTGGCATTTAGCTTGAGGCCATGGCTCTGGCACCAGCTGTCTGTTTCTATGAGGCCCTTTTGGAGTCTGACATGGCTCCAGCAATTCTAACCATGTGGGTTCTGTCCTTGAGCCAGTTTGCAATCCATCTAGTGACATAGGGGTTTATATTTAAGCTGGTGTGCTTATCTATAATGCCCGAGTGGGGTATTGTATCGAAGGCTTTTGCGAGGTCCAGGTAGGCTGTGTGGACCACCTTCCCCTCGTCAATGGCCTTGGTGACTGTTTCAAAGAAATCGACCAGGTTTAAGAGGCAGGATCTGCCCTTAACAAAGCCGAACTGGGTAGGATCCAGTGTCTGTAGGTCCCCAATATCTTTATTTATGAGGTCCATGATGATCCTTTCCATAGGTTTGCAGACCAAGCTAGTCAGGCTTATGGGGCGATAGTTTCCAGGATCCGTTGAGGCACCACCTTTGTGGAGAGGGACCACTGTTGCTGTATGCCACTCTTTGGGTACATATCCTGTAGTAAGGCTGAGATTGAACAGTAGTTTTATGCTTGGGTTTAGCTCTTCTTGGAGTTCATGTAGGACGCAGCCCGGGACACTGTCTGGTCCCATTGGTGCTGTGTTTTTTGCTTTGGACAGGGCGGCTCTTACCTGAGCATCTGAGATGTCGGGGGGCAGCACTCTGCTGGGATAGATTTTCGCCCTTTTGGTGGGGGGGGGGGAGTTTGCGCTGAACCTGTCAGCTAGGATGTTGGCAATGTCTGTGGGTTCGGTGTATTTTTTGTCATTTTGGACTAATTCTGAGCATATCTGGGAATTCCAACCCAGGTTCCTAACATAACTAAAGAAAGCCTTGTGATTATCCTTAGTGTCCTTTGCAATTTTTTCTCTCGAAGCTGGCCTTAGACGATTTTATGAGTGCCCGTAGTTTTTTGCTAATACTGATCAGAGATGCCTTCCCTTTTTGGGATTTTGCTCCATCATGTAGTAGCTTCCTCCTTCTATTGTACAGTTTGTTTATGGCTGGGGTCCACCAGACAGGACGTCTGCCTTTGGAGGATTGGGTATTGGTTTTATTTGGGACTGCATGATCCATGCATTCCTGAAGGTGTTCATAGAATGCGTTTATAAAGGATTCTGCGGTCTGGGCCATATTTTCCACAGGCCCGGGGGCTTTGAAGAATTCCACCTCGGTTTTGAGGAGTGTGAAATTTGCTTTAGAGAAGTTTTTCACTGTGGTTTTCTGGGCAGGGGGTGGGGTCGGGATGTGAATATCCAGTGAGATTAGTTTATGGTCTGATCTTATCAGTGAAGGATACACTTCTGGTCTGGAGCACAGAGTCCCCATGCTGGTGATGATCAGGTCCAGTATGTTTTCCCTTCTTGTGGGAGTGGTAACAAGTTGTTCCATAGCATTTGAGTTTATAAATTCTAGGAACCTTTGGGCTAGGGTGTTGGAGCTAGAGTAATGCTCCCAGTCTATGTTTGGGTTGTTGAAGTCGCCCAATATAATGGTGTTTGGAGAGACCTTCATATTTTCCAGTGTTCTCAGGAAGGCCGAGTGGGGTTCCTGGGGTTGGGAGGGTGGTCTGTAGTAGGCTATAAACTGGCAGGCAGTTTTACCCACTGTTAGTTGCACATGGATAGTCTCTGATGCTTCGTGCTGTGCCACCAACCTGGAGGTGTGGGTATCTTTGACGAATATTGATACTCCCCCTCCTTTTGTGGTTCGGTCCAAGTTTTGGGGCCGAAAAGCATGGTATGAGGTATAACCTGGTAGTGCTGTGGTGCTCTCGGGAGCCTTGAACCAGGTTTTTGTTACTGCACAGATATCGATGTTCTCCATGCTAAGGACAGTTTCGAGTGCATGCATCTTGAGGTTTAGACTTCTGGCGTTGAGTAGCATTACTCTTAGTTTCTTATCCCTTGTGATACCTATGGAGGTGGGTTTGTCTTTTGAGCCTTGCCTAAAAAAGGCACTATGGGGGTAAGCAAGAGCCTTTGCCAATATCCGAAAGCCCAGCGGTGACAGGTGCAAGCCAACCCTAGCGAAGCATCGTGACTTGTCGAGCATGTCATCCCAGGCTGACAGGCATTGGATCCCCTTTGAATGAAACCAATACTTAAGCCAATTGTTGAAATTGATCATCTTGTCTTCATATTGTGGCATCATTCTTGGTGAGGGTAAGATGCTACTCAAGGTCAGGGTCATACCGGCCTGGGCTACATGCTCAGAGAGCTCCTCTATGTCTCATTTCATGTAGTCCAGGGAGGTACATCTCAGGCCATTCACACCAGCATGGACAATGACCGAGTCATATTTGTACTTGCCTTGGAGTGACCTGAGTGCTTCGATAGCACAGTCAACTCATCCATCGTAAAGGAGCGAGTGGAAATATTATGTACTAACGTCTCCCATTTCTCTCCCACATCTTCTTTAAATTCTGGTTCACTTGTGACTCTGCTGGCAATTTCCTCTTTGTTCTGCCTCTGCTCATGGACCTCGACTTCCCCCCTCCCCTGTGAACCACACTGATGGGGAAAGGGCGTGTAACAACCTCACCACCATCACTGCATGAACTAGAGGACGAGGTTATCTGCACAACATGAGTGAGGTCCTTCCTTCTAACCACAGGTTCTAAGTTCGAATTAGTTAGAGCCAAGCGCCCCTTCGGGCTCATGTTATTAGCTGGAGAAACAGCAGATCCTCTTCTAATCTCATTCGGACCCACACACTCCAAACTGGCACACACATTTTCATTTACATTATTGTTAGGAGTATTCAAACCCTTACATTCCCCATTCAAAGGTAAAACATTACTACAACCATCACTCATATTAACAGTACCAGCATTTGCTTCACTCATATTAACGGTACCAGCATTTGAGCAGACTATGCCTTTAATTCTTTAACTGAAGTTTACAAGTGAATCATTCTGATAGGGCTGTGTTTTACTGAAGTGCTTTAAAAGTGCTGTGATTTTAATTGTTCTACACACTGAAGAAAGGATTTTTTTTCCTGAAAGCTTTGTATTTTGTGAGAAATAAATTGTGCTGCTGCTGGATTTTACTCACCGTGTCCGTATCTGGAATTTATCTTTTTTATATTATTTTATCAACCAAAGGAACAGTTGTTGTAGACAATAATTAATAAAGAGTTTAAGGAATTTGTCTGGGAGGGGAAGAGGTCAAGGATTAATTGGAATATGATGATCATCTCAACAGACTAAGATGATGTAGGAGTGCACATTCTGAAGGGATAATTTAAAGCTACACAGCTGAGACTCATCTACATAACACAAGCAGAAGGTTGTAGTTTAATGTGGAATGGAATAATGATGAAATTTGGGGGGGTTCAGAAATAAAGAGACAGTGGGATTTTGGACAGAGATTCTTAAGAAGAACTATATAGAATACTATATTCATAAAGTTGCAGAAAGTATTCTAACAACTAAGCTAACATGGGAATAGAGAAAGGAGATTTTTAAAATAGGGATTACTGCAAACAGGGGTACAGAAAATATGCAAGGGGGGTTGGAAATTACTGGAAAAAATGGAAAAGGAATCAAGATACTGAGAGGAAATAACTAGAGAGGGAAATGTAACAGAATGTGATAAGGCCAGGAAGAAATTTGGACTACAGGTTATAGACTGCCTTCCTTACCAGAGACTGATATCACAGTATGGGCAAAGAGAAAGGAATAGGGGAGCCCTAAGTGAAAGACCAGCACTGGTAGAGTTTTTTACACAAATTCACAAAAGAAGCTACTGTTAAAAGGGGATAATTAGTAGGGCATATAAAACATTGCATGACTATAAGAATAAATCAGAGAAAGTTAGAAAAGATTGGGAAGACAGATTAGACAAGCAATTTACAAGGGAACAATGGGAGGACATATGTATGGTTCCCAGTTATGTAACAGAGTCCAGAAGATTTAGGATTTTTCCTTGGAAGTGTTTGCATAGTTTTTTTATACCCTAAGCAGACTTCAAAGAATTTTTCAACAGGTAGATAGCAAACACTGGATATGTGATGGGGAAGTGACATGTAACTGGGAACATGTTTTTTGGGAGTGTAATGAGCTGGCAGACTTTAAAAATTCCCTACAAAGTACTCTGTCAGAAATGTTGGAAGAGCATGTGGCTGTAATTAAGGAAGTTATTCTTTTGAGCTGGTATACAGGACCTGAACTGCCTAAAAAGCAGTTATTAGAAAATGGAAATCAAAGCCTAAACCAACCATAGGTGAAGCATTAAATATTGTAAACGAGACAAAAGAACTGCAAGAGGGATCTTTAGAAAAAGGAAGGGACAAATTATATAGAATTTTAAATGGAAAAATATTAATATGGTTTGTTTTCTTTTTGATTAATGTTTGTGTACAGGTGTCAATTTATAATTTAATAAAGGTGTTTAAAAACTGTGGACTGCTGAGTCACTGTTATGTATCTGACCCGACACTTGCAGCAGCTGGAGAGGCCACAAAAGTTCCTCACCAAAAGGATAAAGGGTCTCAAACATCTGTCCTATGCTGCCCGACTGAAAGAACTCCAGCTCTATTCAGTCGCTTACCGCTTGCTCAGAGGTGACCTTTGCATAACATACAAGGCCATGTCAAACCCAGATTTGATGAATATGCTTCACCTCAAAAAATCTAGATCCGTCAGAGCCACAAGGGCGGGAGACTTAAACCTCGACACGGCTATTAATAGGACGTGCTGGAGGGATAGATTCATCACCCAAAGACTCCCTATGCTGTGGAATAAAATCCCGGTATATGTGAGGCAGAGCACCTCGCTGGCCTTGTTCAAGAGAAATCTTGACCAATGGATGGGAGATCGCAGATATACCCCAGGGATTACCTCAGTGTCACTGCTCAACAGAGGCACAGCAAAATAATGGGTATAGTTCCCCATACTAAAGGGGTGGCGTAAGCCACAAAACTATGGGCTAGGCTTGTAAATGCCCTCGGGCAGATAGCCTAGTATGAACCTATGAACCTATGAACCTAAGAAGTAAATGAAATTTTAGGAACAGTATATTCAGAATCATGTTCAAGAGGAGTGATATTTAAAGGAATAGAGGAAATGAACTAAAAGTCGCTATAAAGAAATAAAACAATGTATATTGTGTTTAAATGGAAAAATATTAATATGGTTTGTTTTCTTTTTGATTAATGTTTGTGTACAGGTGTCAATTTATAATTTAATAAAGGTGTTTAAAAACTGTGGACTGCTGAGTCACTGTTATGTCAGCCTGCAGTGGATGTGGACCCTGGGCATGTCACTTTTTTTTTTCTCCCTAATAGCTCTTATTTCCCTGTGGACATGGCCATGGAACTCTAGGGGCAAACCTGTATCTAGGACATCTGAAAACAATCCTTATCATGTTGTCTTATGTTTCCAGACAAAGGCTGCCATGTTTGCAAAGCTCTAATCCTCCTCCTCCTTCTTCTAAGGAAGGTCCACAGCGGTTGGATAAAACAAAATGTAGGATATGTTTTGTCAAGCCATTTACTCTTTTATGGGCATATACTACAGTTTTTTTCCTTTTGCAATACTTCATTACCTGCAATTGAATACTGAAAGTTTATACTCTAAACTGAAATGGCTGCATCCTGATCCTTTTGACAAAAATCATTATGACCTCATAGTTGAAACATGTTTATACCACTAGAACCATTACTTTTACTAAATATGAGTAAATGGCAAACTGACTAACAAATATAAACCAATACAGTTATAAATTTTAGGCTTTAAACTGGATACGTTATAACAAATACAGTAAATATTAATTATTGCAATGTTTTGTAAACAACTTACAGTATATCAACAACCAGGCTAAGTAGTTATGTCAGTGTCAGAGGCGCAGCAGGTAGCATACTTGCTTTTGGTACAGAATGCTGTGAGTTCTGTTCCCACGCTAGGTAGACTGATTGCTGCTATTTCAGTACAGCATAAAGGAGGTACTGCACTCCTAAGTGTGTTGTCCTTCAAATGAGATGTTAAATTGATGCCGCATTTGCTTGAGTTGGTGGTAGCTCAAGTGGATGTAAAAGATCCCAAAGCACTTATCGAAAAGAGTAGGAGTCCTTTATGGGGGAGGGATGGCATAATAGTTAACATCTTAATGTCACAGATACAAGGTACAGGATTTGATTATGAACCCTGTTTTTTAGCTAGACTTGTAATGGTCTACAGAATGATGGCCTAGTACTTACCCGTGCACCTATGTCTGTGTCACTTGGTTGTTGAGATAGTTAGAAAACTATGAATATTATGGCAAAATAAGTACACTAGTTGTAAAACATTATCTTTACAGCATTAAGACATGAAGTATAAATAAAGTTTTCCAAGATATAAGCTTTAAAATTAAATCTTTCAGTAGCGTGTATGAAGCATGTTTCTGGAATTAACACAAACATAAAGAAACCGTATTTGAAGGCTATAGGCCTCACTAGAATGACCCTACAGAAATGCCTGTAGGAATCACTACGGTTTAATGAAATTTTATCAAACAAACTTGTTCTGTTGATAATATGCTGCTCATTTACTTTGTTCTAATGGCCCTTTCCTGAATTGGTGTGACTGATACAGGCAAAAAAAAAAAAAAAAATTTTCTTCAACAACATGTATATCATAAATAAATTACATGTTTTTCAGTCCCGCCCAGCAAAACACACAGGGTTCACAAAAACTTGGCACCTTAATATTACTCATTCACTTGTCAAAAGAAGAAACACGGCCAGCAGGCAAACCAAAGACTTTACCTGTTTTCTTCCAAAGTCCATTTCGTGGATGACAAGCACTATCCTGCACAACAGTCTGGAACTAAAATTATGTTTGGTATGTGGCTTGTAAGTGGAATCAGCAGAAGGGTCACTGGATGTCGGGGGCAAATTTACACTATTAGATGCATTCCAGCCTCCAAGATAAACCAACCACCTTGGGCAAGAATTCCAAGTCTCTTTAGTAAGTACAACTTCTAATAAGAAATGAGACATTCGCTGTACTCCTTGTAAATGAGCACAATCTAACAGGAGAATCGGCAGTGTTCCTGACATTAACTGCCAAGTTTCTAAGATGTAACATTAACTGCATAACATCTGCATGCATTCATACAGTAGCACAGTTTAGCATAACACTACACTAGACGTCTTAATGTAATTTCACTACTATTTGTAATGGAAGTAGTTATAAGATACACAGCTGTAAAACTTCAAATGCAAACATTAGACATCATTTACAAGATGCCATACTATTTTTTCAAATTACTTGTAGCCAAGCTACGAAAACTAAGGCAGTCACTCAATCACCTAGGACAAAATACTAGCAAGACAATATTCTGTACATCTTTTTCTACCCTCATACGAGAATTAATATTTCTGCCAATTACATTTAATGTAATAATTTTGTCAAACTATTTTGTATCAGACATCCACATTCCACAGGACTTGAATGTAACAACCCCCTCCTTAACTGGAGTGCCAACCTATTTTAAAGTTTTTGGAAGTAACCCATGCTTTAGCAACACAGAGCATATTATACCCCTCTACCTGCTTTGGCATCATGATTAAATATAAACAAAATCTATGACAGTAAGTCCTTCACAACCGCACTTACGATATAAACTGACAGTGCCTAAGGAATGAGGAAGGCCTCAAAAGTGCAACATTGTGAAGAAAAACTGAAGTATATTCATGTCATAACTGCCTGTCTTCTTAATGTTTCATTTCTATATTCTCAACTGCACTGCTACTCAACAAGCTGGTGGTGTAGTGGCACAAGAATTAGCACTGCTGCTGTAGGTGCTGGTGGCACAGTGGCAGAAGTGTCAGCACTGCAGCTCCATGTCTTGGTGGCACAATGGTACAAGAGAGCACTGCTAGTGTACAACAGTGGCACAATGGCATAACAGCTGGCACTGCTGCTACACATGCTCATGGTACAGTGACAACAGATAGCACTACTGTTCTACATGCTGGTGGCACAGTGGTGCAATTACCACTGCTGCCTCACAGGGCTCAGCTGGGGTGCCCTGTCTGCATATCTTATCCGTGTCCACGTAACTTTTTATCAGGTCCTCCAGTTTCCTTCCACATTCCAAAGATGTGCTGTAAATGGTCTAGGGATTCTGTAAACTATCTGCAAGCGTAGAGGCCTCAAGTCAGTATTTGTGTGTGTGTGTGTGTGTGTGTGTGTGTGTGTGTGTGTGTGTGTGTGTGTGTGTGTGTGTGTGTGTTCATGTCCTATAATAGGCTGGCACCCCATTCAGGACGAACACCTACACCTTGCACCCACTGAAGGCCAGGACAGACTCAAAACTCTTAGTACCTTGCAGTGGATTAACTGTGTAATTGGTGAATGAATGAATGAATGAATGAATGAATGAATGAATGAATGAATGAATGATATAACATACTGGTGCAGCAGATAGCATTGTTGCCTCACAGCAAGAAGTTCTCCATTTTGATTCCCGACTGGGGTGCCTTCTGTGAAGAGTCTTCACATCCTCCATGTGATTGCACGGGTTTCCTCCAGGTGCTCTGGTTTCATCCCACATTCCAAAGACATGCAGTAGGTGGATTGGACGCTCTAAACTTGCCATAGGTGTGAGAGAGAGAGTGTGTGTGTTTGTGTGTGTGTGTGTGTGTGTGTGTGTGTGTGTGTGTGTGTGTGTGTGTGTGTGTGTGTGTTATGGAGGAACAGCTGCAAGCAGGGCTAGCCACCCAGTGGTGTAAACCTTGGCTCTAAATGACTGTCACTGTTGAGGTGACACCCTGACCTCGTGCAAAAATGGGAAAAAGGGGTTGTGGAAGGATGGATAATCCCTGTCCATCCCCAGGTTACTGACTGGTGTGTTATACTGTGACAGTACCATACCACAGGTTATTGACTGGTGTGTTACACTGGGATAATACCACACCACAGGTTACTGACTGGAATGTTATACTAGGATAATAGCACACCACAGGTTACTGACTGGAATGTTATAACACACCTCAGGTTACCGACTACTGTGTTATACTGAGATAATACCGCACCACAGGTTACTGACTAGTGTGTTATACTGGGATAATACCAAACTAAACAGCACTGGCAGTACACTGTACCTCTCATACTAAGAGATTTAGTAATTGTTCACATTTTCGTCCAGCCAGATAACATAAATGCAGGTGTCTGCACTACTTGTGCCCAGAATACAGACCAAGCTGTAGCTAGATCAGAGAGTGACCAGAACAAATGGACTGTACTTCATTTCCACGAATGCAGTAGAATGAGACTGACATAACACTACCAATGTGACTGTACTAGTGGTCAAGGGCTTAGTGGACCTTACGAAGCAAAATATCTGATGGGGGTAGAGGCATGGCAGAGAAGGAAAAGGAACACCTCTTCAGCCCATAATTCATTTGAGTAATTACTGTTATTCAAAGTATGCTGCTATGCAGGAGAATCTTTTTCAGATGCTAGCTAGGCCTAATATACAGCTACAGAAATGTAAGAAGTTATACAGTGACGTACAAAAATACAAGATATGGTTAGGCTCCATCTAAGAGACAGAAGGTCAGCATAAACTGAGCATTACTAATAAGTATGAGTAAAGGCTGAAGTCCAGCAATAGCAGCTTTCAGCCATTTAGGACAAATTTATACTTGCACAAAAGGCTACTTCATTTTAACAGACGCACAATATACTACAGTTAATGGCAGGTATCAAGCTGATATCTGTAGTTTAAGTACAGTTAGATCATGAAATTATCAGACGTTCATAAGCAGCTGAAATTACACTGTTGCAGAGGACCTGTCTGATTACATTTACGGCTATACAAAGATTTACATGACTGTACCAAAACTGCAAAGCATCAGGGCTGGTACGTCACTTAGTGCAATAAAAGCAATCCCAAGGTGTCAATCCAATAGTTCTTGGTATTAACCAGATTACTAGAGCTATTAACACACAAAATTTAAGAGAAGCTCAACTATTTGCAACAGACATGCAGTGTGTGTGTGTGTGTGTGTGTGTGTGTGTGTGGTAGGCAAGGAATGAGCATTAAATTACAGCCTGCACTCCAAGTCCAGTCTTCACGTCAGAGACAATATACTGCCACTGGAAAGCACAAGCATGTTCTCTGTTACAATGTCACAAAACTGCACCATACACACACACACACACACACACACACACGTGTGTGTGTATATATATATATATATATATATATATTTATATTATATATATTATATATATATATTGCTTCAATTTATCACTGAAATCCAAATAATGTAACTGCATCTGTACAGAATCAAAAAAGTGAAATTATTCAAAACTACATCATAGACTGGTGCTTTGAATTCACAGGTGGAGGTATTGTTTAATGCACTAAAAAACTGATTTAAAGGAGTACCATGGATCCAAGAACAATAACTAGATTAATATCATCCTAAAAAAGTACAGTTGTATACCTACCATAAATGTAGATGTTTGAGTGTATTCACTGTTGCAGTCATTACTCTTGGGTTATCCTGCTGGCAGGCTACCCACAGTCGGCCTGAATTCCAAAGTCTTGGTCCGGCGTCGGTTGCTGTCGCCTCTTCCCTGACGTCAGTGTGCCAGGGGTATAAAAGATGCAGCCGATGCCATTTTCTTCAGTTTTTCTTGCCCCAGATGTCAGGTGCCCCAAAAAGGGTAGGCTAAATAGATTATGGCAATAAACATGCATGCACTAAAGTTAACATTTCCTTCATCTACAAGCAAATACACCACATAGGTTGTATAGAATAGAGAAGTACAGATAAAACACAGCAAACGAAAGGGGGGATGGAGGGAGGGTAACCTGGACTGCAACAGTGAATACACACGAACATCTACATTTATGGTAGGTACACAACTGTACTATGTTCATCGTGTTTCACTGTTGCAGTCATTACTCTTGGGTTGAATCCCAAAGCTGAGGATGGGTGGCTGGGCTAAATAGGATTAGGAGAGGCTATGAGACCCTGCAGAACTGCAGTGGCAAAGCCTGCTCTAGATTTAGAGTAGAGAGGTAAGTTGTAGTGCTTTGTAAATGTGTGCACTGAACTCCAAGTTGCAGCCTCTAAGATATCTTTGGTTGGTACTCCTCTGAGGAAGGCTGCTGAAGTGGCTGCTGCTCTAGTAGAATGTGGCCTAATGCTCTTAGGCACTGATTTGCCATGCTGTGAGTAGCAGAAACGAATGCAGTGGCCTATCCATTTTGAAATAGTCTGTTTTGAGATAGCCTTTCCTTGTGATCCTGCAGCATATGCCACTAAAAGTTGCTCAGTCTTTCTGAAAGCTTTAGTTCTGTCCAAGTAGAAGCGTACCCTGTCTGTGTATGTCCAAAGAATGCAGAAGTCTCTCACCCTTGTTCTGTGGGTTTGGATAAAAGGTAGGCAGGTGAATGGTTTGGTTAAGGGACACACAGGACACCACCTTAGGCATCCTCAGAGAAACCCTGTCTGGATGGAAAATGATAAAAAGTTCCACAGCCATGAGTGCCTGTGACTCGTCTTGCAGAGGTTATTACTAGGAGCAGAGCTGTTTTCCAGGATAAGAATTTTATATCAGCTGTTGAGGCTGGCTCAGAAGGAGGCAGTGTGAGTTTTTCAAAGACATAATTGAGGTCCCATATTGGTGCTCTCCTTGGAGGTGTTATGTTTTTGGCCCCTCTGAGGTACTGCCTTATTAAAGGATGAGAAAAGATAGGTGGTTCCGTATTGTAATGGGCTGAAATGGCAGAGGCATGAATCTCAAATGATGAGAAAGAAAGGCCTTTGTTCAGCATCTCAGTTAAGTATTGTAAAATCTAAGGAATATTTTGTACAAACATGTCAATTCCTTGTTCCCGGTTCCAAGCAATGAATCTCTTCCACTTTTCTGCATAAGATTTTCTGGTACTGGGCCTCCTGGCCTCCAAGCTAACATCCATTACAGCTTTTGAAAGAGGAGTGTTCTGAATGGCTACATTATCTGCCATGCTGCCAGATTTACGGTCCTGAGTTGGCTGTGCAGGATCTGATTGTTTTGTTGGGTCAGTAAGTGAGAAGTTTGAGGCAATGTCCAGGCTGGACCTTGAGACAAGTTCTTTAGGATTGGGTACCAGTGCTGGCGTGGCCAGTCTGGGGCAATCAGTATCATTTTTGGCTTCTCTTGTTTGACCTTTAGGAGTACCTTGGGGAGGAGAGGCAGTGGAGGAAAGGCATATACTGTTAGGTTTTTCCAGCTGAAAGATAGGGCATCCACTTTCCATGCTTGCTTGTGATAAATCCTTGTGCAGAATCTCTGTAGTTGGCAGTTGTGAGGGGAGGCAAATAGATCTATGTCTGGGCATCCCCATTTCCTTGTTATCATGCTGAAGTCTTGTGGATCCAGTTTCCACTCGTGGGGATCCATGAGGTTTCTGCCTAGTTCGTCTGCCAGAGTATTTATTTTTCCTGGCAGGAATTGTGCTTGCAGGTGAACTTGATAAGACAATGCTGTGTCCCACAAAGTCATGGCTTGTCTGCAGAGGGGGTAGGAATGTGTGCCTCCCTGCTTGTTTATGTACCACATGACTGTAGTATTGTCCGTCTTTATCAGTAGTTGTCCTGGATGAAGTAGATCCTTGAAAGCTGTCAGGGCAGTCTGAACAGCTATCATCCCTTTTTGATTGATATGAAGATGCATGTGGCTTGTGGGCCATGTGCCCTGAATACATTTTCCTGCCATGTGGGCCCCCCAGGCATAATCTGATGAATCCGTTGTTAGTGTCTGCCTGGCTGTGGGTAAAGTGAATGGCTGTCCCTTGTTGTGGTGACAGGCCTGTGCCCACCATTGAAACTCCTGTTGCAGGCAGGGAATGAGGGTAATTAATGTTTCCAGGCTGTGGCAATGTTGAGTCCAAACACTTATTAGTTAGTAATCTTTTTACAAACGCCAGATGCTTTAGTAGAATGTCTTTGTTCTCTGCTTGAATAAGGCAGTCATCCAAGTAAGGATACATTTGAATTCCTCTTTGTCTGCAAAATGCAATTACTGGTGCCAGGGATTTTTTGAAGACCCTGGGCACAGTAGATAAGCCGAAGGGCAGTGCAAAGAATTGGTAGTGCATTGAGCCAGCTATGAATCTGCGGTATCTTCGGCAAGTTTTTCTGATTGGGACATGCAGGTATGCCTCTTTTAGGTCCAAAGTTACAAGCCAAGCCTTCTTGCCGAGCATGGGCAGTAGCTGCTGCAGAGTCAACATTTTGAATTTTGGAATGTGCCGAAATGTGTTTAGTATAGACAGGTCCAGTATTGGTCTCCAGGCTTTGTCCTTTCTGGGCACCAAGAAAAGTCTTGAGTAAAATCCTTGCCCCTGCTCTTGTTGTGGTACTTGTTGAATGGCCCTCATGTCCATGAGGGATGAAACTTGCTTTTGTCCCTCTGCCCATTGATTGTGTGGCAGGTCTGACATACCTTTTGCCCTTGGCAGGGTGTGAAAGTGGAACCTGTAGCCCTGAGACACTATGTTCAACACCCAGTTGTCCTGGGTAATCATGTGCCAATTTGGTGAAAAAAGTGCTAGTTTTCCCGCTAAGGGGGCTGCCAAAAGATAAGTGCTTGGTTCTGGCAGAGGAAAGTCATTGGGACTGTTTCCTGTATGGTTGTGATTTGTCTTCTCTACTTTTGGAGGTAGAAGCACCCCATTGTTTAGGCCTGTATGAGCCTTGGGGCTGAGATATGCCTCTGGGCGTCTGCATCTGCCTCTTTGTGGCCTGTCTGACACTGAAAAAGACCAATTCTTTGTAGGCCAGTTCCTGCTAAATCTGGGTGGCTGTACCTGTAGGAAATCCTTAACTGTCTGCATGGATTTTGCTTTATCCTCCATTTTCTTCAACACCTCTTCTGCCTTAACACCAAACAAAGTATCATGCTGTAATGGAGCATCCAATAATTTTGCTTTAACATGATCGGGCAGATTCTGTTCCTTTAACCAAGCATGCCTTCTAATGACAGAACCCGTAACAGTGGCCCTGCAAGAGGCCTCCAGTGAATCAAAACCACATTGCAAAGTATGCTTTCCCACTTGTTCAGCTGCATGCAATAAATCCTGCATTTCCTTGTTATCAGAACATTCAGAATTTGTCAACATTTTCTGTTTAAGCAATGACATTAAGTATTGCGGATATTTAAGCATATGAAACTGACAATTTAAAGCCCTTACAGCCAAGGTAGCAGAAGTGTAAACTTTTTTTCCCCCATCTGTCCAGTGCCCTAGAATCCCTATCAGAGGGGACAGGGTTTTTTGCAGTGGAAGTCTTGACCCCTATGGGACCCTGAGATATAGTTTCTGGGTCAGCAGCAGGGTTTTTATATAGAAATTTATGAGAGTCTGGAACCCTGTAGCATCTGTCTGGCTTAGCAGGTGCAGGTGGTAAAGAGTCAGGAGACAGGCCGGACTCTGAAAATACATCATCTACAATGTCTAGAACAGGTGGAATAGCAAGAGGTCTGTGCTGAGGTAGCAACAGAAAGTCTCTGAGCCTTTTCTTAGATTCTGAGTAATCTTGGCTCTCCCAGTGAAAATGCTCCCTCATGGTATGCAGGGTTTCCCCAAAAGAATAATCCTCAGGAGGAGAGGCTAAAATAGATTCTTCAGCATCAGAATCCTCATAGGGAGGAAAAGAGTATCCCTGTTCAGAAGAGGAATCAGAGGAAATTGAAACTTGATTAGAAGAGTCATATTCTGTCTCTTGCCTAGGCCTCTTACCAGGAGGGGGATGGGAACCCCTGATCAAAGTAATTAGGTCTTCGGCCCTTTTAAGCATCTGTTTCTTAGGCATGGAAGTCTGTCGAGGAAAATGCTGTACTTGTTTCTTTGTCTTTAGAGCTGTTTTAGTCTTTGTCTTTGAAGCTGAGGTTGGCTTGACATATAATTGTGTAGGTCTGAAAACACCCTCAGAAGCCGATGCCTGCTCAGCGGCTCCAAACCCATCTGAGGGAATAGTTTCCGAGAGTCCAATACCTTGAGTATCCAGAGGCCCAGTCGGCTCCACATGGGAGTCGGAAGCGGCCTGTGGCTCTGAGGTAGCAGGCGTCAGAGGCTGCAAAAGCGCCTCACTGAGAACCGGCGAACCGGCGACTGGCCTAGCGGGGGCCTCGTTGTCAGTTTTGGACCTCGGATGCCTGTTCTTTTCCTTTTCCTTGCACTTTTTATAAACTCCGGTCGTCTGCTGTTCCGACGGCATTATATAATTAAACCTTCGGCCAAAGTAATTAAAGGCAAAATCGTACCAACGCTTAATAGAGCGTTGGTTAAATCTAGCACAAAACCAACAGCTAGCAACATCATGATCAGGGCCTAGGCAAGGAATACAGTAAGAATGATTGCTTCCCACAAGAAATACAATTGTTAACTTTTTCTGACATCAGTCTGGAGCAAGAAAAAAGTTTCCCCAACGGGGTACTTAGCTTTAATGAAGACTTCGGATCTGAAATTTGATTTTGAAAATCTCAGGAGTCGGCTGACCGGCACTTGCGAACTGCTTTTGCTTCGGGCACCGCGCGGCAAGAAAGACTGAAGAAAATGGCATCAGCTGCATCTTTTATACCCCTGGCGCACTGATGTCAGGGAAGAAGCGACAGCAACCGACGCCGGACCAAGACTTTGGAATTCAGGCCGACTGCGGGTAGCCTGCCAGCAGGATAACCCAAGAGCAATGATTGCAACATTGAAACATGATGAACATCATAAAGTAATAGTTTCTAAAATTATAATAAAAAGACAATCTACCTGTCTTGGGGTCTCACTTCCACAGCTGTGTAACAAGTTTGCAGCAATTATACTCATTTAGTATTCGTGTTGTTGGGTAGGGCTAGTCTGGACATTGACAGCCTAAGGCAATATGCAGGACTGCAGCATTGCTGATAACAAATTTTGCTCTCTGTATTCCAAGTGGCTGTTTTAATTGCTGTGTTGTAATCTCATTTGTTTTAGGCATCTCAGAGTACCACAACATCTATCTTCCTAGATATTTATCTTTTTATGACCAGGGTTTGTAGCAAAGATACAATACCATTACTTATGATACTTGTGACCTAGATTCAGAACAAAATTGAGAGACGTACCACCAAGATGGGAAGAGTTGCATCTCTCACTAGGTATTCTCCATGAAACGGAAGGATAAAGGGAGGAAAGAAATGCAAAATATGCTATCCTTGTACAAACACCTCATGCTTCTTCTCACCGCAGCTGACCTGTGAAATGGTCTGAAGTGGTACTGGGTGGCCAGATAGTGATAAACATAGGAAAGTGCATGTCTAACAAATGGAATTGCAGCAATGCATTTCTGCTGTCAATGTGAGAAACTGCAGTGAAAAGACACAATCACAGAGTGTACAATGCAGATGGCTCATCTCCTCTTTCATAAGAGTGGTTCCACTCTAGACCGTTCACAGCTCCTGATGGACTAAAAAGTGGAAAGGAATATACCATGCAAAGTGGATACTATTTCCTATAGTATGCTTGGTTGAGAAAGTGACAGCCTAACTTAGTGAATTCAACAAAACTTAATACATGGTGCTTTTCCTTCTTTAAGCCTTTCAGGTCTACTGATGTAATACAGAAAGTTAAAAAGCATGAGATGGCAATTAGCTTCATCGTATAGTCCTATGTCCTCAGAAGTGTCCACTTGTATAATGTGCAAATGTGCAACACTGAACAACTCACTCAGCCAAACCACTGCTGTGTTGGGGGCCCTGAAAAGGTATGTCTCTTGCTCTGTCTTACCCAATTATCATACAAAATTAAGTTCACTACCAGGGTGACGTTTTAAAGATCACCTCACTAGAAGCTAACAGCAATAAAATAAAACTTTCTTTTCACTTCTAAATTAAAAAAAAAAAAGAAAAACATCAGAGCAGCCACAGTTATAAGCAAACAGAGAGAGTCAACATTTTTTCTTCTTTCAGAAACAGCATATTTTTAATGTACTCGGAAAAAGTCATTTAAATTACACATTCTTACTAAAGTGATCTGGAACTAATTACAGCCAGAAATATTTGCTTTTTGTTATTTCTGGCTGTTTCAATGGTAGGGAAAAAAGTATTACAGAATGACTTAAAATATCTTTGCAGAATCTAATAAAAGTGTTACTGCAGTTCTAATGTGGTTTGGTCTACTGCATACATAATAAAACAAATAAATAAAATAAAATAAATAAAAAAAGTATTACAGAATGACTTAAAATATCTTTGCAGAATCTAATAAAAGTGTTACTGCAGTTCTAATGTGGTTTGGTCTACTGCATACATCACAGAACTAAGTGTTGGAGTAATAACTAACACCTGCAAAAAAAGTTTTCTTAGCGACAGTAAGCAGATCGGTTCACCACTTCAATACCATTCATTATGCAGCAACTAAAATTTGTCCTGATCTACAAATATCTTACAGGGATCTCACTAAATGTATCCAGAAACTTGTGCTCCATCCTTTCTACAGCAGACTTTCTACACAAGTAAAATCTGAAGGTAGATCCATGACATGCTATAACAAATAGGTTTTATTTGTTAACCTAAAACATAATTTACAAATATTATAGAACTGCACACTGACAAACACTTACCCTCACTGTATCTTCTATTAAAAGAAGATCCGTGTTCCAGAAAGTCCAGACAGCCAATAAAATAATTCAATAAACAAGTGCTTATGCACATAAATATTAAAGATTCCCAATATATCGACATTCAGTTTCTCCTCTTATATGATTCTTCAAAAAGCATAGCAAATTGTTTTCCTTTTTCTTTTTGAGTAACAAACAAATTAATACTTTAGAGCATGTTCCTCGTATCCCCCTGACTCCGCTCATTCCACTCAACACACTCAGTCAGGGATTAGACTGATCCTTTTTCACAAGCCGCCTAGAGTCTACAAACAGGTCATCAGAGCACTTTATGGAAACAGTTTCTTTAGCTACAGAAAAAATGCTGATATACTCACTACATTTAAAACAACAATTTAGAAGACATTAATCCCAATGTGTAGTAATACTCCAAACTCTACAAATTTGAAGTGCAGTTGCAGTATGGCTTCAAGTAAGGTCTGCATTTCAAGTCTTATCTTATTTACTCACCTAACTTCAAAAACAGTAATGAAAGCGTACTCATTTACTGAAATTAACTGCATTACTGATAATGACCATTATGTCTTTTCTTGATATCTAATGAATAACAGAAGATGGGATATATGCAAATAACCACTTAAGGAGATCAGGTGCTTCAGCTATATGGCTTCAGAATGCCCATAACGTTTTGTTAAGTCTGTTAATGGATACATTCCAGCCAATAAAGCAAAACCCCACTAGCTGCAAACATGCATGTTTCCATCTTCTTATAACCACATCAGCACAGTAGAAGTGGATTGTTGGACTAACCTTTAGAAACATGGCGTTGTTGTACCAAGCTGATGTCCATAACAATTAAGGTGCCTGCAAAATATCCCAACTAAAAACTAAACAGTCCACTGAATGGCCTGAATGTAGCCCATGAACAGACTTAACAAAAGTCAAGGGCATGCAGAAGTCATATAGCCGAAGCAACTGATATCCTTAAGGGATTGTTTACATATATCCCATTGTCCTCTATTACAAAAGGTTTAAGAAATCACACAGTGAAAACCTCTAACTTGGCTATGTTTTTATTGTAGTTTTCACTAACTGGCTTGGCTGTCTTTCCTTTTTACTATGTGCTTTAGTTGCTGTCTCAAGAATATGAAAAAAGAATCACCTATTCAGACTTCAACCTTTACTCATAGTATGGTATGCAACACAGGATTATGGTTGTTTTACTATGTGTTCGACACATGGATGTCAAGAAATTCACCCAGAGAGTGAAGCTCAAGAGGTGAATCTTGGCATTCATGTTGAGATCACATAATAAATGGTTAGGACTGGTGACACCCGATCAGAATTCTTTGAAGTGCATGACGTTTGATCTACTCTATGTACTATAAGTAACAGAAAACAAAGTTCAGTGTTTTGCCACCTTTTAAAGCTGGTGAAGCACTTATCAGGTGCTGTAGCATATGCAGCGTGCACATATTTCATTTAAGAATTTTGGGCAGGGGGTGGGGGGTTGACAAAGAAGGAAAACCAGGAACAGTTTTTTTTTTTAACATTGCTCTAATTTAGTTAAATGAGATATTTACAGAATATAGGCTGTAAAGTTCCACAGAGAGAACAAATATGAGGCAAGATATTTACAGAGAGATGAGAGAGAAGGAATGTCCATTGCTTGTCACCTGACAGTAACAGTGCTTAGGCTGAATGTGCTGTAATGATCTGGTCCCACACTATATTAGTGCTTTACAGATTTGTCTTTTTTCAGGTTCTGGAATATAATCATTACTCTCCATGTACTTTACTATAAAAATCACTTTTGTAAATATTACACTGCATACTCTAGCTGCTCTGATATCAAGTACACCCTGCCTCCCCATCTTCCTCTGTCTCCTCTCAGTTTACAAGATTCTTAACTACCTCTGCCTTACACAAACACACTGGAAAACTCCAAAAGATTAAGTAGATTTATTTTACCCTTTCCATCTTCTGATGTAGTAAACACATCATACTCCCCTGGGAGCATACTTATACTTGTTTCTATTTCCACCTGTCTGGCTGTAGGCATCCTACTTTTCTTTAAACTAGACTTATACACTAACTGTACTGCTCTAAGTTTGATCTGTCAAACTGCAATTAATCTACTGCAATCTGCTGGACAAAGAGCTTTCTTATACCTATAGATTTTGTTTGTTTACATCATATAAAAAAGCACTATATGCTCTAATAAGAAACACTCATGTTAATACTCTTAGACAAACTTCTTTTTTCAACAATATTTTTTATTTTAATCTTCTTCTTCTTTCAGCTTTTCCCGGTTAGGGGTCGCCACAACGGATCACCTTGTCCGCTCATGATTGGCAGTGGAGTTTTACGGTGTCGAGTTGCCAGCCCGGCGCCCAACCTTCCACAGAAGGCACACACACACTCACACCTAGGGTCAATTTAGAGTGTCCAATCCACCTGCAGCATGTCTTTGGGATGTGGGAGGAAACCGGAGCACCCGGAGGAAACCCACGCGACCACAGGGAGGACATGCAGACTCCGCACAGAAGGCACCCCAGCCAAGGATCGAACCGGAGAACCTCTTACTGTGAGGTGGCAATGCTAACCACTGCACCACCGTGGCCGCCCAATATTTTTTATTTTAATAAGAACAATAAAACAATATTATGTTTACAATCATAACAAAAAAAAAAAGAGAGAACTGTATACAAGGTCCAAAAATTCTGCAACAAAGACTGCAGCTTTTCCCAAGCAATTTATGTGTTGAATATTTTGTTCTCAGCTTTATACTAGTAATTTCTTTACCACACAATTTGTTTGCGTCTTTCGGCTTTTCCCGGTTAGGGGTCGCCACAGCGGAACTCCGGTCCACTAATGATTGGCAGTTGATTTTTACGTGCCGAGTTACCAGCCCTGACGCACAACCTTCAATGAAGGTACAAAAGATACAAAACAGCACAAACTAGGAAAATGTATCTGGATTCAAAGCAATGGGGTAAACGAGTAATATGAACCACAGCAATCACAGGAAATAAAGAATTTAATGAAGCGCTTTTCGTCTGTGATATTACACAGACTTCCTCAGACAATAAACATTTCAAAAAGGCAGCTTAAATAATACAGCAGTACTAATTTGAATGGTCGTAAACCAATCAAACAAACTTTAAACCATGGATAAGATTTAAAACCATACACACACAATTACACTAAACCAAGTAGTATTATGTTTAATTAGTTGAAACTGAGAACTAGAAGATCCTTAGCCTGTCGCCTAAACAACAACCAACTACTACTTAAGTAGTGTAAATAAAATAAGCAATGAAGAAATAGTAAACTATTAAAAAACATAAATCAATATAAATATAAGACATATTATCTAACCAGGTTCTTTAGTTTGAGAGGCTGCTAATAGAGCAACCTTCATTAAGACCAGTGAGGGCATAGGCATTTAATCTAATTTGCCAGCGCAGTTCAGTGCTTCCAGTAATAAGTGTAAGGCTCCTCTAATAGTGTCATGCATCTGTTCAATAACCATATACTTAAACTGATGGTCGCCATGCTGGATGATGTGTTTAGCAAGGGCATTTTCATCTTTGGCTTTACTGATTGCATATTGGTGTTCGTAGATCCGATCTCTTAATCTACGCTCAGTTTTGCCAACATAAAATCCTGTGCATTTTTGGCATAGGGCTAAATAGACCACCATTCTGGAATTGCAGGTACATCTACATCGTATGTCATATCTAATGTTATTGATATCAAATCTATTTGATTCAAGTATATGGCAACATTGATTACAGTTTTGGCATTTAAACATACCAGAATGACTACTTCGCTGCTCAGGTTGTTCCAACAACCTTTTCAGGTTTTTACCCCTTCTATATGTAACTTCAGGTTTATCACCCAGTTTCTTCAAAATTAAATGGTTAGAACAAAACCATTTAATTTTGAAGAAACTGGGTGATAAACCTGAAGTTACATATAGAAGGGGTAAAAACCTGAAAAGGTTGTTGGAACAACCTGAGCAGCGAAGTAGTCGTACCCCTGGTATGTTTAAATGCCAAAACTGTAATCAATGTTGCCATACACTTGATTCAAATAGATTTGATATCAATAACATTAGATATGACATACGATGTAGATGTACCTGCAATTCCAGAATGGTGGTCTATTTAGCCCTATGCCAAAAATGCACAGGATTTTATGTTGGCAAAACTGAGCGTAGATTAAGAGATCGGATCTACGAACACCAATATGCAATCAGTAAAGCCAAAGATGAAAATGCCCTTGCTAAACACATCATCCAGCATGGCGACCATCAGTTTAAGTATATGGTTATTGAACAGATGCATGACACTATTAGAGGAGCTCCCTTACACTTATTACTGGAAGCACTGAACTGCGTTGGCAAATTAGATTAAATGCCTATGCCCTACTGGGTCTTAATGAAGGTTGCTCTATTAGCAGCCTTCTCAAACTAAAGAACCTGGTTAGATAATATGTTTTATATTTATATTGATTTATGTTTTTTAATATTTTACTATTTCTTCATTGCTTATTTTATTTACACTACTTAAGTAGTAGTTGGTTGTTGTTTAGGCGACTAGGCTAAGGATCTTTCTAGTTCTCAGTTTCCCAACTATTTAAATATAATACTACTTGATTTAGTGTAATTGTGTGTGTATGGTTTTAAATTTTATCCATGGTTTAAAGTTTGTTTGATTGGGTTACGACCATTCGAATTAGTACTGCTGTATTATTTAAGCTGCCTTTTTGAAATGTTTATTGTCTGAGGAAGTCTGTGTAATATCACAGACGAAAAGCGCTTCATTAAATTCTTTATTTCCTGTGATTGCTGTGGTTCATATTACTCGTTTACCCCATTGCTTTGAATCCAGATACATTTTCCTAGTTTGTGCTGTTTTGTATCTTTTGTTTCATGGCTTCTGGATCTGTTAGCAACGATGGGTTTTCTCCAAATGCTACTCCAGCATTATTGAAGAGCTGTGTGCCTTTCCAGCACCAGCTACTTTATCTGCAGTTGCACAGGACAACTTGTTTGAATCGTTATTTGAGAGGATGGAATCGCTCTGTGCGAGGCTTGATAAATTAGATACACAACAGCAGGACATGAAGAATCTTTTCCTGCCTTTTGTTAACAACTTTAAACCTATTGCCGTGGAGAATGCGCCAGGGGGCGCTGTTCAATCAGCGAACACTTTTGTACCGCTTTCTTCACCTAATGGAAACAACGAACTTGGCAGCTTGAATTCAGCAAACGGTAGAGTACCTCCTAATGTCGTAGCTAATGTTATAGCTGATTCCTTGCTATGGCCAGGATTGAGTAATTTGTCTAACCCGACAACAGCAGTTAATGTTAGGTTGACTCCGACGCCTATTCCTGATACAGTACAACAGGCACGAACTGTTAATCCATTTACGTTTACGGAACGTTTAGTTGGAACAGAACAACCACCTACTGGAGGCTTACTGTGTGATTCACAGAGACAGCCTGGGACTATCGAATGTATGGCAGATGCCAGTAAAAATACATCTAGTGGTTTACTTGATGGGGCTCCAATATTAGACAATTGGTTGTCCGAGGACTTTGTGTTTTCTGGATACGGGCAAAAGGCAGCTCGTACAACGCACGACAACATACATGAAGGGCACGAGGTAAATAATAATTTACTAGCGGACAAACTTAAAGCTTTTGATAAACTTTTACTTAAGCTTAAAAAATTGAAATTGGAAATATCATATTTTAATGAATGCATTGCTTGTAATGTTATCCCTAAGGGCCTGAGGCACTTTCAATACCCGACAGGGTTAGTAATGAATTCCGAGTTCCATAAAGAGCTGATCAACCTTTTTGACCAACAAGGTTTGGATCTTTTAAGACTAATGATTAAGCATTACTCTTTATGGGTCGTGCAGTTAAATGAAGAAATTACTGTGTTGGACAACTCCATTAAAACTCATGAGGAATTCAGCAGGTACAAATATGACTATAACAGATGTTTTAGTAGCATTGACCAGTACCTGTCTAAACTAAAGTTTAATAAAATTAAGAAATTGGAGCGGGACTTGAAGGCGTATCAATTAGGGGTGGCTTATCCACCCCCTGCGCCTTCACAAGCTTGGAATTCTTATGTTGGTAATGGCAATTCTTCCACCACAGATGGTGGTGGTGTGGTTACATCTGATAATATCAGAGAGCTTGATACATTTGGGGAGGCATTAGCGGATCAAGGCGTTAGGAGGAGTGAGAGATTACAGAACCGGAGACAACAACCGGCTCCTAATGCTACGACCATGGGTCAGCAACAGGTATATTACAACGCTAACCGCCAGGGAGCAATCCCAAAGAAAAGGAACAATTTACAGCAATCAACCAGAGGGAAGCAACAGAAACAGGCTTTTCAGAGGCAGTAGATACCAGGAGCATCAGCAACCTGGCTCTACTTCCAACTATAGGTATAGGTGAGGCCCTGGATTGTGCAGTTACTGTTGCTCCCACTATGGTCTCACCTTTGCACACTACAAATAACTTATTGGTAGTTGAGGCTAATACCTCGGTTTCCTTTACCAATGGAGGCATGAGGCCAATTATTTCCACCAACCAACTAGGTGATTTTAACATCTTTAACTATTCCAACGTGCCGATTCCTGACGAACTGGCTGACTTTTTATCAAAGGGGCATACTTATGTACCCCAACAGAAGTTTGATTTAGTTAATACTATCATAGATATCAAGATGTTTGCTCGTAAATTGAATTTCAATCTGTTGTTTGATCCTAGTGCTACTTGTCATAATGTCCCACACGATACCTATGTTCCTAGCATGTTTAACCCTCCTTTGCATCCCTTAGTGCAAGCATTTGAGAATACTTGTGAACTTGACTTAAGACACAGTAATCTGCATTTATTTACAGGTATTAATGACTTGGGGAAGGTTGAAATGGATTTATTAGAATTTGTTAAGACACATTCTTTAAGAATTTGTAAGCCTGACAAAGGCGGAGGGGTTGTAGTTTTTGATCAGATTGATTATTTTGATAGGATGTTAGATTTACTGTCCAATGATGCGTATATGATTAGTTCAAGATCTGAAGTTAATAATGCATATCGTAGGATTAAAAGTTCTTTAGAAGAAATGTTATTTGAGGGCAGACTTAATCAAGATCAACATCAATATCTTACCACTTTATTTCCTAGGTTTCCTTGTATCTTTGGTATCCCAAAGATACACAAGGACCTTGTCAATCCACCCATGCGCCCTTTAGTGGATGGGCGTGGATCTCCTACATACCCCTGTGCCAAGCTGGTGGACACAATTTTACAAAAATACCTCAAGGAAGAAGAGCAAATCTGCAAAGACTCTTGGTCTTTTCTAGATAAAATAAATAAAACTCCATTTAGTATAGAGTGTAACTTCTTGACAATAGATGTCAAAGATTTATACACTTGTATACCTTTGCAGATAGCCATGGACTGGGTAGCCTTTTTTCTCAAAAGCAAGGGTGCCCCACCCCATGAAATATCCCTTGTGATCGAATTACTTGATTTGATCCTATATAACAACTACTTTATATTGGGAGAGAATTTTTATCTCCAAAAAACTGGGGTGGCCATGGGGTCGCCTTGTGGAGCCAGTTTGGCTAACATTGTGATGTTGTACTGGGAAAGGGAGAATGTATTATTTAATGATTCAGTATTAGTGTCTAAGATCAAGTACTATACCCGCTACCTGGACGACATCTTTATTTTACTAGAGGGTGGAGAAACTGAGAGCTTGTTACTATTAGATCAATTTAATAAATCTACTGACTTTCTATTGTTTACTTCCACCTTCAACACTGAGGTAATAGCTTACCTAGACGTATGGTTGGTGAAAAATGTAACCCTTAACAAATATGTGGCTAGTATATATAGGAAGCCTACACATTCTAATTCATTCCTTCACTATAGTAGCTGCCACCCGAGCTACCAAAAAAGGTCAGTAGTTAAGGGCCAGCTCGTACGAGCAGCTCGGATGGTTAGCTTAGATGACGATTTCTTTAAGGAATGTATTTTACTTAAGAACATGTTTTTGCATAGAGGCTACCCATTAAACTTACTGGACAATTTAGTTAAGGAAGTTACTAATAAAAGATTAAGTGGAATGTACAAACCCATATTGAATACCGGCCCTACTTGTGAACTTGAGTCTAGGTTAGAATTTGCAGGTGAAATTAATTTACCTCACTTTAACAACACAAAACTAATTCTTACATACTGCCCGAGTAGTAGGCTTATTATGGACATTATTATTAAGAATTGGAACTTGTTTCGTTCTAACCATCTAATTTTGAAGAAACTGGGTGATAAACCTGAAGTTACATATAGAAGGGGTAAAAACCTGAAAAGGTTGTTGGAACAACCTGAGCAGCGAAGTAGTCGTACCCCTGGTATGTTTAAATGCCAAAACTGTAATCAATGTTGCCATATACTTGAATCAAATAGATTTGATATCAATAACATTAGATATGACATACGATGTAGATGTACCTGCAATTCCAGAATGGTGGTCTATTTAGCCCTATGCCAAAAATGCACAGGATTTTATGTTGGCAAAACTGAGCGTAGATTAAGAGATCGGATCTACGAACACCAATATGCAATCAGTAAAGCCAAAGATGAAAATGCCCTTGCTAAACACATCATCCAGCATGGCGACCATCAGTTTAAGTATATGGTTATTGAACAGATGCATGACACTATTAGAGGAGCTCCCTTACACTTATTACTGGAAGCATCAGAACTGCGTTGGCAAATTAGATTAAATGCCTATGCCCTACCGGGTCTTAATGAAGGTTGCTCTATTAGCAGCCTTCTCAAACTAAAGAACCTGGTTAGATAATATGTTTTATATTTATATTGATTTATGTTTTTTAATATTTTACTATTTCTTCATTGCTTATTTTATTTACACTACTTAAGTAGTAGTTGGTTGTTGTTTAGGCGACTAGGCTAAGGATCTTTCTAGTTCTCAGTTTCCCAACTATTTAAATATAATACTACTTGATTTAGTGTAATTGTGTGTGTATGGTTTTAAATTTTATCCATGGTTTAAAGTTTGTTTGATTGGTTTACGACCATTCGAATTAGTACTGCTGTATTATTTAAGCTGCCTTTTTGAAATGTTTATTGTCTGAGGAAGTCTGTGTAATATCACAGACGAAAAGCGCTTCATTAAATTCTTTATTTCCTGTGATTGCTGTGGTTCATATTACTCGTTTACCCCATTGCTTTGAATCCAGATACATTTTCAATGAAGGTACGCCCATTCACGCATGTCTCCACGCAGAAGACGCTCTAGCTGAGAATCGAACCAGACAGCGTCTTACTGTGAGGCGACAATGCTACCGCAGCACCACCACCGCGGTATATAATTTCTTTACCACACAATGACTTGGCTAAATAAATAAATTCATTGTTAAAGAGACAGATGGGAGTTAGTTTTTCTAATTTTTTTGTTATAACTTTTCTTGCAACTGCAAGGATTGACCATAGTATGTACACTTGTGTTTTGGATATAACCTCTGGAATCGGCACATTAAATAAGATAAGAGAATCAGAAATGATACACTTATCATTCCATAGTGCATTACAAAAATTTCTAAATTCACTCCAAAATAACGATAACATCTTACAGAGACCAATCAGCATTTTCTGCATTGCATCTCCAACATTTCATATAATTTTTTTTTTACATATTTTGGCAACTCTTTGTGGTGTCAGGAAGCATCTATGGAGGAATCAGAAATGATTCTTGGCTGGGGTGCCTTCTGTGTGGAGTCTGCATGTCCTCCCTGCGTTCGTGTGGGTTTTCTCCGGGTACTCTGGTTTCCTCCCACATTACAAAAACATGCATCTGGAGCATTTCTCCCCGGGCCTCCGCTGAAAATTGGCTTTGTTCCAAGTCGGACTTTCCCAGTTAACAAATGTTAAATAAATAAATAAATAAATATACTTATCATTCCATAGTGCATTACAAACATTTCTAAATTCACTCCAAAATAAAGATAACATCTTACAAATAACAATCATATGATACCAATCAGCATTTTCTGCATTGCATCTCCAACACCTCATATAATTTTTTTTTACATATTTTGGCAATTCTCTGTGGTGTCAGGAAACATCTATGGAGGAATTTCCAGGTACATATCTTTCAGTAGGGGAAGATTGTTGTTTTCCCTACTGATCTTAGGTAGAGTTTCCTATTATTGGTAGTAGATTCTTGTCTATTTTAGTAGAATGGTTCCAGTAGGAGGCATCTATGAAATTAAAGTCTGATCTAATAGTTTTGCAAATTATAGGTATAAATGAGATGCCTCTTAGAGAGCCATTAATATTGCCCATTAGTTCCAAAACTTTAGATGTATTATTTCCATGAGTTTCTAATGATAATATAATTTTGTTGTAACAAAATTCTCAACAGACCTGTATATCAAGCCAATTACTATTGTTTAAACTATACCTGGCAATTAAATAATTAGTTACTGAAATTTGTTTGCAGACAAAAAAAATGATTCCAGTAAAATAAGTTGCTCTCCTTAAATTTACGCATTTTATTTAAATCAAAGAAGATTAAACATTCATTAGTGTAAGCAACTGGAAAGGCAGACATTAATAAGTTTCTGATTAAATAGATTGGGCAAATCTCTTAAAGTTTATTAGTATTTGGTTAATGAAAGAGCAGGATTTTAATTTCTGTTTGCTGTCCTGTGTGTATACTTTTAATGACCATATAAATATATTTCTATCCATTTCTAAGAGGTTCAAGTACCATTTTGTTATTAGCTAATAAGATTTTTTCATTTACTAATCTCCAATATGAAGTGCAAGAGGGACTTACTCATAAGAAAATAATGTTAAAAATGGTGGCATTAAAATAAAAGTCAATATAAGGAAAACTAACATCCCTCCTTCTTCCCAACTTACAGTATGTCATTGTAAAGATATCTTGGGTTTTTTGGGGTGCAAAATAAATTTTAATAGAATATTACTAATCTTTTCTGTAACTTTAAGTGGGGGAATAATCAGAGATTGGCTAATATATAGGATTTGGGGTAGTAAAATCATTTTAATTAGCATTAGTCTATCTTCAAATGTAAAACAAAATACTACAATTATCTATAAGATTAGTAATTGAAGTCATTAAGTTTTTGTAGTTTATAGAGATTGCATCTTTAAGATTAATTTGTGTAGTATCCCAGTAAAGTGTTTGTAATTTCTCATTGTGTTGGTGACATTCTTGTTTATTAAAAGGGTTTGAGTCTAATTATGGTTGAATTTTAATCCTTTATTTAAACTTTGCATTTGTACATGTCAGTTATCTGAAGAAGTCTCCCTATAAGGAGAGATAAAAAGCATTTAATAAAACGGACTTTATTTTTTACTTGCGGGTAACCAGTGGAGTGATTTCCTAGCTTTTTTATCCAGTTTGAATTTTAATCCTGATAGATTTTCAAGCAGATCTAGAGCATTAAGTAAGTGATCTAAAGATGTCTTGATATCACAACTAGTCAATAATAGATCATCAGCAAATAGTTGAATCTTTGGGGATAAGTCATTATTGAGGTTGTATCCATTACTTGAGGTTGTATCCTTTAATATGTATATTATTTCTAATATAATTATCCAAAGGTTCTACAGCTACGACAAAAAATAGGGGAAAGAGAGGGAATAGACTTGTTTCGTACCTTTTGAAACTTTAAAAGGAGAGGATAAAAAAGAACCTATCTTTACAAAAGAAATGGAGTCTTCATAAAGTTTTTTGATTAAATTTAGGAAGTCCAAGGAAAATTTGTATTGTTGTAATGTTCTAAACAAGTAAGACCAGTTGAGAAAATCAAACGCTTTGTCTATGTCAAGGCTCATTATGATCAATTCATTTTTCTTTTTTGTTTACTATGTCTATTAAGGAGAGAAGTCTTATTATATTATCTTGACCTTTCCTATTTTTTATAAAGCCTGTCTGGTTATCTTCTATCAAGTTGGGAATAATGGAATTAAAGTCTGTTTGCAATTATAGACATGGACATTTTAAAATCTAAATTTAAAAGTGAGATATGTCTATAAGATGAACAAGAAGTAGGTTCTTTATCAGGTTTCAATATAGGTGAGACAAGCAAATATTTCCATGAAGGCGGGATAATAAATGTACTCTTGATTTCATGAAATGCATTTAATAAAAGTTTTAGTATGCTATCTGGTAAGATTTTATATATTTCAGGGATTAGGGCATCTAATCCTGGTGCTTTTTTTAGTTTACTTACTTTGTCTTTTAATTCTTTAAAACTAAAGGGTTTGTCAATTTTAGCAACGTTAGTAGGGATAGGGTCTTCCAAACATTGGCTTTTAGAATTTTTTCTAGAGTTCTGTAATCATTTACAACTGGTTTAGAAGTATTCATACTCTCATGATGCTTCCTAAAACTGTATAGTATTGTTGTTCATTTCTGTTGCTATTATTTTTTGTATATATATATATATATATATATATATATATATATATATATATATATCTACTTCAGTAGATCGAACATATTAAAAGTTCTAACCAAATATGGCCGGGACCATATGTTCGAACACTGAAGGAAAAAAAGAAAAAACAAAAAAAAATTAAACTGCTGTAGCAGTTCCGCTCTGTACGCAGATCTCCATTCAGTCCGTTCAGACTTTTAAATGTTCGAAGTTATAGTCTCGGCCATATCGTCTTCGAAAATTTAAAAGTTAGATCTACCGAAGGGGACCCATATATATATACATATATATATATATATGTATATATATGTATATATATACATACATACACACACACACACTTTTACATGATTTTTTTTTCATTTAAGCAGTTTGACCTTACTGCAATTTTGTGCAAGCTTTTAGGATTAATAGAGTAGGAATATAATTTATTTTTTTCTAAGTTTACAGAGATTTTTTGCTGTAGGATGTCCTGATATTCTTTAATTTATTTTATCTAAGACTATCTTGTCATTGCATATAAGATTTAATTTTAAAGTATTTAATACATCTTGAATATCATTTAATTTTTGTCCCATTCTTCCCTTTTTTGTAAATACCAGTTCTTGATCTTTCTGTACAACAAAACTTTTAAGGTATCCCATAATATTACATCAGATACCTCTCCATTATTTATTTCTACAAATTGATTTATTTCAGTTAGCATCCAGTCCTGAAAACCTTTTATTTTTGTAATATAGGCTGGTATTCTTTGCTAAAAATTCAAAATCTCAGAATGCAAAGTTATGTTGAATATAATAGCATTACGATCAGATAAGGGGCAGGACATTAATAGTACATTTTCTATTTTTGAGAGCAGAGAACTAGATACTAGAACTTTGTCAATATTAGTGTCCCAAATCTATATGAGTAGTGGGAGAATTTTAGGGAACATGGTAGCTTTATATGATTAATAACTTTTAAATTTCTTGAATTAATATAGTTTAAGTGTCTTGCGACAGGGGAAATTCTAAAAGTTTTAATATTTGTTGTTTCACTGGAAGAAAGAAGGCATTTAAAATCTCCTGCTAATATCATCTCACCTCTGGAGTGTAGGGTTATGATGTCTAAGTATTTCCTTACCGTTTTTGCACCGATTCCAGGGATCCGATAAGAGTTTATAAGGGAGTAATAGTTTTTCTCATGTTTAAGTACCAGTAATGCTGGCATTCCGTCATTATCAGTATATGAATCTATGATTTCAGGGAATCTCAGGCCTTTTTTCCAAATGATTAACACACCTCTTATTTTGTATTTAATGTGAGAGCTAACCAGTATATCATATTTTGTAATATGAGTTTATTTAAATCATGTGATATTAGGTGCGTCTCTTGGAGGAATACTATATCTGCCTTATGTAAGGAAAGGTATTTGTTAACATTTGTTCTTTTAATAGGATTATTTAGCCCATTTACATTTAAAGATAAACATTTATATGTTAGCATTGTTTAACGTATTGAGTAATAATAGGGCATTTGAAATGATTTCCTAAAGAATTTATAATACAAGTTAGTCAGAATATTTGTTACAGACAAAGCTTCTGTAATTAACAAAGAATGTTTAACATTATGTACATTAATAACCTTCTTCATGGAACCTAGTGTTCCTGGCTAAATATGTTCTAAATATAAGCCACAAATCTGCCAAGTCATACTATCTAAGAGTGTTTCACTACTATTGCAGATTTGGTAATTAATTTAAAAAGAGAGAAAGAGGCAAAGGAAACAGCATATAGAGTAAACAAATAACTATAACACTTAAAAAGGTTAGAAGGAGAAATCAAATTTGATGATTTATATAGTAAGTATCTTACGACAATAGGCATCTAACTTCTAGTATCAAGTTCAGTGTTGTAGTGTAACTTACAATCCTTCATCAAAAAAAAGTTTCACTAGGATATATGTGTAGGTATATATGACAACTGTATGCATCATATTGTGTAATATAACGTCTCTAATAAATCATTAGAAATAAATAAGAGAAGGGCATAGAGTTCTAGAGTTGGTGTACACAAATATCTCCAAAGCTTGAAACTAAATTATCTTAATCTATAGGTATATAAAGTGTAGTTGGATTGTGAATTGCAACATACAAGTCATTATAGCTTCGAAGTATTACAAAGAAATATGAATACACTTCAATAACATCCCATTCTAAGGTGTTTCTTAGATCACAATGAAATATAATAACGTGTCAAAAGTAAACAGTTGCACAAAAAATTTTAACACTGCTATCTGCAGTATGTGATCTAATGGTATTTATCAGTAAAGTACAGTTGTGTACACTTACCATAAATGTAGATGTTCGAGTGAATTCACTGTTGCAGTCATTACATTTGGGTTATCTGCTTGCAGGTAGCCCTCAGTCGGCCTGATTAACAAAGTCTTGGGTCCTGCGTCGGTTGCTGCCCCTTCTTCCATGACATCAGGTCGTCAGGGGTATAAAGCATGCAGCAGACGCCATTACATCAGTTTTTCTTGCCCCAGATGTCAGGTGCCCCCCTAATGGGAAGCAATTAAACATAAAAGCACAAAGATATACCTCCAATAAAAAAGCAAATACACCAAAAAGGCTTTTAAGCATAGTAAAGAAAAGTAGAGGTACAGCCAAAAGAAGTTAGGGGGCTGGAGGGAGGGTAACCAGGACTGAAACAGTGAATACACTCGAACATCTACATTTATGCTAAGTGTACACAACTGTACTATGTTCTTCATGTTTCACTGTTGCAGTCATTACATTAGGGTAGATTCCCAAAGCTATGGTTGGGAGGAGGAATTTAGATAGCATTAGGGCCAGCTATAAGGCCCTGCAAGACTGCAGTGGCAAAGCCATCTCTGGATTTAGAGAAAATTGGCAAATGATGATGCATGGTGAAAGGATGTACAGAACTCCAGGTAGCAGCTTCTAGGATGTCCCTGGTAGGGACGCCTCTGAGAAAGGCTGTAGAGGTAGATGCAGCTCTGGTGGAGTGAGGTCTGATCCCCTGGGAGATAGGTTTTCCATGGTGTTTATAGCATAAATGAATGCAATGGCTTATCCATTTAGAAATGGTTTGCTTTGAAATAGCCTTCCCCTCTGCCCCTGCAGCAAATGCCACCAGCAGTTGTTCAGATTTCCTTTGAGGTTTAGTCCTGTCCAAGTAGAATCTAAGTTGTCTGTGCACATCTAAGGAATGCAGAATCCATTCCCCTTTATTCTGTGGATTGGGAAAGAAGGTTGGTAAATGAATGGACTGATTAAGAGCCACATCGGATACCACCTTGGGCATGAAGGATGGGCTGGTTCTGAGGGACACCCTGTCCGCATGAAAGATGATGAAAGGCTCCACTGCCATAAGGGCCTGTAATTCAGATACCCTTCTAGCTAAGTGATTGCTAAAAGCAAAGCTGTTTTCTAAGAAAGAAATTTTAAGTCTGCAGTAGCAGCTGGCTCGAAAGGAGGTAGAGTGAGTTTCTCCAAGACAAAGTTAAGGTCACAGTCTGGGGTTGGAGCTCTCCTGGGTGGTCTCAAACTTTTTGGCCCCTCTGAGGAACTGCTTGAGCAGTGGATGAGAGAAGAGGGGAGGTTCTGTGTTATAATGAGCTGAAATGGCTGAGGCGTGGATTTTAATGGAGGAAAAAGACAGGCCCTTGTGAAGCATATCAGTTAAGTATTGTAAAATCTGAGGCAAATTGGGCGCTGCTGTGCTCATCCCTTGAGATTGGTTTCAAGCACAGAATCTTTTTCATTTTTCAGCATAAGATTTTCTAGTACTAGTCCTCCTTGCCTTTAAAATGATATCCATCACAGGTTTGCAGAGGGATGGTAAAGGAGAGATTAAGTAATTAGCCAGGCTGCAAGGTTCAGTGTTGGAAGCAGAGGGTGCAGAATCTGGTTCTCCTGCTGAGACAGCAGGGAAGGAGTCTGAGGCAGGTGCCATGGAGATAACTGTGACACACTGCGCAGGAGGGTGTACCAGTGTTGGCACGGCCAGTCTGGAGCAATCAAAATCAGCCTTGGTTTGTCCTGATTGATTTTTAGTAGTACTTTGGAGAGCAGAGGCAGAGGGGGGAAGGCATAGACTGATACGTTTTTCCAGCTGAAGGACAGAGCATCCACTTTCCAGGCTTGTTTGTGGGGAGTCCTTGTGCAATATTTGTCCAATTGGTAGTTCTGGGGAGCGGCAAACAGGTCTATATCTGGGCTCCCCCATTTGCTTGTCAACATGTTGAAAATCCTTGGTTCCAGTTTCCATTCGTGTGGGTCCATGAGATTTCTGCATAGTCCGTCTGCCAGTGTATTTAATTTTCCTGGCAGGAACTGAGCTTGTAGGTGCACTTGGTAGCTCAAGGCTGTGTTCCACAATGCCATGGCTAGACTGCAGAGGGGGTAAGAATGTGTTCCCCCCTGCTTGTTTATGTACCACATAACAGTGGTGTTGTCCTTCTTTACCATTAGTTGTCCTGGAAGAATGTGGTCTTTGAAGGCTGTCAGAGCATTCTGTATAGCTAACATTTCTTTTTGATTGATATGCAGGTGCATCTGACTAGGGTTCCATTTGCCCTGAATGCACTTCCCTGCCAGGTGAGCCCCCCCATGCATAGTCTGATGCATCTGTTGTTAGGGTTTGGGTGGCAGGTGGTGGTGTGAAAGGTAGTCCCTTGTTTTGGTGGCAGGCCTCTGCCCACCAAAGGAACTCTAGGCGTAGGCAAGGTATGATGGGAATCATTGTTTCTAGGTCTTGAAAATGTTGACACGATAGGCTATTTAGATACCACTGTAGTTTCCTCACATGCAGTCTTGCATATGGAATTAGAAGAATACAGGAGGCCATGAACCCCAAGGCTTGCAGTATTTGTCTTGCAGATATAGCAGGGTTTTTGTGGCCACTTGTTTGAAGTAGGTTGTCAAATGAATTTGCTTTTCCGGCGTGAGGTAAGCCATCTGGGAAGTTGTATTCAAGCTTGCTCCCAGGAATATAATTTGTTGACAGGGTACCAGGTGTGATTTGTTTTCATTTATGGTGTACCTCTGACAAGTTAGAACCCTTTTTACAAAGGCCAGATGATTCAAAAGTATGTCCTGACTTTCTGCCTGAATTAGACAATCATCCAAGTATGGGTATATTTGAATATTTCTTTGCCCGCAAAATGCAATAACTGAAGCCAGGCACTTTGTGAATACCCTGGGCGCAGTAGATAAGCCAAAGGGCAGTGCAGAGAACTGCATGTAGCCTGCTTTGAAGAGTAGGTATCTTCTGCAAGATTCACTGATTGGGATGTGTAGGTATGCTTCTTTTAAATCTAGTGTTGCCAACCAGGCATCTTTGCCTAGCATAGGAAGTAATTGGTGAAGAGTCAGCATCTTGAATTTTGGAATCTCCAAAAAGGTGTTTAGAGTAGACAGGTCCAGGATAGGACACCATGAATTGTCTTTTCTGGACACCAGGAAAAGTCTAGAGTAGAAACCTTGTCCCTTTTCCTCTTCTGGTACTAGTTGAATAGCCCCCATGCTTAAGAGAGAAAGAACTTTTTTTGGGGCCTCTGCCCACTGATTTGGGGGTAGGTCTGACCACCCACTTGGTGTTGGCAACGTGTGGAAGTGAAATCTGTATCCCTGGGACACTATATTTAAAACCCATTTGTCCTGGGTAATGAGTTCCCAATTCTTTGCATGAAGAGCAATCTTTCCCCCAAAGGGCCAGTCAGTTGATAAGTGCTTGGAAATTTTAAAAGGAAGTCATTGAGACTGTTTACCATAGGGGGGAGTCTTATTATTCCCAGACTTGGAAGTGGAGGCCCCCCACTGCTTAGTTCTGTGAGTCCCCTGGGACTGAAACCTGGGTTTTTTGCTGTGTCTGGGTTTGGCTTGAGAAGACCTGGAAGGGGCTGGAAAGGACCAATTCTTAGAGGGCCAGTGCCTACTAAATCTAGGAGGCTGAACTTGTAAAAAATCTTTAACAGTTTGCATAGATTTAGCTTTATCTTCCATCTTTTTAAGAACTTCCTCAGCCTTGTTGCCAAACAGGCTGTCCTGATTTAAAGGAGCATCCAACAATTTAGCTTTAACATGATCAGGCAAAGATTGCTCCTTAAGCCAAGCATGCCTTCTGAGCACAGACCCAGTAACAGCAGCCCTGCAAGAGGCCTCTAATGAATCAAAACCACATTGCAAAGTATGTTTTCTAACTTGTTCGGCAGAATGCATTAAATCCTGTAATTCTTTATTTTCCACACAGCCAGAAATCAACACAATTTTCTGTTTAAGCAGTCCAATAACATGTTGCTGATATTTTAACATATGAAACTGGCAGTTTAAAGCCCTAATGGCCAAGGTTGCAGAAGTGTAAACCTTCTTACCCCGTCTATCCAGCGCCCTGGAATCTCTATCAGAAGGGGTAGGATTTTTAGCAGTAGAAGCTTTAATGCCCTTGGGCCCCTGTAAAATAGTCTCTGGATCTGCAATAGGTGTTTTGAAAAGGAACTTGTGGGACTCAGGGACCCTGTAGTATCTGTCAGGTTTTCTGGGAGCAGGAGGCAGGGAATCAGGGGCCAAACTAGATTCCGAGAAAGCATCATCAACAATGTCTAGTACAGGAGGAATAGCTAAAGGCCTATGCTGAGGCAGGAGAAGGAAATCCCTAAGCCTCTTTTTTGAATCAGAAAAATCCTAGCTTTCCCAGTGGAAATGCTCCCTTAGAGTATTGTAAGGTTTCCCCAAAAGAAAAATCCTCAGGAGGGGAAGCAGAGGGAATACAGTCCTCTGCATTAGAATCTTCATAAGTAGGTAAAGGCAAATCCAGATCATCACAAGAGTCAGAAAAAACAGAATCCTGATGAGAAGATTCATAATCAACTTCAGTCCTAGGCCTCTTGGGGGGGGGGGGTGTTGGCTACCCCTGATTACAGTTATTAGATCTTCAGCCATTCTTATCATTTGTTTTTTAAGCATAGAGGCCTGAGCATGTGGCCTGGTTGTCAGTTTTTTAGACATGGATCGAGAGTTAGGCCTAAGTAATGAAGGAGGCGTTGATTTAATATGCAAGGCCGTAGGCCTGAATACACCCTCAGAAGCCGGTGCCTGCACAGCGGCTCCAGACACATCCAAGGTAGAGACATCTGCGGGTTCCATAGTTGAAGCATCTCGCGGCATACCGGACTCTGAATGGGTCTCAGTAGAGGCCTGCGAATCAGAAGTAACGGGTATCAGGGGCTGCGAAAGCGCCTCACTGAGTACCGGCGAACTGGCGACTGGCTTAGGAGAAGCATCATCGGCAGTTTTGGACCTCGGCGGCCTGTCTCTGTCTTTATCTTTGCGTTTTTTCGGAATCCCGGTAGTTGGATGGCTAACCGACGACATTTCTGGATAATTAAACCAAGAACCGAAATATTTAGAGGCGAAAATATACCGACGACGAATAGTGTGCTGATTAAATAAAGCACAAAACCGACAGCAAGGTACGTCGTGGTCAGGGCCTAGTCAAGGAATACAGTGCAAATGAAAATCTTTATGAGGTATTTGCTTTACACAAGTAATGCAATTATTAACTTTTATTACTGACATCGGTAAGGAGCAAGAAAAAGTTTCCCCAACGGGGTACTTAGCTTTAGTTGAAGACTTCGGTTCTGAAACTCGAAAACAAAAATTTCAGGAGTCAGACAACCGGCACTTGCGAACTGCTTCTGCTTCGGGCACCGCACAGCAAGAAAGACTGATGTAATGGTGTCGTCTGCATGTTTTATACCCCTGACGACCTGACATCATGGAAGAAGGGACAGCAACTGAAGCAGGACCCAAGACTTTGTTAATCAGGCCGACTGAGGGCTACCTGCACGCAGATAACCCAAATGTAATGACTGCAACAGTGAAACACGAACAACTTCTATTCTAAAAGGGGGGATATCATTTTAGCAACAATTTAAACAATAAAATTCCTCCCTTCATCATGGATTATTACATAAAACAATACAGTTCCTTATGGCAGTATCAGTTTTCCATTTTCAGTTTGCATTGTTTGACTTCTTGAATCACTAAGTAGTTGTATTAATTAAAATGCATAGTATACAAAGTATTGAATTACCAACAGCAGCCAATCTTAAAACAGTACTACATCAATAGTATATGTTCACTTATCTGGGAAATAACCAGGGCCACATTATTTGACCATATCTTCCTGTTAGGTAAGGTGTCAATTATGGTATGGCATGAAATAAGTATGTTTGTTATGCTGCATATAGAGTAGGCTAAATAAAGTGTGTTCTTGTTATGATCATACCCAGACACTGCATTATAAAGTGTGTTCTTGTTATGATCATACCCAGACACTGCATTACACTATATAAATAACATATTATCGGTACTGTGTCATTTATTTTATGTTGAAACTGCTTATATGTACAATAAAGCATTATATTTTTAGTCTAAATGCAGTGGTAACACAAAAAAACTACAACACTGCAGTGTCTAAAGAGAGGATGTGGTTGCTTATTAATTATGCACCACCTTTCTTGAGAAAAAGTTCCTTGTAACAGCATTTCTGTTGTATTATGTGGAGTTTACCACATTTTGCTTGTAAAGTCGTTTTTGAATGATATAAAGTTGTAGTAAACATAAAAAGCAAGCAAGTCTACAAATCTATTATTTTCTATGCAAGGCAATTGGTAAAAGTAATTTAGTGTATCAAGCACCACCAGATATGTAATAAAAACAAATTTCTTTTACACAATTCTTTAGAATGAACATAATAAAAAATAACATATTCCTATTTGCAGCTTAAGTAGGGAGTAATGTGTTACATCTTTTATAAAAGAGTCCTTCTACATAAGGACAAAGCCAGACACTAGAATCAATATATCAATCTATTGTTTGGATTATATTTATTTTTCTTATCCAGTGTATCCATAAGTTTGTTTTGCTCTTTATATTGTTAACTTGTCTCTATTTGTATGTATTTGTATGTTTTGTTTGGGGCTTTTCCCCTTGGGTCTCCACTGAAAATGGGTAATTTCTTACCCAGTTGGTCCTGGTGTCCGTGGGAGGCGGCGGATGGCACGGGCGAACCGAGGGCCTCCCCGGGACACCAGGTCCCCGATCCCGTCCTCCCGGTTAACAAATGTGAAATGAATAAAATAAATAAATCACATTTGACCACATAGGTCCCCCTTTCCATCTCATAACTATTTAAGTATTAAAGGACAAGTATGGAATTTTGCCAACTATGGGTAGTAGTAGTATATAGTGATTGTATGGCATCAGAATATTCTCTAAAGTTTATCCTATTCAGTTAATTAAACCCATGTCATTTCTTATTAATAGATTACATTACAAAGTCATTAAAGTTGACAAAGTCATAAGAAACATATTATTTTAACTTGTTTTTTTGAGTAGATGTTCTTGGGAGATGTAAAATAATAATTTGTTAAAAATAAAAGAGAGGAGTGTGTATTTTATTAATTTATTTGTCTCTGGATTTTTTCTTTTCCTTCACAGACCACTCAGTTTTAGCTGCTTGTCTCTTTAAAGTAGATTTGTGATTATTAAGTTTTTCTTCTTTATGAAGGTGTTTGCTTCTTCAAGAGTTTTGAAAGTTTTTTTTCCCTTTTGGAAGGCAGAGTCTTATCCTGGCAAGGTATACCAACTGTGTCTTGATACCAGCTTGTTTTAGAGATTTAATGAGAAGAATGAACATTGCCAAATCTAATTATCTGGTTGTTTATTTTCAAAAGAGAAAAAACCCAAGCAGATTCTAAGATGAGATCCTTGTCTTGGCTAGATATAAACCTTACAATGATTGACCTTGGATAATATTTTTGCTGTTAGAAGGAATTATAGATAAAGATCTATGGGTGCTTTCTATACCGAAAGAAAGAAAGTAGGTTTAAAGTTTGTGGGAAGCCATGTAGATAAAAAAAATCACTGCATTGTCTCCTTCCATTCTTTCTGGTATGCCGTAAATTCTGATGTTATTCCCTCTAGACCGGTTTTCTAAATCAACAATTTTGCTAATAAGTCTAGTATTTTGCTGTAGAAGAAATTCAGTGTTTTTTTTCTCCTTCTATTAGTGTGCAGTCAGTGTCTAAAACTGACTCTTCTAGGGCTGTTATTTGAAATTTTTGTTGTTTTAAAATGTCACTTAATAATTAAATCTGTTTAGTTGAATCTTCTTTGATCTTATCCACTTTAAGGTCCAGCTTGTCCATTTTCGACATTAGGTCCTGGATATTTGTGAGGATTGAGTGTAATTCCTTTTTCATAGAATTTTCCTGTTGCGTGGATTTAAGACCCATCTTTTATCAGTTGTAGTTCTGTCTTCTTTCTTCTGTTAATTTTGACAGGAAAATATAAAAATTGCAGGTTAAAAAACACACCAATAAAGAGCCTGAGGCATCTAGATTATGGATCAGCCGTTTTGAAATTGTTGTTGGTGATTTTTCCAAACAATTTGTCAGAAGGATTGTATTACTGCAAAGCAGAAAAACTGTGCTGCCTTTAGTTTGCCATCCAAGCCATTCTTAGACAAACTTTGAAGGAATGTCAAAGCACAAACATTTAATCCTAGTATCTTATGTAATGTCAGTGACACAACAGGTAGCACACACACCTTTCATGCTGGACGGCCAGAAGGTTGTGTGTTCTATTCCTGCTCCAGGTAACTGAAATGCTGGCACTACAGTGCAGAATAAGGAAGGTGCTGCATTCCTGAGTGTGTCATCTTTCAAATGAGATATTAAACATTGTCACATTTGTTTGAGTAGGTGTTAACTCCGGTGGACACAAAAGATCACACGGCACCTATCGAAAAGAGTAGGGGAACTTACCCGAAAAGCAGTCACCAGTCTAGTGGGACTAACCCAATCCACAAAGCATTAATACATACAAATAAAATACAATAATGGCTCACAAAATCAATGATGAACAAGACAAATCCCACAGTATGTGGAAATGCTTGCATTTTCACAATATGTGCTTTTTGTTAAACACAGAGCAGTAAAAAAATAATAATATTCTGAAGGCAGTTATGACAGTGATCCCCATTTCCCAGTTATCTAAAGCATTTTCCACAAACACCCAATTTTTCTATCCCAAAAGATAGAAAGACATTCTGAAGCAAAGATAGGCCACCAAGAAATAAAATGTACAACTTTACTTAAAAACACATTTTGAAGAATCTACATTCTAACTTTTAGTGTTATTATTGAATGATATTTTACTACACAGTGACACACAAAATGCAATAAACAGTGATTATGAAAAGTGGCGGATTATTGTCCAGTATTATCAGATACTGTCTCAATTAATGCTTGCGTTAGCATTTTCTAAAACAAAGGGTCTTACTTCCCATCTGAGGCTCCACAGAGTGTGTAGTTGTTGTCTGATAATACTTTAAAGGACAACAAAATGCAAATGTGAAGTTTCTTTTGTAAGGAAATTACTTTTCCTTCCCGCTAACTGGCCTACCAGAGCTCCACATATACTGAAAGCTAGATTTTATGTCTCTCTCTGTCTTCTTCTTTGCCTTCATATCTGCAGCCTCACTGTACACCATTTTCACTTTCTATGAAACCACGTTACTTCTTTACGGAATCTGTCACAGTAGCTAAGACAGCATACGGCCCTCTGCAGCAAGCTCTTTTACTCTTTTATTGTGATTTGTTAAAGATGACCCTGCGTCACAAGCATGAGTAACAGGAAATGTGACAATGTGAAATCACAGGGGAAGAATTGTAAGCAAGACATTTAAGGCCTTTACACAAGTAATTTTATAACCATTTCTTGATAAAATAAATATATTGTCTGTTGAAGGACTTGCAACAAATAAAGGAATCTAGTGGCATTTTCTCTACAAGTCAATCTAGAGTATTGTTTCTACGTCAAAGCAGACAGGGTATTGAGAAGCAGTAGCCTTGGGTGAAAAACAGAATATTTTCAATATGGCAGCTGCCACCACCTCATTTTGGGGTGAAACCAATGTTCCCTCACCAAAAGATCTACCAGCACTTCAAAACTGGTGATCTGACACCCACCCACTCACCAACCTATGAAAATAAGTGCTTAACTCAGCAATATAATCACACACACTTTCATCTCTCTTGCGTCTATAATCACAAAACTTTTTTCTATAAACTTCAGGTGTCAGCTTAAAACACTAACAATTTTTAACTGTATTATAATTTCAGCAATCAGTATCAGACAATTTAGAAACAGCAGTTACAGCTTTACCATGGAGTAAGGGCTCAGGAAGGAACCGTACACAGAGCCTTTGGTCAACATTATACTGTTTACATACTCTCAAATATATGAATAAAACTATCAAAATTATCACCCTCTGTAAATTGTGCAAGAAATTTAATGACCTTTATTGCTTCTGGGGGTCAGTTATTCCCTTCCCCATTACCTCCATGACCCTATCAAAGAGTCAGCATCTCCCTATCATGTTGACGCTGCTTCTCATTTTCTTCAGCCTCCAAAAGCCGCAGTAGCTCATTCTCTTCAACTCCAAACACCCCAGTCTCTCTCTTTCTTCAGCCTCCAACCACCTCATTCTCGCTCATTTTCTTCAGCTTCCAAACACCAGAGTCTCTCTGCTGATTCTTTTTCTAAACGTTTGGCCTCCAGTTCAAGTCTCTAACTCGAGACAGATGTTCAAGTCCTCCAAAGAAAGGGTGAACTGTCTTGTTTCTGAGGGCTGCAAATTTCCATCACCAGACTGGTTATCCTCCTGGTTGCTGGTCTGAGCTGTGACTAAGGCTGAAATCATTTCTTCTTTAGTCAGGTTGGCATGCACTAGTCAGGTCAGCATGCACCAGTCCATTGGCTATGCACACCTTGGCCAACTGCTTTTTTGTCAGTTTGCCATAACCCTCTGCAGACATCTTTGCCTGCTTTCCCTGACTAAACTACAGTAACAAAAAAATAAAACTGTTGAGAAATGAAACTCTGAATGTTACCTTGTGGCTGCTGAGAATACACACATCTTCAGTGACAACTGCCAACAAGCTACAGAAGTTCAGTTAATATCCTACCACTGCCGCCAATATGTTACGGCCCCATTCAGGGCCAGTAATCAAGGAGCCTGAATCCTCACCACTGACACTGAAGAGAGACAAAAATGGATACACCCAGTATTTCCAGATGCAGCTCTCTGCATCAAATGCAATTTCCCTTAAGATCACACAGGGAACACACTCAGTCCGGAGTCTGGGTTTCCCTCTCTGTCTTTCCCCAAGTCCCCAGTAAGGTTCCCCACTGGCAGAGCTGTAGAGTTAAGTCCTCATCCAAGTGTTCAAACCAAGGCCTTCATCACTCTTTCTGTGAAACTAGTGCTTCATGTCCCTGCTCCAAGCAGCTCACACACTCTGAGATTTGATTTTCACACACACACACACACACACACACACACACACACACACACACACACACACACACACCTGGGGAAGGCTGGAACAGATTTACTATGGCCCGTTCTTCCCAGACTATAAGGTAGCAACATCGCCACCAGAAACTCCAAAGCCAGCAAATCCAAGGCTCTTGCAAGGGTACCCAATTATACTGACTGAAATTAATATTAATACAAATGGCAATGTTGACCAAGCAGCCAGGCTTTCAGGAGTGGCCACAGTGTCACCAATAGATATAAATTCTCTCAAAGGTTAAAATATTCTCTAAAGGACTAGCCACAATGAAAAAGTTTAAATATATTTAATAATAAACAATATAAGAACAAGAAAATACTAAGTATCGATTTATAATAAACACCAGAGTTTCAATCACAGGAAATATTAAAAATAACACAGGTGGACAGGTATACACAGTTAAAGAAAAAATAATAACTAATCTCACTATATTTTCCTGATTGATATGAAGAATGATTATTCCCTGGTTACTTACTAGAGCAAGGCAAGATAAAGTAGATGAGAGGTCCTTCTTTGTCAAGTTACAAAAACAGAGTGCTCTGAGTCTTCAGTCTCATCTACTATTAAACATTATTTTTAGTGATGGATAACAGAATGACATCACATAGATCTGATTTCTCGTTCCCATGGTTCCCCCCTTGGCTAGAAGCTGTCAGGATTTAGCACATATGTGTCAAGAACAGACAGATACACATACAGAGCTTTGCTAAGATCTGCTGCCACTCCTGGAAGTCATAAAACAATGTCAAAACTCCACCCTATCATGGCAGCAATTAGTTCACTCCAATGACAATGCAGGAAGCTTCTAAGTACAGACTTTTTGTCTCTGGCTGCATTGAGAACTGTAAGATACAATCTGTATGACTCAAGACGGGTAATTTAATTTCAAAGTATTTTCAAAGTTTGAGATCAAGTTCTTCTCTTCCAGTATCTTCTGTTAAAACATAAACAGTTACAATAATACATGTATATTTCTTTTTTTTTCTTTTACAAATACATTTTTCAACACAAGCATCAGTGTGATATACAACGGACATATCATTCTTTACAAAATTCTAGCTAGCCGTGCTACCATATGTCACGCATCCACTGCCCTACTTCTCCTGGCATAGCTGGCAATCCCTCAAATCATCACAAGTGTTACAGTCAATGTTTCCATGAAAAGTACAGTTGTGTAAAATCTTACCAGAAAAGTAGATGTTCTTCTATTCACTGTTGTAGTAATCATCACTTCTGGGATCTTCTGCCAAGGATAACCCAACTTCTGGCCAGTATACCAAAGTCTTTATTACATAGGAGTGTCTAACATCAGACATATGATCCCTGTGCAAACATTATGGCATAAAGGTGACATACTAATGTTCCCAACCCACAACTGAAGTGCTCAACGAGAACAAGGACCCCAGTGGAAAGGAGAACATGTGCAGCCAGAAAAAGGGAGAGCAGGGGAAGAACCTCTCAGCCACAAAGAAAATACCACCCAGGGAAAAAGAGAAAAAGAACAGGGGGTAGGAGGGAGGGAAAGAATACTGCAACAGTGAAAAGAGGGACATCTATTGTTAAGGTAAGACTTTACACAACTTTACTATGTCCTTCAATATCACTGTTGCAGTATTCATCACATATGGGAGATTACCTAAGCTACTGAGAATGTAGGTAGGCAGAAGGCAAAGAAGAGCCCTCCACAAAACCATGAAGTATAGCCTTTGCAAATCCTACCTGGGCTCTCAAAATGACATCCAATTTGTAATGTTTAGTGAATGTGTGAATGAAAGACCAAGAAGCAGTTTTAAAGATGGAGTTGGTATCCAAACCCTTGAAGAAAGCCCCCGAGGAAGCCACTGCTCTAGCAGAATATGCCCTAACAAAAGCAGACAACTGTTTGCCATAAAAAAGAATAATAAAAGGAAATGGCCTTGGAAATCCAGGAGGAGATGGGTTGCTTAGAAACTGCCAAACCCAATGTCCTGGTATGAAAAGAAACAAAAATGTGGTCAGATTTACCAAAGCCCTTTGTTTTGTCTAAACAGTATCTGAACTGTCTACAGAAGTCCAAGGATTGAAAAACCTTCTCACTGGCAAACTGCGAAGAAGGAAAAGAGGAAGAAAGCTGGACAGACTGATTACAGGACAGCACATTAACCACCTTGGGCATAAAGGAAAGATTCATATGGAGAGACACCCTGTCTCTATAAAAAAAATCAAAAAAGGGAGGGAACACCATCAAGGCCAGGAGTGCAGACACCTGTCTGGCAGAGTTTAAAGCAACCAATAAAACATTCTTCCAGGTGTAATGTTGCAAAGAAAAGAAGTAGCAGGCTTGAAAGGAGCCTGAGTCAGTTTTCCAAGGACAAATTTAAGATCCTAAGAAATGGGAATGGGCTTTCTTGGGGGTTTGATATGAAGGATCCTTTTAGAAACTGCTTGACCTCAAACCTAGAGATCAGAGGAGCAGTTAGTGGCACACAGGCAGAAATGGCTGACAAGTGAGCTTTCACTGAAGCATATGCTGACCCAGCATGCAGCATTCACACAGGTAAGAAAGAACCAAATGGGACTTCTACTCAAAACTGATTCAGGTGAAATTTAATACACCAAACTTAAAATCTCTTCCACTTGAGCATATGTGATTTTATTGTAGTGTGCTTCCTCTTCAGAAAATTGTGATAAGAAAATAATCAAAATCCTATCAACCAAATGTCAGTTGAAGAGTGGATAAGTGTGGGTGAAGGAGACATATTTGTCCTGTGTGAGAATGTCCATGCAGTAAGAATGAACCAAGGGGATCTCCACTGAAAGGGGGTCCTGGTGATGTTTAAGACACCAAACAGAAAATCTCTGCCATTTGGACATATATGATTTCCTGGTATTGGGTTTCCTGACCTCCTGCAGGACCCTAAGCATGTCCTCTGAAAACTGATGTCAGAAAGGAATCAAAACAGTATCAACCAAAGTGTCAGCTGAAGAGTGGATAGATGAAGATGGAGAGTTCCTCTGCCCTGTATGAGAACATCTATGCAATGAGGTAACTCGTCATGATTGCCACTTGCCAGATGGAATATGAGGAGGAACCAGTGCTGCCTGGGACAAAAAATGAGTCAACAAGATTTTTGGTGTGTCCTATTTTTTTCAAACAAGAAACATCTTTATTAAACCATCACTAACGAAATATGAATTTATATAAATGAAAACAGACTACACTGACAAAATCCTAGTTGCAAGCATTTTACATCACAAACCATACTGACACAGTCCCAGTTGCAAACATTACACATCACTTAAAATCTGCCCAATCATTTTCAGTCAAAAATTACTTACCTCATTTAAGTGCTGTCTGCTTTTAAATCTCATTTCTCCCATGTATGTATTGTTCCCACAATCTCATTTTTTCCCATGTAGTTTCCTCCTACCCTTTTCTAAAGATCTCACTTCCAGTTGTTTTATCTCTGTTACTATATTCACTACTTCTAGTATAGTTGATTGAGATTTTTAGTTCCATTTTCTAGTAACTGCTTTTTTGGCAGCCACTGTAGTTGTTCACAATGAGGCCTTACCATGTTCTAGGCAACTCCGATTCTGTATTACAGCTCCTCATCACACCAATCTGTCCACCCCGTGTGCATCCCGTGGGGAATCATTGCGGTCCGCCAAATCACCACACTCCCAGAAAATATGTTCCCAATTACCTCTTTCCTCCCCGTCACACCTCCAACATATGTCTACCAGAGGAAAAATTCTTTGGAGTCTACTTGGTATATAAAAAATATCCATGTAAACATTTCCAAGCAAAAATCCTAAATCTTCTAGATTTTGTTGCATATTTACAAGACTTAAGTATATCCTCCCATTGTTTCTTTGTGAATTGCTTATCTAATCTCTCTCTTCCCAATCCTTTCTAACCTCCTCTGATTGTTTTTTTACAGTTATCGTGCAATATTGTATATGCTCTACTAATTATTCCTTTAATGGCAGCTTCTGTTCTAGATTTTACTAAAAACTCTACCGGTGCTAGTCTTTCATTTAGGACCCCCCCCCCCCTATTTCTTTCTCTTTGTCTATACTCTGATATCAGTCTTTGATAGGGAAGGCAATCTCTAACCTGCAGTCCAAATAAACTCTTGGCGTCTTCCCATTCTATCATCTTCTCCTCTCTAGTTATTTGCTCCCAATACCTTGGTTCCTTGCCAGTTTTCTCCAATAAATTCCAACCCCTCTCTTGCCTATTGTCCATATCCCTAATTGCAGTTATCTCTATCAGCAGAATCTCCTTTCTCCTTTCCCATTTTGGCTTAGTTCTTAGGATACTTTTTGCTACTTAATGGATATAATATTCTGTATGATTACTGTTATTCTCTTTAAAGGTCTGCATCTAAAATCCCAGTCTCTCCTTGTTTCTTGAGCCTTCCCATTTCATCATCATCCCTTTCCACTTTGAATTATAGTTTTCTGCTTGTGCTATGTATAGGGCCTTAACTGTGTAGCTCTGAAATACCCCATTCAAACTCTGTAATCTTAATATGCCCTGTTCTACAGGAAGAATCATCTTATCACACTTGACTCTTGCCACCTTCCCCTCCCAGGTGAAGTCCTTCAGCTCTTTATCAATTGCTATCCACAACTTATCCCCTGGTTGATAAAAATATGCCTGACCTGTGTATAAAACTAATGGGACTAAAAACATTTTAACTGCTTCTATCTTACTATCCATATCTATATAACAAAGCTTCCATTTTCTCACAAAAAAATAAAAAAATAACAAGTATGTCATACTTGGAGATTAAAAAATGTTCCAACAGAAGGCGAGAAGCCGAGGTACCAGAATGGATGTAATAAAAAACTATATGTCCTGTCAGTGGAGTTCCAAGTCGTTTTTCTTTATGTGGTTTGAAAAGCTTCCATTTTCTCAGTCTTTGTATTATCTTTTGTTTAGCCTCTTCCTACATATCCTTAGCTGCCACACCAGAATCATTTTAATCCATACTCAGATACTTCATTTTATAACATCCCCATAAATATGTATGGATATTGCTTAACCAATTCATACGCAAGTACATAATTTACCGCTATTGCCTTTGTTTTAGAGTCATTAATTTTGTATCCCAAAAAGATCTGAAACTGTCTCAAAATGGTCCACAACACAGTAACGTCTCTTTCTGATTTTGGCATGTATAAAATAATATCATCTGCAAATACAACCAGCTTTTCTTGACTACCATACCAATTATATCCTTGAATTTCCGAGTTCCTTATTTTCTTTGCCAATTTTTATAACTATAATGCAAATAACAAAGGGGAAAGAAGACACCCTTGCCTGGTTCCTCTGCTTAAATAGAAATGATCAGAGAGGACCCACCCACTTTAATTTTTGCCTCTGATCCCTCATATATCCTCCTAATCAACCTTATAATTTTTTTAGGAAATGCAAATACTTCCATTGCCCTGCTCATAAAGTCCCAGCTTACTCTAGCAACTGCTTTCTATGCATCAAGACCCACCAACAACAGTGGCATTTTCTTACAGTCTGCTTTCCTCTGAAACATCAATGTTTTGTTAATGTTCTTTATAATTTTTTTCCCTCCTAGCTTCCTTATTCCTGGGGAGTTTCCTGTAGATTGGTTATACATCACAATTTGTAGCTCATCTCCTTCTATCCTAACCATTAATAACTGAGTCTCATCTACCTGTAACCTTGGCATATTTAACTCTTCCATAAAGATTTCCATTTGCATCTTTTCTTGATTTCCATATTTTTCTAATTTATACAAACTTTCATAAAATTTCCAAAATATTTCTAATACCACTATAGGATCTTGTTACCTTCCTTTTTATAGGCTCCATAAGCTTGGTGACAGCCCTTTCTACGTTCGGTTGCCCGAGTCACTATGCTAAACGTTTTTGTGCTCTAGTGTTATCAAAAAAACAGCAATCTTTCTAAACTTGTGTATATTATTGAGGTAATCCCTTATATTCTGCTTAGCACTCTGCAGTTGATCATCTTCTTGTTCTGTGAGATTCTCCCTATTCTGCAATACTTTAACATGTGTCAGTCCCTCTAAATAATTCTTATTTTTTTAACCATAACTCCCTTTATTTCCTTATTTTTAAACACCACCTTAATTTTATCACACTCCCTAGCTATATTTTAGAAGTAATCTCTATCCTCTCGAATAGCCCCTGAATAATTTCCACTACCCATTCCTTAAATTCCTCTCTTTTCAACAGATGGATGGGAAAGCTTTAACGTCTCATTTATTTATTATTGGCGCATGATCTGAAATAGTTATTGGGTAAGTATCAACACCTTCAATTAAATGCACATTTCTATGAAATGTAAATTCTGTCTAGCCTAGCCCAGTTTTTATATCTTGGGGAATAATATGTAAATTCACTCCAAACTCCTATTACTGAATTCACACTTTCCATCCCAAATATTTTCATAAATGTCTTCAAAAATCTACCCTCCTTTGTTATACTTTCACTTCTGGACCCCAGACACATCTTCACTGCTGCAAATCAAACTCCATTCCCTACCTATAAGTAATATTCCTTCCTGAAGACTGATTATTTTTCCCAGAATTTTTTTAAGCTCCATTATAGCAGTTTTAGGTGGAATATAAATACATGCCACTGTAATTCTCCACCTTTGCCAGTAGCCCCTTAGCACTACAAATCTGCCATTATCATTTTTATCCTCTTCTGTCACTACTGTAGCTCCTCTTGCAATTAATATAAGTACTCCTCTTTTCCTTTGTCCCAGATATTTCGCTGAATAACCATCCTGAAAACATTTTTTTATCAAATTCATATGTTCAGTTCTTTCCAGGTATGTCTCCTGTAACATAGCTATTTCCACTCTACATTTTTTAATATAGTTCACTGTTCTTTCTTATTTGTATTTATCTGTGAGACCACTGACATTTAATGGCGTTGTAGAAAACATTATTGTATTAAGTTATTATTCCCACCTTTTATGTACAACACCTTTTTTGTTAAATGTCTAGCTCCAGCTTTTGTGTTACATGCATATACTGTTTGGCAGGTTGAACTTTTATATAGTTGTTTCTTGTCATATCCATTTGAGCCTATGTCACATCTTACAAAACTTTTTGTTTTACTGAAAGCCCTAAAAAAAAAAAAAAAAAAAAAAAAACCCCAATCCCCCGCATTACCTATTAATTTAATACTAACACACAAAACTATGTACATCTTTAAATATTGAAGTTTTACCCTCCTAATAGGAGCACATGTCCCAAAATGACAGCCACACTCACATACTTGAGTTAACCTAAAAGAAAGGCTATCCATGTTAAGACGCATGGTGCAGCCTGTGCTTCTACTAAGTGCTAACTGGTTTTGTTCATCTTTATCGCTCTCCCAGCTGGGAAAACTCCTGAATGCTTTCAGAGAACATCATCTCCTAGCCAGTTTCTCTTTTCTTTTTTCCCTCCACCCAATCACTCTCCACCACACTGTAACCAATTTCTCTTTATCAGAGTGTCAACCATAGAAATATGAGAACCAGCTAGATGATTTCTCTTTATCAGATTATTTCCATGGAGACATAAGGGCCAGATACAGAACAGCTACTAAGCATACATTCATTTGCTAGAAAAAAGCCTCATAATATTCAATATCCTTTTTCATTTAATTGCTTTCTCTTTAAACTTGTTACTAAATCAATATAAGGTCCTTAATCCAGTCACTCCCCCATGCAAGAATGAGAAAAAGCACATTAACTTTTCTTTTGTCATGCTCTTTTAACCATGCTTTTTTGTACATTGCAGTGCCTACATTTCTTAAACCTGAACAAGGAGAGAGAGAGCATGGAAAAAGCAAGGAAAAGAGAAGAGCAGCACCTATATACAACCCCCATTACATTTAACAATAACTGGAAAGCCTTACAGCATACAAAGAAAACCATACACTACAAAAACAGTATTATTAAGAAAAAAAGATTTCTTTACTTACAGTTAACTTTATCCCCTCTCTCCCTCCCAAAGTATTTTTCCAAACATTAATGACATGAAGTACGGGATATACTTTAGAGTCTCCTACAAGTCCAACAAATTCTGAAAAAGTCAAATATTTCCAGATTTTCTTGTTCTGTCATACTTCACAAATATAATTATTGCATTATAATCCCATATTAAGTTACTGGTTTTATTACTGCTCATCTACATCTCCCAAATCCTGTCTCTGCTTCATTTCCAACGTACTCTCAGTTCTTCTAGTCAACTCTTGTGCTCCATTCCTTCTCTCCAACATTTTCCTTTGAAACATTGGGAAAGTTTTCTCAAACACAGTCCCTCTGTGGTCTTTATTACCAGAAGAACAAGATGCAGAATCTCCTGTTTCACACCTCACTTTTTGTTGGACAAACTTTTGTATTTCCTCCTTAACATGTACTTCATCAAAAATGATTTTGCTCCTCCAGGGAAGAATATATTGAAGACAACTGGGTACAGCAGTTTGAATCTCACACCTGCATCTCGACATTCCCTATATAGTGGAATGAATTTACTCCTCTTCTGCCTGGTGTATAATGAGCAATAATTCTCCACAAACACTCTGCTGTCTCCCACTTTTATTTTATTTTGTCCTTCTGCCACAGTTTTGTCAGAATCAACTCCTTCTGCTGATAGGATTGCATCTTTACTGTTATGCTTTCTCATAGCCAGGTTTGGAGCATATGTACGATGTGCCCTTTCAACTAAACTCCTGCTGTGGAATAACAGTCCAGTTGCTTATTTGTGCATTCATAAAATTAATGCAGTTTGCTCCTTCCAGCTTATCTGTTATAGCTAAAAATCTCAGGTTTTCCCAATGTGCTCTGTCCTCAAATCTATTATTTTTAAAACATCTCTTCCTGAGCAGTCTCACATTCACCCAGCCTTTTCCTCATTTCAACCTCAAGTTTTGCAGCCTCATCACCTCATCTAAATATCTGCTTAAAGCTTCTTCCATTTTTTCTAGTCTTTTGTTGTTTTTATTGATATACTCCATCAATGTTTCATTTATTTTAATCAGGTCTGTGTGCAGTTGTCTTATACCTTCCTGTAGGTTACTAGAGGTTATGTTTGGAGGCTGCATTGCTTTTTGCTGAATAGCTACAGAATTCTCCCCCGGTCAGTGTTCCTTCACTTTTTGTAGCTGATTTTTTTTCCAGGTGCCTAGTATTTCTTTTTTCCTGGCATCTAGGCAGTACACTTACTAGCCAGTCATTGACATTTACCCATAAATACAAACGTCTTCTGGCCTTTTCTGTTAAGTTTCTGTTTCACACTGGGAGAACTAGAGTTAACCTGTTACTGAATGTACCGCCATCTTGGAAGCCCTTTGGAGAGAGTCCCTTTTGATCTTGTGAAGGACCTTGGGAAGAATAGGAAAGGGAGGAAAGGCATAAAGGAACATTCTCTTCCAAGTAAAAGATAAGGCATCCACTTTCCAAGCCAAAGGATTTGGGGCTCTGGAATAAAATTGAGGGAGTTGCCTGTTCAGATGGGAGGCAAAAAGATTTACTTGAGGAATACCCTACTGATGAACTATGTCCAGAAACACATCCATGTGAAGCATACATTTGTGCAGCTGTGTCCTGGACCTGCTGAGAGAACCTGCCACAAGACTGCTTTCTGAAGTTACATAAACTGCCTGTAGGGTAACCTGTAGATTGATGGCTATTTCCCATACCTGAAGGGCTAATCTGAAAAGGGTAGGACCTTCTGCCCCCTTGTTTGATGATGTACCACATGACTGTAGTGTTGTCTGTATAAACCTTCAGGGGTCCTGGCACCCAGAATGAGTGGAAAACTTGAACAGCCAGAATGATGGCCCTAATTTCTTCAATGCTGATGTGATTCACCCCCTGCTGAGGGGACCAAATGCCCTGAACCTTCCAAGTGCCTGAAGTATCTCCCAACCAATCTCTGAGGCATCCACGATGAATTCCTGGGAAGGCTGAGGAAGTTGAAAAGGAACACTTGGTTTGAGAGATATCTGTTGAATCCACCTGTGAAATTCCAGTTTGAGACAACGGAGCAGAGGAATTATAAAGTCTGGTGGGAGGCAGTGTTGAAGCCACATTAATCTTGGATACCACTGAAGCTTTTTCATATCAAGCCTCGTCCAAGAAAGCATGGGGACGGTAAAAGTCATGGACTCCAGAACCCTGAGAAACTCCCTAGGCAGAGCACAAGACAGGGGAAGCAGAGAAAGAAAATAATGTGTGACAGCCAAAACCTTGAAGGCAGAAAGAGAGGCTAGCATTGGAACAGTATGGATCCTGCAGCCTAGGAAAATGTGATCCTGAGATGGGGTCAACAATAACTTCTGAAGATTGTCCGTGAATCTCAGGCTGTGCAATAGAAGCTGGATAAAATGAAGATCTGCACTAGCCTGGTTTGGGATTAGGCCTGAAGTAAGAGGTAGTCCAAACAGGGAAGTACCAGAATGCCCTGAAGCCTGCAAAAGGTGACTGCTGGAGCTAGGTCTTTGGTGAATACCCTTAGGGCTGCTGAAAGCCCACAGGGCAAAGCTGAGAAATGAAAATAAAAGGAAGAACTAGAGGAATGCAAAATCTTCCCGAAACAGAAGGTGGACATGAATATGAAGTTAGGCATCCTTTAGGCCCAAGGCAACAAGAAAGGCCTGGGGAAGAAACAGTGGAAACAGATTCTGAATAGAAAGAATTCGGAAGGATGGTAGTATGAGAAAAGTGTTCAGAAAGGAAAGATCCAGTGTCAGAAACATTCTGGGGAATAAAACCCCAAACCCCTCTCAGTCTTTGGAACCAGCTGAATGGTACCCTGGTCCATTCTGCAGGAGGTTGAGGGATACTGGAGATGGAGGAAAGGATTTTCCGAGGCATAAAGTAACCCTGCCAGATAATAGACAGAACTCAAGAATCCATGGTGATATTTTGCCAAATTGGGAGGGGCAAGGAAAGGTGGAGAGACAAGGGTACCTGACCGAGAGGAAGGGAGGGCAAAAAGTCAGATGGATGTAGACTTGTCAGGAAAGGACTGCTTCTTGGGTCAAGGCATTTGAGTAGGTTTGTTAGAAAATACGCCTAGGAGACTTCTTCCCCTTGGAGGACTGCCTAGGCAGTCTACACAAAAAGGCAATCTTACTCAGATAGTTCCTCAAACTTGGGAATGGGAGAAACAAAGATGTGCTTCAAATCTTTCATGATCTTACCCTAATCTTGCAAGGTCTTAAAGAACTTTGCCACAGCAATGCCAATCAATTTTTGGTTATCCACAAGTTTTGCTTTAATATCACCTAGCAAGGCTTGAAAGCAAAGTCAGAAATAGTGCCTCATCACAGATTCAGAGGTAGCAGCCCTTAAGGAGGCATCAACTGCATCACACCTGCATGTTAAAGTAGTGGTCAACTTGAGAAGTGGAACTTGGTAAAGAAAGGGTTGTGGCCTTAACTTCAGAGTCAGGCATATCAGAAACGATCTTTCCAATATGGGAAAGAAGAGACAAAATGCATCTTGTCATATAGGTCTGGTAATTTATAGCCTTAAAGGCTAAAGTAGCAGAAGTGCAGACTTTCTTACCAGTCCTCTCTATACCTCTATTATCCTTATCAGAGACAAAGAGCTTAGAAGAGGACAACAGCCTAGAAGGCTCATCAACAGACACAGAAATAAGTGCTGCAACAGAAGAAGGGCATTTGTATAAGAACTTGCAGGCAGTTGGTGCCTTATTGAAACTCAAAAACAACACCCCATGTAGAAACAGTTGGGGAGACAGCAATGACAAAGGGTCAAAATTCCAAAAAGCCTTTAACAAAATAAAAGTTAAAAGTGCTTTTCTTTCTTCAAATAAGAAACTTCTTCAGAACAAATAACCATAGCTTAAAACAAACATGTAACTGGTGGTTTGCTATAAATGTTTGTTTCTTATTTGGAGAAACAAAAGTGCTTAACTTGTATTTTATTAAAGGCTTTTTGGAATTTTGAGCTTTTGTCATTGCCATCTCTCCAACTGCTTCTACATGGTGTGTAGTTTTTGAACTTTGTCAATTCCGTATTTTTTCCAGGTTGGCCTTATTGAACCTATCAGGCTTCTTAGCAGCTGGAGGTTGGAAGACCAGTGCCAGGGAAGCAGCTGAGAAGGTATACAATAGAGCAGCCAACACAGGAGGAACAGCAGGAGGGTTAGGAAAGTTCATTTGTAACAATTCATAATACCTTTTCTGGACATCTGACACCTGGAAGCAATCCCACTTAAAATGTTCCATCACATGCAGGACCATATCTTCAAAGATAGTTCCTCCAAAGCAGAATCAGGATTAACAGATGCCTTTTCCTCTGACCCATAGTCTAAAGGAGAATGTAACTGAGAGCAGTAGGCTAAGGAGTCAGCATCAGAGTCAGAATCCTCATCTGAGGTCTCAGGGACTGTTGCCCTTTTCTGGCTACAGGACAAACGGGGTGCAGCAACCAAAACTCCTTGAGGAGGCTTTAAAGTCATCAAAGCACTGAACAAGCCTTGCGTGAAGTCCTGCCATTCCCTTTGTGGATCTCTGGCAATGGACATCACATTTTTAGACATCTGTCTTTTCTTTAAGGAGGCATGCTCCCTGACAAAAATGTGGTGATTCAGGACCCTGCCTGGATTCAATCAAGGTACCCTGCACCTCTTCCCCAACAAGGATCTGAGGAATTCCTTTTGACCCCTCAAAGATATTCAGCCATGGCTCCCCCTCAATGTCTGTAGCGGATGTTTGCAAAGTCTCTTAAGAATGTGTGAGAAGCAGGTTCTTTACTGGCCTCTGAGAAGGTCATAGCATAAGAAACTGATTATGTCTGTTGGAGGCTGGACAGCAGCAGGCTCAAGCCTATATTTCTTGGCCTTCTTCTTGACCAGCTGCCAATACGTCAGGGTGAGAAGATTCTGCCATGGTACCTTGGGCCAATAACATGAGACATTAGTTGTCAAGCTGAACACAATGGGAAGAAAGATGGCTACATAAAGTCTTAAGTACAAAAGCCTGACAGATGGAACATTGAGTTTGGTTGTGAGACGCACCTAAGCAAAACAGACACCGACTGTAGTGGTCCTTATGGGGAATCTGCCTCCCACACTGATAGTTCCATTTCTTGGATGACTTGTAACCCAGTGAAAAATAGAAGAAAAGGGAACTCCTATGTGCTACGTATCTTTAAGACGCAGGCTCGATGTAACTAGCAAAGTGAAGGGTGCTCAGCCAGATGTATGACAATGGCAATTGGACTGGCAGCAACAAAGTTCTGGGATAGGAGTGTTCATACATCCATCCCCTTTATGCCCTACACTTGCGCAGGGAGCATATGTCTGAAGTACAATGCTCCAAGGTAATAAAGTCTTTGGTATACTGGCCAGACATCATTTGGCTATCTGTGGCAGGAGATCACAGAGGTGATGAATACTGCAACAGCGATAAGGAAGGACATCTCATAATACCTGTAGCACCCTCTTGCAGATAGTGGATATAAGGCAAAGTTAACTGTCCAAGTAAGCTTGTTACTATGTTTCCTACAACATCCTCATAACATGCTGGCTGATTTTTGGTTCTAATCTAAATCAATGTCTATTAATTTTCCTCATATTCTCATGGCCTGGGTCAAGACTGAAACAGGTTCATAAGCATCATTTTATTTATCCAAACAGCAAATGGTCAACTAAATCATTTTATGCTATGATTACACAGAATAAAACACAATCTCCACACTGTACTGTTTGCATAGCATATTATATACTGTCCCTTTCAGGATGCACATATAAGATATTAATCGAAATCTGGCTTAGTTCCCACTTCCTGGACTACTGACTTGCAGGCAGTACATGTACTCAATGATTATTATTTTTCTGCATTTAGTCTGATCTCACATTAAAGTAATGCTAAATAGTTAACTTTGCACATAAACATTTTTGGACTTTCTTCCACCTCCCCAGTCACATACCCGCCAGGTCTCAACATTTGAAGAAATGCTGTCCTTCATTAAACTGCCACAGAGTTAACTGAAACTACACTTGGAAAAATATAAATGTCTGGATATCAAAGAATGAAGTGTGTACTTTTAAAAACTATTAACTTTTTTTCCTAGTTGAGAACTGCTCTGGTAGACATTGCTGTAGACAAACTGCATCCACACACTAACAACAAATATACAGAAACAGACACCACTGCTGGCATTCAGTTTGTTATAAATGTATTCTGTAATATTTATTTATTTATTTATTTCAGTTTGATGACCGGGGAGGTCCAGTGGGCTCGAAAGTCCGTTTTCAGTGGAGGCCCGGGGAGAAAAGCTCCACATACAAAGACAACAGAACAGCAAAGAGACTATTCTGAGTTAAAATCATAAAGCAACTATTACAGTAAAACATACAGATACAAAATTAATAATTAAGGATACAAATTTGAGGATACATTTACAATGAAATACTAAATCAGTGACATCATGGGATAAATTGTAGTGTAGCAAATGAGTCTTAAAAGACATACGAGTGTTACATAGGTAGGAGGGTTGTAGGTTAGGTTTGGAGAGTGCAGTTGCACTTCTGTTATGGAGCAAGTAGGGATGGAGTTGAGTTTTGAAGTTGTTGAAGTTACTGGTGGGTCTTAAGAAGGAAGGGAGAGAATTCCATTTTTTGGTTAGGGAAAAGGACAAGAGGTGTTGTCCTGCAGGACGCTTTGGTTTGTAAACAGTGATGAGGTTTTGCTGAGCAGATCTGAGTGGCCTGCTAGGGGTATAAGGCTGTAGAATATTGGATAGTGCTGGACATTTAGAAGGGTTGAGTAAAAGCCTATGGGCAGTGGTAAGTTGGTGGTAGTCTAGAAGGTTGGGAAGTTCTAGCCAGTTCAGTGAGTGGAGGGTGGAACAATGATGGGAGGAATGTTTGGCATTAATGGCGAATTTAAAATTTTGTTATAGCAACTTTCCCTTTTGGTGGTGGTAGAGGCGAATAAGTTAGTAAGTAGGGGGGGCACCATACATAAGTGAGGGAAGAAGATAGGTCGTTGTGAGGATCTGTCTAGTAGAATAGGAAAGATAGTGGATATTTCTATATAGCAGACCAAGTTTTTGATATTTTTTGAAGTTTAGTTGAATATGGGTGTCAAATTTGAGGTCTTCATCTATGGTAACCCCGAGTAGTTTGGCTTGGGGAACAATTTCTATAGTTGAATTGTTTTGGCTTCTAATTTTGAAGGAGCCTTTGTCCACGGTGGTGGATTTAGAGGGGAGGAAGAGTAGTATTTTAGATTTGTTAGCGTTTAGAGATAGGTGGTTTTGAAGCATCCAATTCTCAATGGTGGAGAAGGCGGTTTGAGTGAGGGATTGGAGTTCAGCGGGGTTAGGGGCGCAGCAGATTACTGTGGAGTCATCAGCATATTGTACAATTTTAGTATTTGGGATAGCAGAATAGAAATTGTTAACAAAGATATTAAATAGCATGGGGCCAAGAATGGAACCTTGGGAAACTCCTGTAGGAGTAGGAAGGAAGTTTGAGGTGCCTTTCTTCCATTTTACAGCTTGGGATCTGTCGGTTAGGTAACTAGAGAACGAGGATAGGGCACTGTGAGGGAGGTTGAGATTAGCTAGGTGGCTGAGAAGATGAGTATGGGAGATAGTGTTGAAGGCCTTGGAGAGATCTAGAAGAATTGTAGAAACTATGTTACCAGAGTCACGGGCATGATTGACTATATCTAGGAAGGAGAGAAGAGCAGTTATAGTGCTGTGGCCAGGACGGAAGCCATGTTGGGTATGTGCGATGAGGTGGTTTTTGGTTAGTTAGGGCATTAGCTGGGAGTGAATGCATTTTTCCATAATTTTTGATAATGGGGATAGGATGGCTATGGGGCGGAAGTTTGAGGTGTTATTATTTTTACCGCCTTTATGTAGGGGATGTATGAAGGTGGCACTCCACAGCTTGGGGACATAAGATTCCTGTATGGATCTGTTAATTAGGATGCTAATGGGGAGGGCGATTCTGTCTGCAGCAGTTTGTAAGAATTTGGATGGAATGGTATCTGGGGCATAACAGCATGGTTTTAGTTTGGTGAGCAACTTTTTTATATAATACGTTGAGACTGGTTTAAGTTCAAAAGTGGGGAGAGAGTTGGGTTTTGGGACTGAAAAAGGGTGAGTAAACTGTGTGGATGGGTTGTTTGGGCAGGAATTAGTAAGTTGAGCTATGGAATTGGTGAAGAAGAAGTTGAAGAGAGTGGCAAATTCAGTATCAGACTTGGTGGTATCAGGACAAGGATTGTTTTTTGTGCCTGGGTTGAGAAGAGAGTTAATGGAGTTCCAGAATTGTTTGGGGTTTTTGGAATGTTTGTTTTGGAGTTTCATATAGAAGGATTGCTTATCTTTGATTATATGTCTTTTAGTAAGGTTACGGAGTTGTTTGTATTGAACAAGGGTTTCTGGGTTTTTGTTGCGCTGAGAAAGTTTCCAGGATCTATCTCGCTGTTGCATGAGTTTTTTGGTTTCTTTGGTTAACCATGGAGCAGAGTTAGCTTTAATTCTTGTAGTTCGTGGTGGAGCTTGGGAATTAAGAATGTTTAGGATGGTAGAATTAAAGTAATTGACAGCGCAGTCAAGTGGGAAGTCTTTAATATATTCCAATCAGTTTATTTAAGGGAATTGGAGACGGTAGTGGGGTTGAAATTTGATAGGTTATGTGTGTGTGTATATTGGTGCTGGACGGGAGGGCAAAGGGTTGATCAGTTGATATAGGAAGGCAGATGATCACTAAAGGAGTCAGGGAGGATGCCTGAATCAGTAATGTTGTTAGGGTGGGTGGCTAGGATCCAGTCCAGAGTTGAACCTGGAGGGTTATTTTTGTTGGGTCTTGTGATGGAGGTAGTGAGTTGAGTGAATTTGAAGAGGTTGACAGATATAGCAGAATTCTGGTTGTTAATTTTGTTCCAATCTATATTGACATCTCCGAGAATATAGGTCTCAAGATTAATATTAGTTGAGGCCCATTGGAGGATGTCCTCAAGAGTAGGGGTATTGTTACCTGGGGGAATATAAAGGGATATCAGACAAATCCTTTTGTGATTGTTCATTTGTAATAACCCTGTTACTAGTTCTGCATTGTTGAACTGAGGAATGGGGTCTGGGTATGGAATAATGGGGAGAAGATTAGAGAATACTAAGGCTACTCCTCCACCTTTTTTATTTAGGTGGTCATATCTAAGGGCTTGAAAGCCAGGGGGGAGGATTTCTGAGTCAGAGATGGAGGGTTTAAGCCAGGTCTCAGAGATGGCTACAATATCTGGTAGGTTATAATGTAGCCAGGCATGGAAGATGGTTGTTTTATTTTTTAGACTCTGGGCATTGAGAGTAATTATTTTTAGGCTTTTGAGGCTGGGGGTGTTGGTAGTTAAATGGGAAGTAAGATTGTTAGAGGTAGTAGGTCCTGGGTTGGGGTGTACATCACCTGCAAGTAAAAGTTGGATAAAGAAATGAGGTAGTAGGGAATTGGGTTTGCCTTTTGACAGGTAATGATGGCAGGTAGGAGGTTTGGAGATGGTATGTTTTGTTATAGTGGGTAAAACCTTAGGTTTAAAATAAAGGAGGATGTTTGGTTGTACTAATGTTGAAGATATGTTATGGAAGTGAGGTGAGGGGGATGTGAGCGGGGGGTTGGGAGAGGTGGAGTGGAATGGAGATTTGTGGAGAGGAAGAGAGGAGGTATAGGAGGTGGTATGGTATAGTGGAATTATAATTAATAGTGTAAGGAAGGAGGTTTGATAGGTTTGCAGAGATAGAGAGTACATTATGTGGGAGGGGATCAGAAAGTAATATAGAGCGATATCAGAGGTATAGTGAAGGTAGGATGTAGGGGAGAATGAGGAAAGAGGAGAAGGTTGTGTATAGTATGTGTGAGGGGAGAGTTTAATAATTAGTGGGTGGAGAGGAGGAGGGGGTGGAGTGAGAAGGCCTGTGATTGGGTAGTTGGGAAAGGGTGGAGACTATAGGGAGAAATAAATGTAGGACCACTGGGGGTGGGTGGGATTTGGGGGTAGGGTATGGGAGCGGAGTGAGCCCAAAGGGCGAACGGAGTGGGTTGAAACAAGTGAGTGAAACAGCTCTAGAGGAACAATCAGTAAAATGCTGATTGCTCAGGTAATGTGCAGAATGGGTAAGTATAGAGTGAGTAGAGGGAAAATGGTGTAGTTCAGAGGGGACAGTAGTGTTAACTACAGAATCAGAGGTGTATAGGAGGGTGCGAGGAGCGAAGTATGATAAGCGGAGATAAAGTGGAGGTGACTGTTACGGTAAAAGGATGGACTAGTGGAAGGGGCTGGTTTAGAGTGCCATCTGGTGGACAAGGAGAGTCGCTACTGCAGGAGTAATTTCAGGGAAAGGTTGGTCATGGAATAAGTACTGTTATAGTTCAGCTAGAGGAGGAAGCAATAGCGAGACCGAGGATCTTTGAATTAACTACAGGGTTCTAAGGGAGGGGGGCTATGGCTGCTGGCAGTCCTGGCTAGAGGCGTACAGTTTACAAGCAGTAGGAATTATACAATTGTAGTTGATGGCTTATCTGCCAGTGTTAAAAAAACACATACTTTCTTCCTTTCAGGAAGAGCGCAGGGACTAGATTACAAGGTGATGAGACAGCAGGTAGTTTGGGACGGGTCCTTGGTTTCCAGGCAATCAGATTCCTAGCTTCAAGTGGAGGGAAAGCAGGCTGGAGAGCTGGGAACAGTTAGGGAGCAAGAAGGGCAGTGGAGGGAAAAAGAAAGAAAAAAATAGTTCTTGTTAAAAAAATCGGGCAATATAACCAAGTGAATACAAAAAAAATGCAACATTAAGATATTCAACTAACAAGCTGGAATTGTTCTGTAGAAAGTTGAAAATTAGCAGCATTACAATATTCTCCGAATATCATAAGCAGTTTGTCGACTACAAATGACTGCAGGCAGTCGCTAAATGCAGTATTTACATAGATAAACACCAAAGACTATCCTATACCAGAAACGCTATGTAGTTTACAATGGGCTTAATCCTATAAACGTATGGTAGAACCAGAGCCATAATCATCAAAAAGAGTTTGCTGTGATATTCTTATAGTAGAGCCAGAGCCTTAAGCACCTTATATGTTAAAGGATAAGCTCGTATGGAGGCCGCGAATGCGGTGGGACATCAGCTTAATGGCATTTTCTTGCCTGGTGGAGATGAAGATGTAAGCGTGTCAGCATATACGCACACACTAGTACATGGGCTAGTTGGTAGCAGCTTCACTTGGTTACACTATTTCTACAGTTAAAGATTAGCCATAAGCATCAAATGAGCATGAGCCATAACCACCAAAATGTCTGTAGTGAAATCGTTTTGTAGAACCAGAGCCTTAATCACCTTAAATGATAAGGGATAAGCTCATATGTTGGCTGCAAATGCGGTGGGACATCAGCTTTATGGCATTTCCTTGCCTAGTGGGGCTGAAGATGTTAGCATGTCAGCATATACACACACACACTGGTACATAGGCTATCTGGTAGCGGCTCCACTTGGTTACACTATTAACAGAGTTGTAGATTAGGAGCTGAAATATGCTAGTGATCGGGTAAAGAAAATAAAGGTCACTCTAGTCCACGAGCATTATCAAAGCGTGGTAGGTAGGGTATGTCTAAACTACATGAATAATGTGTAGAAGATGAAAAATATGGTCTATCTAGGGAAGTAAAGCTCCCATGCTCCACGTGGAAAAACGCTAAAGTATCTAGGCTTACAGGTACAAAGCAAACAAAACAAAGTAGTTGCAATACCAATTTAGGGAGAGTAAGATTCCCACGCTCCACGAGGAGAAACGCTAAAGTATCTATGCATACAGGTACAGAGCAAACAAAAACGCTAAAGTATCTATGCATACATGTACAGAGCGAACAAAACATAAAGTAGATTGCAAGTCCAAGTAAGACACACAACAGCAGGATATACGCATTTAGCTAAGTTAAAAAGGCATCAACATATATGCAAGATAAATCTTTACTTAAAAAGTGAAAAACGCTGGGGCCAGGAGCACACAACAGCCAAGGGTAATTCTAAGCATTAAAGATGGCGTCCAAAGGGGCAACTAATATTTATGAGATTGAGGAGGATGTGAGGTAGGGAAAGAACAGGTAAGAAACTGGGAGGGGCAGTGAGAGAAGGGAAGGGAAGCGACAACTAACAAGAGATAAGATGATGAAATTATAAGAGATGTCAGAGCAGCGAAGTAGGACAGGGAGATGCAAGGAAAGGGGAGAGGATGGAGGGAGATAGATGAGAAAAGTTGGGTGTTTGAGTACTGGAAAAAGAGGATGAAACAAGTGAGTGAGGCAGCTCTAGAGGAACAATCAGTGAAATGCTGATTGCTCAGGTAATGTACAGAATGGGTAAGTATAAAGTGAGTAGAGGAAAAATGGTGTAGTTCAGAGGGGAGAGAAGTGTTAACTACAAAACCAGAGGTGTATAGGAGGGTGTGAGGAGCGAAGTATGGTAAGCGGAGATAAAGTGGAGGTGACAGGGTAACAGGATGGACTAGTGGAAGGGGCTGGTTTAGAGTGCCACCTGGTGGACAAGGAGAGTCACTACTGCAGGAGTAATTTCAGGGAAAGGCTGGTCATGGAATAAGTACTGTTATAGTTCAGCTAGAGGAGGAAGCAATAGAGAGACCGAGGGTCTTTGAACTAACTACAGGGTTCTAAGGGAGGGGGGCTATGGCTGCTGGCAGTCCTGGCTAGAGGTGTACAGTTTACAAGCAGTAGGAATTATACAATTGTAGTTGATGGCTTATCTGCCAGTGTTAAAAAAACACATACTTTCTTCCTTTCAGGAAGAGCGCGGGGACTAGATTACAAGGTGATGAGACAGCAGGTAGTTTGGGATGGGTCCTTGGTTTCCAGGCAATGAGATTCCTAGCTTCAAGTGGAGGGGAAAGCAGGCTGGAGAGTTTCTTCCTTTCAGGAAGAGCGCAGGAACTAGATTATAAGGTGATGAGACAGCAGGTAGTTTGGGACGGGTCCTTGGTTTCCAGGCGATCAGATTCCTAGCTTCAAGTGGAGGGAAAGCAGGCTGGAGAGTTTCTTCCTTTCAGGAAGAACGCAGGAACTAGATTACAAGGTGATGAGACAGCAGGTAGTTTGGGACGGGTCCTTGGTTTCCAGGCGATCAGATTCCTAGCTTCAAGTGGAGGGAAAGCAGGCTGGAGAGTTTCTTCCTTTCAGGAAGAGCGCAGCGACTAGATTACAAGGTGATGAGACAGCAGGTAGTTTGGGATGGGTCCTTGGTTTCCAGGCGATCAGATTCCTAGCTTCAAGTAGAGGGAAAGCAGGCTGGAGAGTTCCTTCCTTTCAGGAAGAGCACAGGGACTAGATTACAAGGTGATGAGAGAGCAGGTAGTTTGGGACGGGTCCTTGGTTTCCAGGTGATCAGATTCCTAGCTTCAAGTGGAGGGAAAGTGAAAACCCTGGGGCCAGAAGCGTGCAGCAGCCAAGGGTAATCCTAAGCATTAAAGCATTTGAGCAGCATGTGTGTGAAAAACAATGCACCATCCTTACATTTTTTCATATAACCTATTTATTAAAATGTTTTCATGTAAACACACATCCCTATCATAACATCACATTGATACAATAATGTTATAAGCAAATTACTTTTTGATACGAAAAGAAGAAGAAACAGAGTGGGGAGCTTAAATATAAATAACACAGACCTGAATTAAGTAGAACATTAAAATATAGAAACAAAAATAAACTGTAATTATTACTGCAAGAAGTGAACACATTTTTTGCCAGTCCACAAAATGTTTGTTAATTTTAATGTCATAAAAAACATCTGCATTGTAGTAACTACCACAGACCCTTACCCTTACCTCTGCAAACTTCAATCACCTAACCACGGACAACTGGGGTAACGCGCGATAAATATGGCTAGGCCTGTAAGAGCTCTACGGCTGTTAGCCTAGTAACCTCCTATGGACCTTTTAATGATGAGTAAAACTGAAATCTCATGAAGAGCTAACCAATTTACAGTAATGTAATGTATGAGAAATGCAAAAACCACAATCCACAGGATCATATTCTACTTGCCAGATATAATGTCAAATAAACCCAATAAGATTGCTGCAAAGCAACTTCAGAAAGAACTATTTTAAAATGTCTTCGTTTATTATATGTCATTCCACTGAGTTTTTGCATTTCCAAAATGTGTGTAATGCGCCTGATTCCTCACTTACATACTGGACAGTTAGGTTTAAAAGTCTGGAAAATAAGGTGGTAGTTTTGCTTGCGTCCAGTAAGCATTAAAAACAATAGATACTTCATGTAATATAATTCCATCAAAGGTTTACAAGTCAGTGTGGATTTCCACACATTAGTTGGAACGAATGTAATAACAGCAGGGAAGTTTCCACTACCAAGCGAGTTTACCATTTTAGGCTGTGTTGCCTGGTCACATCTCCTAAAATGTTCTATAATACTTGTAATTTACCTACGAGATATGTCGCATATGTAAACATAATATTATATTATCTATTTTAATGGCCAATTATACAACTGAGGGTCAGTTAAGAAGTCTTAACACTTGAAAGGTAATGTTAAGCCCGTAAAAAAGAGGCCAATTTCATCATAAAATTGTTCTGCAAATAACATTTTACATTAGCTTTTATCATTTATCAGTAAAGGGAAGATAAGATAACTTATTAAACGAAAAATGGATAATTATAAACATTTGGAAATCCTTGCATCTTCATTATATAGCTTGAAAGGTAAACTGTTAATAAACAGTTTAATGGCAGATAGGGGAAGAAACAAATTTAAAGTTTCCTTTCAGGCCATATAACAAAAACATCATACTACTGGCTGCATGTACTACATTTTAAATTTGTGGAATTAAAGTTAATTAACTTGTACTGTCAGATGTGACTTTATCGGCTTTCTTAAAAGTTTGCACAAATATTTCTGCTGACTCATTTGTGGCTGGAAGATGGGAAACAGAAGTGAAATGCTGGAATACAGTAACCATTTGTCTTAGATGACTAATCAGACTTCATTCATACTCCCTTCCTTTATAATACCATATCATCCCTACCCAACTTTCTTATCTCCCAGCATACCACTTATTTTATCTTTCTAGAAGCATGCTAGCTGCACACTGTACTCACATACATACCTCTTTCTCTACAAGTAAGCCAACTTCACACTATATTCATCAAAACATACTCCTCCCTCCTGTGATAACATGAAGATTGTTAAGTAAATTCATTCCTCTGTTTCATGTAAACATGTCTGTACATGTCACACTACCTTTCCAAAAGAAACCTCATCTGATACGACAGAAGAGAGGCCTTGTCACAATCAGTTTCACATTTGCATTATAGCATACTACAGATATCGTAGCAAACCTTTCCCTTTTATATCAACGAAACAATTCCTTACCCAGACCTATCTACGACAAAGGGCCTTAACATCCCTAAGGCAAACTCAAAGACCTACTCACCAAACTATATTATCTATGTCTATATCATGGGATATTAGCATAAAACCCAGGCCACACCACTATAAACACACTACCAAATGTAACCTCAGATATTGCAAACAGTTACAGCTACCTAAGAATCGCAACCATTAATGCATTTAGCATCCATGACAAGTGAGTTAATACAGAAGCATGGTTCACACTAGAACAAACTCACTTTGCTGCCGTTACAGAGACATGAGCCAAGGATGCCTTCTCTTTACATCCATAACAACTGCACCATGACACTCAATAATGGAGGACAGAAGAGGTGGAGGTGTTATATTACTTGTAAGACACAATCTCTCTGTTAAAATCAAAGACTTGTTGTGTCTTTCAGCTTTTCCCGGTTAGGGGTCGCCACAGCGGAACTCCAATCCACTAATAATTGGCAGTTGATTTTTACATGCTTAGTTGCCAGCCCTAACACACAACCTTCAACGAAGGTACGCCCATTCATGCATGTCTCCATGCAGAAGACGCTCTAGCTGAGAGTCGAACTGGTCAGCGGCTTACTGTGAGGCGACAATGCTACCGCAGCACCACCATCGCGGATGTTAAAATCAAAGACTATACGGCAGTAAATTCCACTGATGATAAAGGTTCCCCCTCAGAATGGTAAAGCACAAACAGATCATGGACTTGCTCGGAACATACCACTAGCAGATTATACGGCCACTTTCCACACCTCTGCTGTGACACTTAAGCAAACAAACTCTCTCCTTGCAAAACTAAACCCTTCTGGTGTGAACCTCACACAATACCTCACTTTCCTCATGCTAGCAGCAAATAAAATTGCCAGACCCCTGACACACACACACACAAATATATATATATATATATATATATATATATATACATATAATATGTACGGGTCTACTTGATATGGCTGACATTTCACAATGTCGAAATTCATATTGCCGAGACCATAAAATCGACATTTGAAATGTTGACCATACAAGTAGAACATAAAAAACAAAAAAAATCTTATCTTAACACTGCTAGCAGGGGGGCTTCACCCCCCCCACACACCCCTGATTTAAATATACCAACTCCGAGATCGCACTACACTGCGGAAGTGGAAAGCTTTCCATTCCGCACTGTAGGGACATGCCGATTTCCCATGGTCGACATTTTAAATGTTGATCATATGGTCTCGGCCATATGAATGTCGACATTGTGAAATGTCGACCATTCGAAGGAGACCCATATGTACACATATACACACACACATTATCTGTTTCAGACATCTCATACAGTCCCAGCAGCTTTCAAACACCCCATAGTCACACCACTACCAAACCACCCACACTCACTGAACATAAAGATTTCCAGCCTTTGCCCAGTCACAAAAATATTTGAAAAGCTGTTATACAATCAACATTTCTAACAAATCAGTTGCTATGTATTACTTTGTAACCAACAATACAGCTTTAAATGTTCCTTTAGCACCATGACAGCCTTACTTTCAACTACTGATTTTATTTTTATTTTATTTATTTTCAGTTTGATTACCGGGGAAGTCCACTGGGCCAAGAAGTGCCCATTTTCAGTGGAGGCCCGGGGAGAAAAGCTCCATGTGCAATACAGTACAATAAAGGTTACAAAATACAAAAAAAAAAGGTTACATAATGTTAGAGATGAAATACAAGAGTAAGATTCATACATTCAAAAAACTGCAAGTGTAATATACATCATGAGACAGTTTAAAAAAGCAGAACATTTTTTTTTTTTGCTCTTTATAAGTTTACAATATTTACAAGCTTGGAGTTTATTTAAAGTCTGCTAGTTCAGGTTCTTTAAAGAAATTAGATTAAGCTTGAGAGTGTAGTAGAGCAGGAGTATGGAGAGCCTAGTGGGAAGAGTTATGTAGGGTGAAAGCAGGAGCATTTCCATTTGGAAGATAGGTGTAGGAAGAGTTGGTTTTTGAAGGATTCAATGTTAGGTATAGTCCTAAGTGAAGGAGGGAGAGAGTTCCATTTTTTACCTAGAGAGAAGGAGAGTAGAAGCTGGCTGGCGGGACGTTTGGGTTTGTGAATGGAGATTAGGTTTTGGTGTTCAGATCTCAGAGATCTGTTTGGGATGTAAGGGGGAAGAATGTTCTTTAAGGCTGGGCATTTATCAGGGGAGAATATTAATTTGTGAGCGTTGGTTAGTTGGAGATTGTCTAGGTGGTTAGGGAGTTCTAACCAATTCAGAGATTGAAGGCAGAGGCAGTGGTGAGTTGATGTTTTGGATTTAGTGGCAACTTTGGAGATCTTATTATAGCAAGCTTCAAGTTTAGAGGTGTTGGAAGTGGACAGATTGGTTAGGAGAGGGGCTCCATATAGAAGAGAAGGTGGGAGGTAGGTGATTGCCAGGGTATGCCTAGAGGAGTTGGAAAGAAATTGATTGTTCCTATATAGCATTCCTAGCTTTTGGTGGGTTTTCTTTATGTTTTGTTGTATGTGAAGATCGAATTTGAGGTGTTCATCTATGGTAATGCCAAGGAGTTTTGCAGAGGGGACTACTTCTATAGCAGTGGTTGATTGGCTTAGGACATTGAAAGTGTTTTTGTCAAAGGAGGAAACCTTGGAGGGGAGGAAAATTAGTATTTTAGATTTATTGGAGTTGAGGGAAAGGTGGTTTTGGTGCATCCAGTTCTCTGTAGTGGAAAACGCTATTTGAGTTTTAGTCAGTAGTTCAGGAATGTTGGGGGCGGCACAGACCAAGGTAGAGTCATCAGCGTATTGGATGACTGTAGTGTCAGGGATGACGGTGTGAAGGTTATTTATAAAGATGTTGAAAAGCATGGGTCCGAGGATGGATCCCTGAGGAACGCCAGTAGGTGTAGGCAAGAAGGAAGAGGAGGAGTTCTTCCATTTGACAGTTTGGGATCTGTCAGATACTAACTGATACAACCTATAAATTCATCAGTGATGGCCTTACGTCTGCTGGAGTTTTTGTAGATAAACTTGATATCTAGTCATTTGGTCTGTGACTCAACTATCAGAAATACTGAATCCCCATATGGTCTCAATGCCAATGGGGACTGGCTGCCTCACTGCAAGCTGTTAAGAGTACACAATCAGTAGTTGTTGATGGGATGCAAGTGCAGTAACAGCATTTATTTAAGGAGCCACAGATGATATTGCAATTTCTTAAATACATGCAGATACTGAACAGTGCCTGTATTTAGAGGTCAGCTTGTTAATAATTGCATCAGGAGCTTGCATAAGCTCCTCACTACACTTATAATTCACAGTGGATTTTTTTCTTTTTTTTGGAGCTCAACTTCTGGTTCTGGGACAGTCTGGGAACTTTACAGAGTACCAAATGGCCTAGTTATGGCTCTGGGTTTAAAGTGTGCTTCCAGTGGGATTCTGGACCATTCTGCATCTGAAACAAGCTCCCATTACATTAGCAATATGCTTAATAAAATCTGGTCAGACTATGAAGCAATGAGCAAGGGAGATGTTTACAGTTTCTTCAGATCTTTTACAGATAGTGTGTGGTACATGCTTTTCAGCACAGAAGAAATCATGCTGAACCCAGAAGACAGTCCCCAGACTGACAACAGGTCTTTCTTACGAGCCATCCTCGTACAAAACATCTTGTACACCTTGGACAGAATGATCCAATTTCTGATTTCTATCTTCATCATTCCCCGTGTCTCTGACTCACTATTACTGTCTGTTATCAGCCACCATATGCATTTTTGAAACTTGATGCCCCCCCCCAAGTACTTCAACCTTACTATTAGTAGCACCCTTTTTGCTATCCTTTACAATCATAGCAGGCTTTAGGCACCAGCAATCCCTGCGGTTGCTGGGGGCCCCTTATTCCTGAGGAGCCCCCAACCATATCAAGTTATTTTATCTTGATATTTTGTAACATGTCTGTCAAACCAACAAAAGCTAGTACAGCAATCTTGTATACTTAATAAACCAGGTGGGTAATAACTTTTATTTATATTTCCTTTAAAATTCAAAAATATATCTCTGGTTATTTTAACAGTGTTTTTTCAAGTAAGAGGCTTCACAATCCCATTATTTTACCACTGACACAGTGCCCCTGGCTTAGTTAAACTCTGCTGGTGGGCATTCTGTCCATTAAAACTAACAATATGGCCAGCTTTAGGTACCTGCAATACCCATGGTTGTAAAGCCTCCCCCCCTTCATCATCCTTGACTGTGTGGGGCCCCACAAAAGCAGTTTCTGGGTGTGGAGAAAAAATTTACTAATTTTCTGATTTTGCTCATTAACCTGAACAGAACAGGGCTCTGCTATAACCCTGTTAATATAAAAGTGATAATTTACATGAACAAGGTAAGCACTACAGATCAGCAGCCCAGAGTGACTGGTCTCAGTGCTTACCTGGGATTTTTAAAAAGAGCTGACGATCCCGAACTTCTGGGATTGTTTTCTGTTTCAGGTAGTTTTTTAAATACTGTCAGGACACAAAATACTATAACTCTCAACTTCATTGCTCACGAGTTCTACTCAATGCCAAAAATAATAACAGAATAAAGACTCAAAATCAGGAGGCTGTTTTAAATATTTCTTTTAATTCACTTAAAAGTCAATAGGTTAACACCTTTTGCATCAATGTGCATTTCTGGATAAAAAGGAATATAAATCTCTGATGTCTGGATTTATTGACTGTCTGTAATCCTGAATGATTTACCAGTAAATAAAACTTTTTATGAAGTACAGAGCAAAATTATGAGACAAAATCAGGGGTAGTGACAGGTATGCATTACTCCTCAATAAGATAAATGATGACAGGTATGTACTACTCCTCAATGAGGTAAATAAAAATGACAACCTCTGCTGCTGTTTGATGACTGCTAAATAACAGTCACTGATCTGGTGTGACACTACAAGTGTTGCACAGTGTGTTGCTATTTGCTGAGATAAGTACAAAAATAGTATTGTTATGGCTTACACATATGTGTGAGTGTGTGTCTATATGTAAAAAATATCACAAATTTTTATTTGAGCACACACCCAGTAATGCTGGGACACATACATTATTCTTTTGAGTATCAGTAAAAAATGCAGCTAACAATTTATTACATTTCAAAAGTAAGGCATAAAATATATCACAAAATATTCAGACATTTACATCTTCTATGAGTCTGATGGCTCTCACTGCCCAGACTGTATAAATAGATACAGTGAGGTCCGACCCCCTTAATCATCCTTGACGCTGTGGGGGACCACAAAAGCTGTTGCTGGTTGGGGAAAAATGAGGAGAAAATGTTTTAATTTTCTGATTACACTCTTTAACCTGAACAGGGCTGTGACATGACCCTGTTAAGATAAAGCTGATAATGGCCACTGGTCTCAGCAGCACCCATTGGAAAACCAGATTATAACTTACAACACTGCCATTTTATAGAAATAAATGAATAAAAAAACATTTTCCTTCCTTAATTTTACCAGTAGTCATATAAATGTACACAATGAGAAATAGAAGATGAAAAACAAGATCGTTTCAGTATGCTTGGCTCCCAAACATCTACTCTGTGATAAAGTAAAATATAACAAGCAACACTCAAGAGTGATTCGTGCAAATTCATATTACATGGAACAGCAACATTTAATTAAAGAAACATATTTTGGGAGTTTCATGATAGAGCTTTCTCAAAGGATAAACATTCTTGGGAAGAAATGACCTACTCCTTTTCCAAGGCTGTACAACTCTGCATTTTTAATACACTACAAAACAGTAATCAAAGTGCTTATTTTGTCTTCTCTATTTGGTTTGGCAGTTAGCACAGGGGATTACAGCTATGGTGGATTACAGCTATGAGTTGTACAAGACTGAAGCCCTTCAGCTTCTTCCTACTTTTGACTCTGAGTATGTCAGACTTTTCAGTCTTTTGCAGAGTCTAAAAAAGTCCATTTGGATCAGTGCTCTACCCTGATTAACAAAAAACAAAATTAAAAAAATTCTGACCATCTGAAATTCTCAATTTTGACTGCCAATTTTCAGAATGGAATTCTTTATTAAAAATGCACTGGATTATTATTAACCAGATAGAACTTGTCCCTCTCAGAGCCCTTTCAGTCAGGAATTGGGTCATCAGGGCAAGATTAAAAACAATACATAAGGACATTTTAGTACAGCCAATCAGTGTGACTTTGAGAAGTGGAGGAAACTGTCCTAGAGAGTATGACATTGATGAGGACAGAATATCCACACAGACTGGCCATTATCACAAAGGATTACGGACTGAGCTGTACGGGGTTTGATTCTCTCAGCTTCGATTTCCCTATTGTGCGATTCTGAGCAAGTAACTTACTCAGACAGTGCACAAAGGCCTGGGTCTGACAAAGGTCCATGTGAATCAGGGCTCTAACCCAATTAACAAATACAAACAAACAAAAACTGTCACCACAGTACAGAATTCAAACTCAGGCCTTCACAGGCATTAAAATGCAACCTAGCTGTGAGGCCATTTCTGCCTAGCAATACCCACCATTAGGCCTTTATCTCCCTTTTGAAGGAAGGCCAGGCCAGTCACACCAGGGGTGAATCTACAAATACCTATCCCGTTGTCCAGCTTTTTTTAAAGGCAGACAGTGTGTTACACTGTTTAACTAACTTGGAGACAGAGTTCGTTCCAGAGAAGGGGTAGGAGCTGTGTGGTAAATCTATCCCTCCTCCTAGTCTTATTTGCCGGAGAAGATTTAGGTCTCTGGCCCTAGTGTTAACTGGACTGTTTGATTTATTAATATAAAATATTCTTGAACTATTAGAACCTTATAGCCCTATACGCAAAGCACAAGTCAACCCTATGGAGTACATATGAAAGTGAGTACATGGACATAGTCTTCCCTCCCAGTTAAGCCCCTGATCTTTCTGATTACACAACTCAGGGATTTCATGAATTGACTGATAGGCTTTGTAAGGTACATCCCAAAGGGGGTTTTGTACTCCATGATGGATCTAATCAGTGTGGAGTACAAGGAGGCGAGGACTTCTTTAGATCTTACTGATATACCTTTAGCTATGAGCTGTGCAAGGTAAAAAGATTTCCTAACCACTATTGCTATGTGATGGTCAAATGTAAGGGAGCTGTCCATCCATGTAACCAGATCTCCCACAACATTTTCAAGTTGAAATGGTGTGCTATCTATGCTGCAAGTAGGAGCTAGGGGGTACTTAACCAAATGATATAGTGTAGCACCTTCAGCCCATTGTTAGTACACCAGTTACTGACAAGTACAAATGCCTGCTGAAGTACATCATCTGCAAATTTTGTTAAGCATTGGTACTCATTTGATATCTGGAGATTGCATTGAGTATTTACCTAACAGCAGAGGTCCCGGAAATAATCCACATGGGACTCCACTGGTCACCTTCATGTTCTCAGAGGATGCTTCCCTCCACTCTCGCAGAATGGGTCTCATCTCTAAGCCAGAAACCAGACCTTTGAGCTGTGAAGCATAGATCTCACCATTAAGCCACTGTGCAGCCCTGTTTCTGCCAAAATTCCAGTGTTTAGAGCACTAACACTTTTTTTTTTCAGGCAGCAGTCTTTTTATAAGCTTTTAAAATACACATCAGATGCAGCTCTGCCCCTTCAAGTATCAAACATCCCGCCCCCAAGGTGACAATGTTCTGCCATCCTGTACAATTCTGCAGTACCCAAACTTGTACTCTCATTTGTAGGCCCACTTCTGTTATACAATCAGAGTCATTCAGTAATAACTTCTGACTTAAGGATCAAATTATTTTGCAATGACTTTACAATGTCCTTGAATGACTTTGAAACCGATTTATCTGGAATTAACAGAATGGGCAATTATTCCTCCTTTAGATACATTGTTGCTATGCTAAAACTCTCTTTTTTTAAATGTTTCTACAAATTAATAGCAAGCTTTTCCTGTTAGGCAAATGATTTTGTTTCCTTAGCTACTCACTCCATTTAAAGCCAGCTTTTCTGCAAAAGCCTTAACTCACAAAACCGGTAACCAACCTCTTGTTATCTGAAGGATAAATACATCATTTATGTATAAATCACTCACTATACAATTAAACAAACTAGTTATAGCAAAGTACAATATGTATTTCTTCACATATATCATTAAAGTGCATAAATTACATTGAACAACTCGTTCAAGATATTTCAAAAAATGAGTCCCTTTACAGAAAGCACTTGTAATGCATTTAATCTATACAGCTCATGGAGTTGGAAACAACTTGCTAAGAAAATATATATGGCAGACATAAAAAAGTAGAGGAAGAGGAAAGGAGGACTTCGGTATAAACCAAAACAGTGGAAAGAGGAGAAGCATTAATGAAGAAGTGAAGAAAGAGATGACAGAAGGGTAAATGGGTAGAAGACATCAAGTTGGGGGACAGACGGCCTAAACAAGCAGCTAATGAAAGAGTTTACATGAGCTTGTGGAAGCCCTTCCTCTTTCTTCTGCTGATTAAGAAAGCAGACTTATTTCCTTGTTTGTCTGTTCTTAAAGACAGATGTCTTATTTTGTACTAGAAGTGGTACAATTGAATTTTTGGTCCACTGTCATAGGGTTTCATATTCTGCCCAAAAGCATTTACCATTAGTCTATCAAATCACTAAGACAAAAACAACAATTGCAATAATGGTTGCATCTCTTCTGCTGTCATTCTATATAGTCAACCAAAAAAGGGACGTGGATAAGATGCCAAAGGCACTAATGTTGGAGGTGAAACTAATTAAAGAAATGTTCAAAGCAAAGTGGAGAACTACGTTATCACCTTGTAGCATTTCTATGCTCTGTGAAAGAACTTGAAGAACTCACAATGGTGTGAATGAGCTAAAAGTAATCAGGACAGTTTTAATCACAATGTGAATTCACCATTCTGACTGCATGCAACAGATATTAATGAACAGAGACTGCAACACATGATATTACATCAACCTGCCTGGTTGCTTCATCTGAAACACAATGCTTCAAAACTTCAGTATAGACATCTTTCATCAGTCTTACAATAATATCTGTTAAATGTGGAATCATGTATGCTGTTTAAGTGGAGCACATTCTGGAGTCAACAGGTAAAAAAAAAATCAAGAAAACACAGTGGAGCATCTTGTGGGGGAGCTATCTGTGACGAAATACAAGTCACCAGTCTTGAATGCACTACAAAACTTTCCACTATAACTTGTCAGATTATAACTGAATGAAAATTCAGTCATACAAAAAGGAAATGGCAGATCTTCAACTTAATGTACCATTTAAAAAAGTGTTTTCTGCAACAGGTCAAATCCTTCCTGCAACCTCTTTAAACCTTTACATGAATACAGTAAGTCTACAGTCACACAATAGCTGAAAAAAAAGAAAAGCCCAAACAAAAAGCATGACTGCCAAACAGCACACAGATATCACAACAGCAACGACTGTCTATAATAGTTAGCATTCAACAAGTTTATCACTGGTGAATACAAACATAAAAGTTGACACCCCATCCAGTTAACATTTGAAAACTAGTAAGGTTACTGCTACAAAAACTAAGACAGTCAAGGTAAACATTCTTGTGGAAAGCTTCCAGGGCGTGGGTATAAACCAGTTAAATGGTTAGGAGCATATTAAATATATTAAATACACAGGATGACCACAACAATGAGAATGGCTAACGTTCTGAAAGCCAGAGCAGACTTCGTAAGTTTCTAGATTAATATGGATTCCCTGTTGTTCACAGTATCTACAAGGTGGAAGTCTAGGGACTGTTAAAGCCTTGCCAGCATCTAGTCTCACATGGCCCCTCCTACTTCCAGGATTTGTATCCAGTTATCAAGGTTTAGGTTAAAGGTGGAATTTCACAATGTTTTATATGACTAAATAATTTATTTTAGAGATGGGATGTATGTTAGGAGATGACTGCATCATGTTAGCATGTCCTCTTTATTTGTTGGTGATTATTTTCACCCTAGTACAGATGTTTGCGGTGGTGTTAGATTTGTTAAGGTATAGAAGATCAAGGAGGCCAAGGTTCTTTGTTGTCTTAAATGCTAAAAATAAATCTAAGTGGAAGAGTATTTAAGACTTACAGTATACAGCAAAGATTTAAGTCTGTTTCAGTTGCTAAGGATCTTCAGGTTTATGATAGTTTTAGTTTCAAGTTGTGTGATGTATTTAGACAAGTACTTGTCAAAGGAGGCACTATACTCAATAACAGGTATGACAAGGGATGAGTAGATAGTGATGATAACTTCTTTTGCTCAAGATGAGATGCCTTTCGATACAAGTTGTCAGCCATACAGAAGGATTTTCTGACTACTATTATGACATAGTGGTCAAAGACAGGAAACTGTCAACAATGGTTACAACATCTGTGATAACCAAATCAATCTGGAGAACAGTGCCATGAATGTTATCGTATGAAACAGATCTGTTTTACATATTTGACACTGCTGCATTTTTCAGCATTTAGTTTACACATTTTTCTTCACATAAATTATTTACACGGTCAAGACCAAGTGCAGCGAGAATGCATCAGATGTTGGGAGAATACCACCACCTAGCTTGTAATTATCAGCAAATTTAGTTAGCCATAGGTCTAGGTTATTAAGAAAATGCCAAATAGGATGAGTCCAAAAACACAGCCTTGATGGACGTCACTGGTCACTTTTTGACTTTCTGAAGTGGCTCCTGATACATGCATGTTCTGTTTGACAGACAGTTTACCATCTACCGCTCAATATAAGTGTTTATGCTTACATCATTAAATTTATTGACAAAACCAGCATGGGGAATCATGCCAAAGGCTTTAGCTGACTTGAGGTATACGCTAAGCAACTGCTTAGCAATCATCTGCAGCTTCCACAGCCCTTTTGGAAAGGCGAGAGTCCAGATCATTAAGGTTTCAACATTCAACTTTCTAAATCTGGGTTTGATGTGTGCTGTTGGTTCACAGATTAGAGTAGTTACACTAATGGGTCTGCAGTAACTGGGGTCAGTAGTATAGCCATCTTTATGCAAGGGCACTACAGTGACCATTTTTCCCGCTTCAGGAATATAACCACTGGAAGAGTTCAAGCTGAAGAGGTTTAAGAGAAGCTCTGATATGGGGTATTTGGCAACTAGTGATAAAATCCAGGACTATTATCGGGATCACCAGACTCTTTGGCCTTTGCAGAGAACAGTTATGACCTGCTCCATGGTAATCCTTTTGATGGTTGAGACTCCTGGATTTGTGGAATTTGGATGACTACAGCAGGCCTAAAATCAGCACTACATTTATCTGCTATTATGTTAGCAATATTTATTGGGCTGGAGTGGATGTTCTTGTTGTTGATGCTTAGATGACAGCATTGCTGAGTGGTGTTTCTTAGTATACTGACAATAATGATCTGTAACAGATGAGTAAGAGGACTTCCAAGATGGCTACCTACTGATCAACAAGTTGACTGGAGTTTCCAAGTGTGAAAACTATAAATGCAAAAAAAGGCCACTAAGGATATCAGTATGGGTAAAATTCAGTTACTGGCTTGAAAATGCACTGCCTAGATTCCAGCAAAGAAAAAAATGGTGAAAGTAGCAGAAATTCACAAATCAACCAGACAAGAAGAGCAAACTCTAGCTGGGACTAATATTGCAGCTGTTCAACAAAAAGTTAAAGTTTCAGCTTTGGTACAGGAGACGGCTTCCAGTAATTTAGAGGAAAAAACATAAATCAAGCATACTCAGATGTGCTCAAAATAAGTAGAAACATTGCAAGAATATATACAGTCAAATAAAAAAAGGCTAGAAAAATAAAAGTCTTAACTATCTATTCAGATGAGCTAATAAAACTGAAAAAAACAGAGCCTGAAATGAAGAAAAGCCTGACTGAGCAGGAGGCTTAAAGAACAGTTGTTTGAAAGAACAGTACAGTCAAAGGCAGAGTGCACACAGAAAACCTGCGATTTTCTGCTGTGCCAGAGAAATTGAAAGGAACAGACAGTATTAATTTTACAGAAGTACAAATAAGCACATGGACTGATGTTCAAAAGCTGAACTTGTTAACTGAAAGGGCACGTTATACATATGCTCCAAACCTGGGCATGAGAAAGCAGCCAATATCTATATTACTAAAGATGCAATCATGTCAGCACAACGAGTTGCTCCCCACAAAATTCTGGCAGAAAGGAAAAGTATAAAAAATTTGAGACAACTCTTTGTAGGAAAGGAATACTCACTGTACATCAGGCTATACAGAAACAAATCTATCTCAGTAATCAGGGAATGCTGAGAAGACAGATATGACATTCAAGTTTCTGCATCCAACTAACTAAGTTTCAACTATCTTGTATAAAGCAGAATTTCAAGTCACTGTATCTGAGTACAAACCACCTCAAGACACTAACGCTGAAATCCTAATTTCTAAGCTTCAGCTCAATACAAGCAAATCCATATATATCATCTGTATTTATCTTCCTCTTGGCAATAACAACAACACCCTATAAGATATCCTTTGCTGCCTATCTCAAAACTCCCTACAAGAAACTATAGTCCTAGGTGACTTTAATATTGATTGGAAGTCTTGTAGCACTGTACACCCTACTAACCATACCAACCTATTTGGTGTCTCTCAAACCATCACCTCCCCTACTAGAATAAATAAACCCAGTAAGAAAGAAAGTACCTTAGATTGGATACTCATAAACAATCATCTCCAAGCATATAAAGTGGGGAACTCCGAGATGACGTTAGTGATCACTCACTCACCTATATTATCAGGCACATAAGATCAATATACCCTCCCCAACCACTTTCAAGACAACTCGAACCAATAAAAACTTTAACCCTGATCTCTTCCAAAGAGAACTTAGGACATGTGATTGGTCTCCCACTAAATACCTCCCTCTTGAGGAAGCTGTAAGATCCTTTAATTCTAAATTCCTAGCCATTCTTGACCACCATGCACCAACCCGATCTATCAGAATTAGGACTAAACCTGCCCCGTGGCTTTCTAGAGAAACCAAGCAAAATATCATACTTAAAAATAAAGTCTGGGCCAAATGGCGTACCACTAAAAACCCTGTAGATCAACAAAAATTTAGACAGCTAAGAAATAACACAAAGAAAGCTATACTCTCAGACAAAAGAAACTTTTACTTACAACTCCAGCAAACTCACCAAAAGAAATCACAAAAGTTTTGGGCAGCCATTAACAAACTACTCCACCCAGGTCAATCCATTACACCAACCACCCAAAGCTCTGACCATGAGAATCCTAAGCAAACTGCCAATAACTTCAATACTTTTTTCACAGAGGCCGTTCAAACACTTGCAAATCAACTATCACCTGATAGCTCAACTCTCACAACCTCTAATACTAGCCCACTCCCTCCTTTTCTCTTGCAGCCGGTACCTACATCACAAATTTTCACTCTAATCCAAAAACTTAAACCATCAACTCCCTCAGCTGACCAACTACCTGCAGAATATCTGGAAAAACTGCCAAAGCCATAGCCTACCTCATTTCCATCCTGATTAACAGAACCATAAGCGAAGGACAAATCCCAACTATCTGGAAAATCTCCCACATTAGCCCCCTACATAAAGGTGGCAACTCTCACGAATTTTGTAACTACCGACCAATAGCCTTACTCTCACCTTTGGCAAAAATTATGGAAAGATGCATCCATAGTCAACTACTTGACCACATAATCCAAAATAACCTACTTTCCAAGTGTCAACATGGATTTAGGCCATTCAACAGTACTACTACTGCCCTCTTATCCTTTAATGACTGCATTAACAAAAACCACAACAACATGCTTTCCTCTGCACTCTTTATTGATCTTTCAAAAGCATTTGATATGGTTAACCACCAGATACTTATAAATATCCCCAAATCCCTTTCACTAGATGCACTGGCTATAAAATGGTTCTAATCCTACTTAGAAAATAGACAACAAGCAGTGCTATGGGGTAATAATCTATCTACCCACCTCCCCATTACCCTTGGTGTCCCTCAAGGCTCCATACTGGGATACTGGGATCTCTCCTATTTTCACTTTTCATTAATGACCTTCACTTAGTAATTCCTCAGGCTACTTGTATACAATATGCAGATGATTCCACACTAATATGCTCAGCAACATCTTCATCCGAACTGCAGTCCCTAACCCAAAAAGTGTTTAATACTGTAGAACAATGGTTTACACAACGTTGCCTCCTTCTGAACCCCCAAAAAACTAAACTCTTGCTCTTTACTCCCACACGTAAGTATTTGCCAATAGAGTTCACAGTCATATGTAATAATGGTACCCTAATATCTCCTGACCCTACTACCAAACTTCTTGGAATAACAATTGACAACAATCTCAACTTCAACACCCATATCAACAATACAATTAAAACTGTAAATAGAAAACTTGGCTCTCTCTATAGGATCAAACCTTTCCTTACTCCAGCAGCTAAAACAACTATTGCCCACACTCATCTAATGTCTACATTCCTCTATGCCTCACCTACATATACTAATCTATCAAAAAATAACCTCCACAAAATGGTAATCTCCTATAACAACATTGCCAAATTTGCTACTTGAAATCCTTTTAGAACTCACCACTGCACAAATCTAAAACAGCTAGGATGGCTTGAGCTACAAAATCAGCTTAAATTTCACCAACTTACCATTGCCCACAAGATCCTTTACCAACCTACCAATACTCTTATTCTTTCTACCCTCATTACCCCCTATAACAATCTTAATACCTTACGTTCATCAAATAAACTACTTATTAGTATATGTAAATCCAACAACATGGCCGGTGACTCTCTATTCTCTAATACTGCTGGAAAATCCTGGAACCTACTTCCCAGTGGACTTGCATCACTGTCCTCTTTATCACTTTTCAAAGATAAACTGAAACTTTACCTTAGAATACACCGGTTATGCCCCTGTTCTAAACCTGATTAACCTTCCCTTATTTACTGGGTTCTGTTTACCTGCTAATCTCTCAGTGCTAACTCCAATTATCCTTGATAATATAGACAACTTTAGACTTGCTATGTTTAACTGACCTTGTCCTGTTGATATTTTCTTAATTTTAGATTTTATTTAGTTTCTTTATTTACCTGACCTTGTCTTGTTGAGATTTTCTTTGTATATGTGATAAGTTTGTTAGATAGTTATGTAATTGAGCTGCCATCCTTTGTTAATGTATTGGACTAGCATTTTTTGTTACTAAATTCTCTTGGAGCTTATCTCCCCTGGCCTCTACTGAAAATGGACATATATCCAGTTAGACTAGCCCGGTCAACAAATGTAAAATAAAATAAAATAAAAATAAAATAAAAACTTTAGAAATGTTTTTTTTTTTCCTGGGGATCAAAGACACTTTGGATACAAATCAAATGAGGAAATAAAAAATAGTTTAGCCAACAAAAGATGACCCAGTAAGCAGAAAGAGACTCTGTTTCTCAATTTTCTGACAATAAAAAAACTCATAGACGGACTTTGCACTGTGAACATTTTTCAAACTGGTCCAAAAGAAAATAAATGAGTGAGAGGAAAAAGCACAGAAGCTTGACTACAGGAAAATGGATTACATTAAATTTGAACCAGAAATGGATTCTGGGAGACGGAGATGACCAGGAAGAAAAAAGAGACTGTAAAGCATCAATCCCATTAGACACACAGTTACAAGTATGAAGTGTGGTTTTGTGGCTTTGCAAAAAGAATTGGCTGAGAAGATTGGATTTTTTTAACTGTGTTGAACTGATGACTGAACTGTAGAGCATATACCCCACTTTATGTCATTAATGTTTACAAGGACACTGAAGGGACTGAAGAAGTAAATGCTAATAAAACAGTTTTTGTTCTTATTAATATTTGTATACAAATGTCATAATATAAATTGCACATTACACTGTGAAGCAGTTTTGTATAAGGTACAGTCAGGGGTATTTTAAATGTGAGCTGGGAGAGTCTTATCAGTGATTGTTGTATATGTTACAGATATTAAAGCAATAAATTAATTGTTCCTAGTTTAAATGTATCAAGGCTTCACACTAACAAGAAAGGCTGCAAAGAAGTTAACAAAAATATAATGTTGCATTCCTATCATTGTATAACAGTAAGTGATGTTAAATGTCTTTCTTTATGTGTATATATTGTAAATATATTACAGTAATAAAAAGTTTCTTAAAAAATATAATGTTGTGATCTTGGGGTGCTGGAGTTGGGGATGAAAAAGTATAGTGATCACAATACATGTAGAATTAAGATAATCTCCTCTGTTTTACAGGGGTGGATATCTACATTAATATCACTGATTTAAAATAGGCTTGAAAATAAAACTGAAATATTACATTTGCAGAAAATGCTAGTTTTCTTGTATCTACAAAATTATTTTTTCCATTGGCAAATGCTCTTAGTAGGAGAAAAAAATTCTACAGATACTAGCAACTAACCAAGAGAAGTCTTTACAGTATGTTCAGAGTGAAATTTACAAATTTTCTTTCATGTACCTTTAAAATTACTAGTTTAGTTTTTTTTTTGTTTCCTTATTGTCAAATTCTTTTTTCTTAGAGATGAGCTGTGTCCAGATTCATGCAATTAATTGTAAGACTTCTGAAAGCTTTGCTGAGAAAAAATGTACAATGTAATTAACATTTCAAGGTACACTGGCAAACAGTTCAGTGAAAAATAAATGAAGTTTAAAACTTTGAGTAGCGAATAAAATATATAAGTATTTGGCTCCTCAGCAGCCTTAATATTCTAATGCAGTTACCATAACAGTGCACACTTTTATTTATTTAAAGATAACCAGTGTACTTTTTTAAGACTACAAGATGTTTACTGTAAACGTGCAAGTAGTTTTTCACATGGTGGGGGGGTACAGAAAGGAAAAGAAAGGACAGCAATCAATGTAAGTGGAAGCACCGCCTGTAACATGTGGTAATCTGTGGTTGCAGACGTCCATTTAGGGCAACTGCTTGTATTTGCAGAAGTAAACTTCACTTTTGGAAATCTACATAGTTCTGTTTTTTGTACATTAAAAGAGGATGGGGGGGTTCTGAAAAATCTATTTCATTTTGCGTTTGAGTGTTTTCACTAAAGCAAAAAAGTCTTGTAAAATGTGACACTGGTTCAAGTGGAGATACGAAAAAGCAACTGCGTAAGAGTTCAGTCTGCCAACATTAGAGGGCATATGCAAGCTAAAAGCTGGGCATACATATTCAAAAGAAATGTCATGTATAATGGGTGAGAGCAATAGCTTTCTATCATAATGGCTACTCTGTCCATATTATCATGAAATGTAAATTAAATGACCTTAAAGGTATAGACAAAAATCAGAATACTAAATAATATTTTGAAATACAGGATGCAAATAGCAATTCTGCAGAAGACACATTTGGATAAAAATGAGCATGAGAATTTGACAACGGATTTCATGGTGGACATTCAACAGAATATCAGAGATAAAGGAAAATGAGTATAATAATACTGACTGCAAGAGAGGCTCCAATAATGTTAGAAGAAAAAAAGACAAGAATGGTGGATTTGTGGTAATAAGGAGTTACAGGCAGGGCAGGAGAACAATGCTGCCATGCATTTATATTCCACCTAAAACTGCTGTTATGGAGCTTGAGAGAACTTTGGAAGAAATAATCATCTTTCAGCAAGGAAGATCATTTACAACTGTGGACTGGAACTTGATTTTCAATAGTTAGATGTACCCAAGGGTTCTAGAAGGGAAAATGCAACAAAAGAGGCTAGATTTCTGAAGAAATTTGAGAATATTTGGTATGGAAGATAATAATTCAGTAGTAGGAGCTCACACAGAATATTTCCCAAGGTACAACAATTGGACTAAACTGGATAAAAAATTATATTTCACAGGAGCATGTATATTTAATTGGAAGCTTTGACACACATCTAATAACTATTGCGATGATGCAACAATAAAAATGATAAAGACTCAAAGTAATGAAGTAAAATGAGACACTGGTGCCTTCCCACTTACCTTTTAAAAAAGAGAAAAAATTAAGGAATGGGTAGTGGAAATTATTTGAGAAATATTAGGAAACACAGAAATTTATTCTAAAGGGATAGCTAGTGAGTAGTGTAAAATGAAAATGGAGTTTAAAAACATGGTAGAAATAAAAAAGAAAGAGCATGGTGAAGAAGTAATAGGAATTATTTAGAGGGCATAACAAAGGTTTAAGTGCTCAGAATAAGGGGAATCTCAGAGAACAAAGTCATGACCTTAAACGCAATACAAAAAATTTATTATCGTCCCTTTCTGTAAGAGCAATGTTCTTGCTAACTACCACATCAACGGCAATACCTTACGTACACACTCAGTGGTAAGAGACCTGGGAACACAGGTTGACAGCAATCTTACCTTTGATTACCATGTCTCCACAGTGGTAACAAGGGCATTCTATAATGCTCATTTCATTTCATAAGGGCACTGCCTCCAGAAAAAAAGTTATAACCTCCCTGCACTCTTCCCACATCAGGCCAATAATAGAGTACAATGCCCCTTTTGGTATGTACCTTTCCAAGCACCTGCAGCAACTGGAGAAACCACAAAGGTTCCTCAGAAGGAAAATTCAAGGTCTTCAGCATCTGTCCTATGTGGATCATCTGAAATCACAGTCGCTTTATTCTGTTTCATACAGACTACTCAGAGATGATCTCTGCCTTGCATATAAGGCAGTTTCTGACCCTGCTTTATTGGAAATGCTGCATATCCACAAGTCAAATGGTACATGGGTTACTCGCTCTAAAGATCTTAACCTGGTATGAGACATTAACAGAACCTACTGGAGGGACAGATTTGTCTCCCAAAGGTTACCACGCCTTTGGAAGACACTCCCACTTTATGTCAAACAGAGCACCTCATTGGCCTCTTCAAACACAATCTGGATGATTGGATGGGTAACCGTAAATTCACCCTGGGGGTTCCACCTGTGCCTCTCTTGGACATGGAAATTAGGTGCTGATCATGGAAATAAGGGTAGAACTGGCTAGGATTGTAAGGGCCCTAGGGCCATTAGCCTAGTAACTTCCTATGATCCTATGAACAGTAACAGGAGCAACTGCACAATGTTAAAGGGAAAAAAGGAGTATTTGAATCATATGTATGAGTATACCAAGGCTGGTGCGAAGCACCTATTGTTTGATAACTCGAGAGGTTAAAATCTTTTAGCACACAGAAAGCAGAGCTGTCATCAAACTTAAGGAGCTTACAACAAGAAAAATAATCAGTGATCATATTCCTATAGAGGTATTAAAGATATTTTGGAAATTTTATGAAAATCTGAATAAAGCTGAGGAATATGACGGCAAAGAAAAGTCACAAATGGAAATATTTATGGAAGATTTAATTATGTCGGATTACAGAATGATGTGGGTCAACAATTAATAGTGAATAGGAAGACATGAAATGAAAAACAGTGATGTATAATCAATCAGAAGGGATACCTACTGGAACATGCAGTATTCCTGTGCAAGTTTAGAAGTTGGGAGGGGGAAAATGACAATGATCCAGAAGGTTTTCTTTAGTATACTTCAAATGGGGGGGGGTGTGTACCACTTTCTTGGAAGAAAGCTGTGGTGGCTGCATTACCCAAAGAGAGTAAAGACCCCTCAAAGCCAGCATCATATAAACACATCTGAATTTTAAATGGATTATAAAGTGTTTCTATGTCTACAGTAGCTATGAGAAAGGTAAAGATGTTTTTAAAATTATTAAAGACCAATATTGTTTTGTAGAGGGGAGGCAAACATTTAACAGTAATAGAACAATAAAGATCCAGGGGGAAGCTGAGCATTAGAAAATACCACTACTGTTGGTGAGTCTTGATGCAGAGAAAGCATTCAAGAGAGAGAGCTGGGATTTTATGAGTAGAGCAATGGTAGAATTTGCATTTTAAACAGGAGGACATATGAAGGGTTGGAAGAAAGAATTAAGGTGGGAAGACTTCTACTAAACAAGTTGTGCCTACATAGAATCACAGCATGGGTATCCTCCTCTTCTTTTATTTGCTTTATATTTAGAGCCAATGACAAAGAATATAATGAACTCAAAATCAATGATACAAATGGTATAACAATTAAGAAAAGTTAGCTTTTCTTGCAGATTTTATTTTGTATTTGAAAAATCCAAAAAAGGGCATTTTTGTTTAGTGGAACATTTTGAGATAGTGTTAAGTCTTTTAAGGATATAAAATAAATGAAGATAAAAAGTACAGTTGTGTACACTTACCATAAATGTAAATGTTCAAGTGTATTCACTGTTGCAGTCATCACATTTGGGTTATCTGCCTGCAGGTAGCCCACAGCCGGCCTGAAAACCAGAGTCTTCAGATTTCTGCGTTGGATGCTGTCGCTTCTTCCATGACGTCAGGGGTATAAAACATGCAGCCGACGCCATTATATCAGTTTTTCTTGCCCCGGATGTCAGGTGCCCCCACAATAGGAAGCAATTATAAGGTATGGTACACCCCCATCAAAAAGCAAATACACAAGAAAAAATAAATATACCAAACAAGAAGGAAAGGTAGAGCCAAGAGAAGTCAGGGGGCTGGAGGGAGGGTAACCAGGACTGCAACAGTGAATACACTCAAACATCTACATTTATGTTAAGTGTACACAACTGTAATATGTTCTTCATGTTTCACTGTTGCAGTCATCACATTTGGGTTGATTCCCAAAGCTAAGGAAGGGAGGAGGTAGTTAAAGAGCATTAGGGCCAGCTATTAAGCCCAGCAAGACTGCCGTGGCAAATCCAGCTCTGGATTTAGAAAAGATAGGCATGTGGTAATGCTTGGTGAAGGTAAGTACAGAGCTCCAGGTAGCAGCTTCCAGGATGTCCCTGGTGGGGGCTCCTCTGAAAAATTCCATAGAGGTAGATGCACAGCCCTGGTGGATTGTGATCTTATCCACTGTGGGGTAGGTTTTCCATGGTGCTTGTAACAGAAATGAATACAATGGGCTATCCATTTGGAAATGGTTTGCTTTGAAATGGCCTTCCCCTCTGCCCCTGCAGCAAAGCCAACTAGCAGCTGTTCAGATTTTCTGAGAGGCTTAGTCCTGTCCAAATATAATCTAAGTTGTCTGTGCAGATCCAGAGAGTGCAGTATTCGTTCCCCTTTGTTTTGTGGATTAGGGAAAAAAAGTAGGCAAATGAATGGACTGATTTAGGGCCACACTAGAAACCACCTTGGGCATAAAGGAAGGGTAAGTCCTGAGGGAAACCCTGTCCGCATGGAAGATAATGAAGGGTTCCACTGCCATGAGGGCCTGTAATTCAGACACTCTTCTTGCTGAAGTGATGGCTAGAAGAAAGGCTGTTTTCCAAGAAAGTAATTTCAACTCTGCTGTTGCAGCAGGCTCAAAGGGGGGGGTGGGGGGGGTGAGCTTTTCCAATACAAAGTTAAGGTCCCAGGCTGGAGTGGGAGCTCTCCTGGGGGGGTCTTAAATTTTTGGCCCCTCTAAGGAATTGTTTTAGCAAGGGGTGAGGGAAGAGGGGTGGCTCAGTATTATAATGTGCTGAAATGGCAGAAGCATTAATTTTAATAGACGAGAAGGATAGGCCCTTGTGGAGCATTTCTGTTAAGTACTCTAGAATATGAGGTAATCTGGGCACCATTGTGCCCATCCCCTCAGCCTGGCTCCAGGAACAGTATCTTTTCCACTTTTCAGCATAGGATTTTCTAGTACTAGACCTCCTTGCCTCCAGAAAGACATCTATCACCTGCTTACTGAGGGGTGCTAGAGGAGAGCTCAAGGAATTAGCCAGGCTGCAAGGTTTGAAGCTGAGGGTGCAGAATCTGGCCCGCCTACTGGGACAGCAGGGTTGGGGCTTGAGGCAGGTGCCATGGTTGTAGCAGTGTCATACTGTGCAAGAGGGGGTACCAGTGCTGGCGTGGCCAGTCTGGTGCAATCAGTATTGTCCTTGGCTTGTCCTGTTTGATCTTTAGTAGAACGTTCGAGAGGAGAGGCAAAGGGAGAAAGGCATAAACCGAGAGGCTTTCCCAGGTAAAGGACAGGGCATCCACTTTCCAAGCTTGACTCTGGGGAGGTCTTGTGCAGAATTTGTTCAATTGGTAGTTCTGAGGGGAGGCAAACAGGCCTACCTCTGTAGTCCCCCATTTGTTCCTCAAAAGGTTGAATATTTTGGGTTCTAGTTTCCATTCGTGTGGGTCCATGAGATTTCTGCTTAAGTCTTCTGCCAGTGAATTTAGTTTGCCTGGTAGGAATTGTGCTTGTAGGTGTAATTGGTAGCTCAAGGCTGTGTTCCACAGAGCCATGGCTAGTCTGGAGAGAGGGTAGGAGTGGGTTCCCCCCGCTTGTTTATGTACCACATAACTTTGGTGTTGTCTGTCTTTACCAATAGTTGTCCTGGAAGAGTACGGTTTTTGAAGGCTGTCAGAGCATTCTGTACAGCTAACATTTCTTTTTGATTGATATGCAGGTACATCTGTCTCGCGTTCCATTAGCCCTGAATGCACTGCCCTGCCATGTGAGCCTTCCATGCATAGTCTGATGCGTTTGTTGTTAGGGTTTGGGTGGCAGGGGGTAGAGTGAAAGGGAGTCCCTTGTTATGGTAGCAGGTCTCTGCCCACCAAAGGAACTATTTCCTTAGACAAGGAATGACAGGAATCATTGTTTCTAGGTCCTGAGAATGTTGACACCATAGGCTTTTTAGATACCATTGGAGTATCCTCATATGCAGTCTTGTATATGGAATTAGCAGAATGCAAGAGGCCAAGAACCCCAGAGCTTGCAGTATTTTCCTTGCAGATAGCTGGGTTTTTTTGGCCAATAGTTTGAAGCAGGTTGTCAAATAAACTTGTTTCTCCGGAGTGAGGAATGCCATCTGGGAAGTTGTGTTCAAGCTTGCTCCCAAGAATACAATTTGCTGGCATGGTACTACTTGAGATTTTTTTTTGTTGATGGTATACCCCAGTGAAGTTAGAAGTTTCATTACGAATGCCAGGTGTTGTAATAGCAAGTCCTGGCTTTCTGCCTGAATCAGACAATTGTCCAAGTATGGATAAATTTGAATATTTCTCTGCCTGCAAAATGCAAGGGCTGGAGCTAGACATTGGGCACAGTAGATAAGCCACAGGGAAGTGCAGAGAACTGAAAGTGCATGAAGCCCGCCCTGAAACGTAGGTATTGTCTGCAGGATCCTTTTATTGGGATGTACAGGTAAGCTTCCTTTAAGTCTAGGGTTGCCAGCCAGGCATCCTTGGCTAGCATAGGAAGAAGCTGTTGAAGAGTTAGCATTTTGAATTTTGGAACCACCAGAAAGGTGTTGAGAATAGAGAGGTCCAGGATAGGACACCAGGAGTCGTCTTTTCTGGGTACCAGAAAAAGTCTTGAATAAAAACCTAATCCCCTTTGTTCTGCTGGGACAGGCTGAATAGCCTTGATACTGAGAAGAGAGAGAATCTGCTGTTGGGCCTCCGCCCATTGATTTGGGGGGGGGGGGGTCTGGCCAACCATTTGGGGTTAGTAGTGTGTGGTAGTGGAATCTTTATCCTTGGGAAACTATGTTCAAAACCCATTTGTCATGGGTAATGAGTTCCCAGTTTTTTGCATGCAGGGCGAGCTTTCCTCCTAAGGGAGCAGGTAGTTGAGCAAGGCTTGGAAGGGTTAAGGTTAAGTCATTGTGCTATTTTTCCATAGGGGGGTGGCTTACTACTCCCTGCTTTGGAAGTGGGAGCCTCCCACTGCTTAGATTTGTGTGTAGCCTGAGACTGCAGTCTTGGTGGTCTGCTGTTCCTCGGTTTGGACTGTGAAGGCCTGAAAGGGACTGGAAAGGACCAGTTCTTTGAAGACCAATGCCTGCTGAATCTGGGAGGCTGTACTTGTAGGAAATCTTTTAACAGTTTGCATAGATTTAGCTTTTTCCTCCATCCTTTTGAGGACTTCTTCTGCTTTGTTGCCAAAAAGGTGGTCTTGGTTTAAGGGAGCATCCAGTAATTTAGCTTTAACATGATCTGGCAAGTTTTGTTCCTTAAGCCAAGCATGCCTTCTAAGTACGGACCCAGTGACAGCAGCCTTACAAGATGCTTCTAAAGCGTCAAAACCACATTGCAAAGTATGTTTACCAACTTGTTCTGCAGAATGCATTAAATCTTGCAAGTCTTTGTGTCCAGCACAGTCAGGAATCAGCATAATTTTCTGTTTAAGTAATCCCATAATATGCTGCTGAAACTTTAACATATGAAACTGGCAATTTAAAGCCCTGATGGCCAAAGTAGCAGAAGTGTATACCTTCTTACCCAATCTGTCTAAGGCTCTAGAATCTGTATCAGAAGGGGTAGGATTTTTGGCAGCAGTAGCCTTAATGCCTTTTGGTCCTTGGGAAATGGTCTCTGGATCCGCAGTAGGATTCTTGAAGAGGAACTTGTGAAAGTCAGGTACTCTGTAGTACCTGTCAGGTTTTCTGGGAGCTGGAGGTAAAGTGTCTGGGGTAAGGCTAGATTCCAAGAAAGCATCATCTAAAATGTCCACAACAGGAGGGATAGCTAAAGGCCTGTGTGTAGGCAGGACTAAGAATTCCCCAAGTCTCTTTTTGGGCTCAGAATAGTCCTGACTTTCCCAGCGGAAATGCTTCCTAAGGGTATGCAAGGTTTCACCAAACGAAAAATCTTCTGGAGGGGAAGCAGAGGGAATGGAATCTTCTGCATCAGAATCCGCATAAAGTACAGTTTTGTACCTACCATAAATGTAGATGTTCGAAGATCCACATTGCTGCAGTCCTAACACTTGGGTAGTCCGCTGTCCCTCGGTCGGCCCGAATATCAGAGTATAAGGCTGACGTCGGTCAAGGCGCATTTGACTGACATCAGAACGTCAGGGTACAAATGCGCATGACCGACGTCATATCCTCAGTCTTTTCTTGCCCCAGATGTCAGAAGACCCTAAAAAGAAAGGTCAAAACCCAGAGACAACAACTAAACAACCAACCAGCCTAACACCAAAAATATGTACAATATATACAATATATACAATATACACAATATACCTCAGATGGATAACCCAACCCACACAACCACCTCAAACTACAGAGGGAAGGAGGAGGTAAATTGGACTGCAGCAATGTGGATCTTGAACATCTACATTTATGGTAGGTACAAAACTGTACTATGTTCTTCATCTCACATTGCTGCAGTCCTAACACTTGGGTAGAATCCCAAAGCAGAGGTAAGGGAGGATGGCTAAACTATAATGAAGCAGGAGCTGCCAAAATGCCCTGCAACACAGCAGTGGCAAAACCAGCCCTGGATTTAGAGTACAGTGGAAGGTGGTAATGCCTAGAGAAGGTATGCACTGAACTCCAAGTGGCTGCCTCCAGAATATCCTTAGTTGCCACCCCTCAAAAAGCTGTTGAAGTGGCAGTAGCCCTAGTGGAATGAGGCCTAATCCCAGCTGGAATCTCTTTGCCATGATGGGAATAACAGAAAGCAATGCAAAATCCAATCCACTTAGAAATAGTTTGTTTTGACACGGCTTGCCCTGAGAGCACAAAGCAAAAGAAACTAATAACTGCTGAGATTGTCTGAACCCTTTAGTTCTGTCCAAATAATATCGCAACTGCCTGTGTACATCTAAAGTGTGCAAAATCTTTTCCCCTTTATTTTGGGGATTTGCATAAAAAGTAGGCAAATGAATAGTTTGGTTTAAAGCCACACTAGAAACCACTTTAGGCATAAAGGAAGGATTAGTGCGTAAAGATACCCTATCCTTATGGAAAATTAAGAAAGGCTCAACTGCCATAAGGGCCTGCAATTCAGAAACCCTTCTTGCAGAGGTAATGGCCAACAAAAAGCAGTCTTCCATGACAAATATTTCAACTCAGCAGTAGCTGCAGGCTCAAAAGGTTGTAGAGTGAGTTTCTCCAACACAAAATTGAGATCCCAAGCAGGAGTAGGAGCCCTTGGGGGTCTTATATTCTTTGCCCCTCTAAGAAATTGCTTGAACAAAGGATGAGAAAACAATGGTGGGTCACAGTCGTAGTGAGCTGAAATTGCTGCAGCATGAATCTTAATAGAAGAGAAGGACAAACCTTTGTCTAACAACTCAGTAAGATATTGAAGAGCCACACTTAAATCAGGCTCAGAAACATCCAAATCCTTAGCTGCTCTCCAAAACAAAAATCTCTTCCATTTATCTGCGTACACTTTCCTTGTACTAGGCCTTCTAGCTTCCAAAATCACATTCAAAACTTGTTGTGGAAGTTGAGACCCTCTATGGTTTAAAACAGAATATGCCAGGCTGTTAGGTGAAGAGAGTGAAGTTTGACATTGAGCAAATGACTGTCCTCCTGGGACAACAGATGTGGAATCAAAGGCAAAGGCCATGGAGGCTTCCGTGCTAGACTTCTCAGTAATGGGTACCAGTGCTGTCGAGGCCAATCTGGAGCTATCAAAATCATCCTTGGCTTGTCCTGTCTGACCTTCAGAAGTACCTTTGGGAGGAGAGGCAGAGGTGGAAAGGCATACACATGAAGATTTTTCCAACTGAAAGAAAGAGCATCCACTTTCCAAGCTGTGGGATGAAACCTCTTTGTGCAAAACTTTGGCAGCTGGTGGTTTAGTGGAGAAGCGAACAGATCTATGTCTGGAGTTCCCCAGGACACTGTCAATTTCTGAAATACATGAAGATCCAGTTTCCACTCGTGGGGATCCATGATTTGTCTGCTTAACACATCTGCTAAGGAGTTCTGTGCTCCGGCAGAAACCTTGCCTGAAGACTTAGTTGTAAACTGAGAGCAGTCTCCCACAAAATCATTGCTTGCCTGCATAGAGGATAAGAATGTGTTCCCCCTTGCTTGTTGATGTACCACATGACAGTTGTGTTGTCTGTTAGAATCAACACCTGCCCTGGAAGAAGTAAATCCTTGAAAGCTATTAATGCAAACTGGACTGCTAACATCTCCTTCAAGTTGATATGTAGATGCTGTAGTCTGACAGGCCACTTGTCTTGTATCCACTTTCCGTTTAGATGAGCTCCCCAAGCTTTGTCCGAGGCATCTGTCGTTAAAATTTGACTCGCCTCTGGCCGGGTCACAGAGAGTCCCTTGTTTAGGTGACATTCCTGAGCCCACCACAAAAATTCCTTTTGAATGCAAGGTATTATTTGAATGACAGTGTCCAGATGCTGGCAGTGCTGTGTCCATACATTTTGAGATACCATTGCAACTTCCTCATATGCAGTTTGGCATTGGGAAGCACCAGAATACAAGATGCCATGAACCCTAAGGCTTGAAGGACTGTCCTTGCAGTCAGCCCGGACTGAAGAGATAGTTGATGGAAGTAAAGGGAAAGATTCTTTTGTTTGTCCGGGGTTAGAAAGGCCATCTGGGATGCTGTATTCAGTCTTACACCCAGAAAGCACATGTCTTGAGAGGGTACTAGACTGGACTTTATTTCGTTCACAGAATACCCCAGGCATCTTAGCACTGCTATCACATATTCCAAATGACGAAGAAGCTCTTCCCTTCCTTGAGCCAGAATCAGGCAATCGTCCAAATAAGGATAGATTTGTATTCCTTTCAGCCTGAAGAAAGCTATCACTGGAGCCAGAACTTTCGTAAATACTCTGGGCACAGTAGATAAGCCAAAGGGAAATGCAGAGAACTGATAGTGAGAAGTCCCAGTCCGAAAATGCAGATACTTCCTGCAACTTAGCCTGATAGGAACATGAAGGTAAGCCTCCTTGAGATCCAAAGTTACCATCCAGTGATCCTTGCCCAGCAGAGGTAAAAGCTGTTGCAACGTCAACATTTTGAACTTGGGAATGTCCAGATAAGTGTTGAGGATAGATAAATCCAAAATTGGTCTCCACGTGTTCCCCTTTTTGGTACAAGGAACAGGCGAGAATAAAATCCTAGGCCCCTTTCTGGCATAGGAACCGGCTGTATGGCCCCTATTTGGAGTAACAGAGAAATTTGCTTGTGAGCCTCTATCCTTTGTTGAGGAGGAATGTCTGGCATGCCTTTGAAAGGAGGCAAGGTATGGAAATAAAACCTGTAACCGTGATGTATGATATCCAATACCCATCTGTCTTGGGTAATCAAACTCCAATTTTCTTTGAAAAGTGCCAACCTTCCTCCCAAAGGTGCTGCCAGGCGAGAAGGTTCTGGCAGCTGAAAAGGTAGGTCATTGGGTCTGTTTACGAAAGGACTGACCCCTGCCCTCACCAAGACTGTGCAGGAGAACTCCTGTTCTAGGCCTGAAAGAGCCCTGACCTCTGCCCCTGCCACGTCTAGATCTACCCCTAGACTGGGAATCATAAGAAGGATACGTCCACCCCTTAGTAGGCCAATTTCTACTAAACTTTGGAGGCTGAACCTGCAAAAAATCTTTAACAGTCTGCATAGACTTAGCCTTGTCTTCCATTTTCTTTAAAACTGCCTCAACAGGAAAACCAAACAAGACATCAGATTGCAAAGGGGCATCCAAAATCCTAGTTTTAACATGGTCAGATAAATTTTGATCCCTCAGCCAGGCATGCCTGCGAAGAACTGACCCAGTGGCAGCCACCCTAGACGAGGCCTGTACAGCATCAAAACCACATTGCAAAGAATGCTAACCCACCTGTTCAGAAACATGCACTAAATCTTGTAACTCTTTACAATCAATACCTTCAGCCAGAGCATCAACCTTAGATTTCAACTGTGAAAGGAGATAATTTTGATATTTCAACATGTGAAACTGGCAATTCAAAGCTCTCATGGCTAGAGTGGAAGAAGTATAAACTTTCTTTCCCCATCTATCCAAGGCCCTGGCCTCTTTATCTGCAGGAACCGGATTCTTGACAACAGAAGCCTTAACACCCTTAGGCCCCTGGCTAACAGTTTCTGGGTCTGCCCTAGGACTCTTAAAAGATACTTATGAGCTTCAGGCACCCGGTAATACCTATCTGGTTTAACAGGAGCAGGAGGCAAAGAATCAGGATTAAGAGAAGCCTCTGCAAACACATCTTCCACCACATTCAGAACAGGAGGTATAGCCAAAGGCCTATGCTGGGGTAAAACAAAAATTCCTAAGCCTTTTCCTGGAATCAGAGAAGTCCTGACCTTCCCATTTAAAATGCTCTCTCATGGAGTGAAGGGTCTCTGAAAAAGAAAAATCCTCAGGAGGAGAAGCAGAAGGAGTAGAATCATCCACATCAGAATCAGAATAATGAGAATACTCCTGCAAGTCTTCAGCCGAAGACTCAGACACATCCGAAGCCTGCTCATAATCCCCCAACACTGGTTCCATCCTAGGCCTCTTATCAGGAGGGGGCATAGAGCCTCTAATTAAAGTAATTAAATCTTCTGCCATTTTAAGCATGTGCTTCTTGGGCACAGAACCTAAAGAACTAGGAGTGACACCCACAGAAGCTAAACTAGACCTGCCTCTAGGAGAAGCCTTGGAAGCAGAAAGAGAGGGCCTAGACACCTTAGGAAGGGAGGGGAGTACAGATATCTGAGAAGCCCCTACAGCCTGACCTGCCTCCTGGGAGGCCACATCCTGTAAAATCAAAGTTTCTCCCTGGGACTCCAAAGAGGCCTCCGTCGGAACCACCGGTTCCACTGACACCTCTAAAGAACCGGCGTCCGGTTCGGACGACTCCTTTAACCTAGGTTTAACTGCCTTGTCCTTGCGCTTCTTTGAGGAAGCCGGCGTCGGAGCATCCGACGGCATATTGTAATTGCACCGCTTCCCAAAGACCAACCTGGCACAATCCAACCTTCGCTTTATAGTGCGTTTATTGAACCTAGCACAAAAGCGACACCCAACAACGTCGTGCTCAGGTCCCAAACAAGGTATACACAAATTATGGTAATCCCTATGCGGTATCTGTTTCCCACAAGAAATACAGTTATTCACTTTTTCTGACATCCGGTAAACCACTGAGGCAAGAAAACCAAAATATTCCCCAACGGGGTACTTAACCAACTCTGACTTCGGTCTGAAACTCAGAATTCGAAAAATTTCAGAACGCCGAACGGCACTTGCAACACTGCTTCTGCATCGGACCATGCGGCAAAAAAGACTGAGGATATGACGTCGGTCATGCGCATTTGTACCCTGACGTTCTGATGTCAGTCAAATGCGCCTTGACCGGCGTCAGCCTTATACTCTGATATTCGGGCCGACCGAGGGACAGCGGACTACCCAAGTGTTAGGACTGCAGCAATGTGAGATGAAGAACATCTAGATAAGGGCAAATCCTGGTAATCAGAAGGAGCAGATATCAGATTCCTGATCAGAAGAATCAGAAAGAAAATCAGTTCTAGGTCTCTTAGAGGAGGAAGGCCGGCTTCCCCTAATTAAGGTAATAAGGTCTTCAGCCATTCTAAGCATTTGCTTTTGAGGCATATGGGCCTGAGTCCGCGATTTGATCGTCGGTTTTCTAGGTGTAGTGCGAGTTTCTGGCCTGAGGAATCCAGTACTTCTGGATGGAAACGATGGCGTTGGTTTAATAAGAATGTCTGTAGTCCTGAATACACCCTCAGAAGCTGGTGCCTGCACAGTGGCTCTGGACCCATCCAAAGTAGAGACATCTGCAGGTTCCATCGTCGAAGAAGCATATTGCGGCATACTGGACTCCGAATGGGTCTCAGTACAGGCCTGTGAATCTGTAGTAGTGAATCACGATGAAGAAATGTCTTTACGAACCAAATAACAGAATTAATCCAAGAAGAACGAGCCAAGAACCCAGCGAAGCAATAATACACCTCTTTATTATCAAAACAACAGATAATCCAAGTAGTACAAGGACAAGATTAATTCTTCTTGGATTAATTCTGTTATTTAATCTGTAGTAGTGGGTATCAGGGGCTGCGAAGGTGCCTCACTGAGTACCGGCAGACTGGCGACATAGCCGGCAGTTTTGGACCTATGCGGTCTGTCTCTGTCTTTATCCTTACATTTTTTCGTAAGATCGGTAGTTGGATGGCTTAATGAAGCCATTTTGGAGTGCAGAGATCGAGAACGAAAGTATTTGGCTACAAAAATAGCCCGACGACGAATAGTATGGCTGTTGAACAAGGCACAAAACCAACAGCGAGGGACGTCGTGGTCTGGGCCTAAACAGGGGATGCAGTAAGAACGAAAATCTCTGTAAGGTATTTGCTTTCCACAGGCAAGACAATTGATAACTTTTACGGACATCAGTTAGAGCAAAAAAAAAGGATCCCCAATGGGGTACTTATCTTTTTTGAAGACTTCGGGTCTGAAACTCGAAAATGAAAATTTCATGAGACGGCTGACAGGCACTTGCGAACTGCTTCTGCTTTGGTCACCACACGGCATGAAAGACCGATGTAATGGAGTCAGCTGCATGTTTTATACCCCTGATGACCTGACATCATGGAAGAAGCGACAGCATCCGACGCAGAAATCCGAAGACTCTGGTATTCAGGCTGGCTGAAGGCTATCTGCAGGCAGATAACCCAAATGTGATGACTGCAACAGTGAAACACGAAGAACATCAAAGGTTACAGCAGCCAACTATGTATCCGCACATTAATTGGTTCAACAATACCTAGATTTATGGCAACACAAGATGAAGTATTTAGGTGTACTGATTAAAAAGGATTTTGTTATGGCAGCTAAGGATATGTGGGAAGTAACTCAACAAAAGACAACACAAAAACTGAGAAAATGGAAGCACTCGACTATGGATATGCAGTGAAAATGCTTTAGTCACTTTAATTTTATACACAGGTCAGACATTCTTTAGACATACTCTTATTCTTTAATCAGCCAGAGAAGTTGTGGATAATAATGAAGAGCTGAAGAAGTTTATTTGGGAGGTGAAGAGGTCAAGAGTTAAGTGGGATAAGTTGATCCTCCCCATAGAACAAAGGAGCTTAGGATTACCTGATATGAAGAGATACTTTAGAGCTTTACAATTAAGGCTAATCATATACATAATGCAAGCAGAAGGTTATAGACCAAAGGAAAATGAGATGAAGTTGATGAAGATGATGATGACGAAATGGGGGAAAGTTTGAGTAATAAGGAGAGGGAGTAGGATTTTGGATGTAGGTCCTTAAGGAGGATAACAATGACCATACATTAAAGTAGCAGAAAGCATTCAGAGAACTAAGCCAACCCGGAAATGCAGCAAGGAGATTTTGCTAATAGGGATGAGTGTAAATAGGTGTACAGAAAATAGGCAAGAGAGGGCTGGAATTAACTGGTGAAAAGTGGAAAAGGAACAAAGGTGCTGGGAGCAAATAACTAGAGAGAGAGAAAAGTAAGCGTGGAATGAGGCCAAGCAGACGTTTGTACTGCAGATTATAGGCTGCCTTCCCAACCATGTTCTGATAACAGTATACAGGCAAAGAGGAAGGGATAGGCGAGTTCTAAGTGAACTAACCAGCTCTTGAGTCCAGAATAGAAACTGCTGTTAAAAAGGGGCAATTAGTACCGAACAGAAAATACTGCATGATAACTGCAAGAATCAATCAAAAAAAAAGGCTCGAAAAAAATTGGGAAGAGACTGGAAAGGCAATTTATAAAAGAACAATGGGGAGGACATCTGTAAGATACTGTCCACAGGTTTAGAATTTTTTTTTGGAAGTGTCTGCATAGGTATTTTTATACCCCATGAAGAATTCTTCCTCTGGTAGATAGCAAAAGCTGGAGTGTGATGGGAAAGAGTGGGAAAATGTTTTTTTTGGGACAGTAATGAGTTGGCAGATTTTAAAAATTCCCTACACAGTACTCTGTCAGAAATACTGGGGAAGAATATGGCTATCACTAAAGAAATCATTCTTTTGAGCTGGGATACAGGATCTGAATTGCACAGACATACTATCACCTAAGTGCAATGCTACTAGCTACCAAAAAAGTAATGACTAGAAAATGGAAATCAAAAATCTAAATGAATTCTGATTGCCATACTGATTATTGCAAGGAGATAAAAGAAATGGAGAATCGATTTTTATAAGAAGGAAGCAGCAAATAACATACAAATAAATTAAATTTGTGGGAACAATACATGCAGAATAATGTTCAGGAGCAGGAGTGAGGTATGGGTAGGAGCTGAGCAATTTCTATAATGATGGACTGAATGAGTGATAACTATTGAAGAGAATGCCTACGTATACTGCATGAAAACAATGAAAATGTCACCATCGCTTTGTCTTCTTTTCTATTAATGTGTGTGCACCTATGTCACTGTGTAAACTGCGATTAAATAAAGATGTCTAAAAAATTAATAATTTGTAATTATCCTTGGCTTCTTCTGTTACTTTCATTTTTGGTTTGTAACTGCCTTTTACTTTCCTAATAGCACTTTAAAACCTTTAATGATTATCTGAATGAAGTCCTTCAGGTAAGCCAACTGCAATTTGCTGAAGACATTCAGTAATATTTTTTTTTTTTATACTTAGACTATTTTTATATAGCTTGACTGCCAGCCTGGCTATTACATATGGACTGCTTATTCCATACAGCTTTGTAAGACTTTGAGGGGAAAGGTGCCAAATGTGGCTGCCTTGGGGGGGGGGGACACAGGTAATGCAATAGAAATTCCAAAGTTCATCAAACAACAGGGCTGCTTTTTTAAAGTCATTAAACTTGGAAGTGTTTACTAATAAGGTGCTTGTGGTTGGACAGAGAACACAACTGCTTTGTGGTTGAATTTCACCACTGGTACAGACGATACAATTAGTAGGGAGCAGAAAGTGGATACGTTATGACAAGCTCAAGAATATTTGGACCCCTGTTGGGTGTGTTATCTATTTGTTCCAGGGAGTTTGCAATAACTATGATAAGGTAACTGTTTACCATTCTTACCATTAATGGTGTGGGTCTTCTAATTCACAGCTAGATACTGAAAACCCCCACCATAAAAGCATTGTGATTTATGGGTAATTTAGTTAGCACATTTAGAAATATTTCTGGTCATTGGGGGACATGAACGATGGTATACAGAAGGCTATGAAATGGTAATTTATGTTGTTTAGAAAGATTTATATCAGTAACTTCTGTTTAAAGGTCACGAGGAATCCATCTGGATATAATGTAATCTCTGATAAATAACCCCTAGGTCCATAAGTGTGATAATTGCACTGAACACTGCTACATTTACACTGAAACCACGTCTCTGTTACTACACAAATATAGATGGTATTCATGTTGTAAGATAGCCTCAATTTAGACAGGAAGCTTATTATTAAGATTTATGGGAATGAGCACAGCAAACTTGATATGCTCAGGCCTAGGATCGACTAAAGTATTTTTTGCAATGCTAAGATTTCAGAAGACAGACTTTGCCTAAAAATCAGTACTACAGGGGTAGTAAAGTCTTTGGCCAGTAGCTAGAAAGCTGCAGAAGCTATGGCATGAAAGCTGCAGGCCATCCCTTGCAAAGCAAGTAGGCTTGGTTCACCATCTCTTTCTAAGCTGATACAGACCAGACCCTTCTCCCAAAATGACACCAGCTGCTTAACCAAGAATTAAGGTGCATTATCTTTGTCTTTGAATCCTGGCATCATTCTGGGAGATGGCGGAATTCCATTCATGACCAGAGTCTTACACTCACTGGACACATGCACAGCAAGATCCATCACGTCTTTCTGCATGTCACTCTGGATGGACTGATCACCTAAAATTGTGCTAACCATGAAGGGGAGGTGGTGATCTTTTTTTGATTGCAAAACATGAACAAGGCCTCCCTTGAACTTCCTTAGCTCATAAGAGCAAGTCAGAAGTACAGGTTCATATCTCCCAGAGAAGTTAAGGGACAAATTAATTATGTCACCGAGTCCAGCAATGCCAATTCTAGAAAGAAAGGTATCATCAACAACACTGCAGCCAGGCACACACAACACTCAACACTTTTTTGGAATATTTTATTTTGTGCAACCAAATCTATTAGAATTTAAATTTAAGAACTCCTAGTATATTTACAGGTTTCTATTACGCTACAAATATTGTTAAATGGCTTGATTTAGAATGTCTTGTGGCACTTTTGGGTCTTCTTCAGATACTGGAAATGCCTTGCCCTGTCTAGGAATTGGTCAGGTCTAGCAGAAGACATGAAAGTGGAAGAATGGGTAGATGGGGTGAAAGTGGCATGGCGATAGTAGATAAATCCTGCACATTTTCAAGGCCTGTTTCTTTCTTTAGGAGGTCATTGATCAGGTCCTGAGCAGGCTGGCTAAACAGCATTCCATTCAAACAGTCTGCATCCAGGACACTATTCCACAGTTCCACCAAGGACATCTTCCAACACACCATCCTGCACAGGCACACATTTCAGCATTTTGCCCTAACCAAAGCATCAACACATTCTAACAAACACTGGAACACAAGGTATCTCACACATGACAACATGGAAAGGATCTGCCAAAAACCCTTCCTGAAGACAAGCCCATGAAAGTCAGCCAGCTTTTTCAGAACTTTCTTCATAAGATGAGTATGGAAGTACTTGAGACATAGTTGAATGCCCCCCAGCCCTAATGTGTCAGAGGATGAAACCCTCTTGCTGCACCTGCCCAAAGTTCTGGTCACCTTTTCCAATGGCAAGATGGCAAAATGCTGTCAGAACATCAACTGGAACATAGAGACCACAAAGCAGTCACCATAAGGATGTTAAGTCAGGAGAGCTACCCACTCAGGTGTCACCTTGTAAAGAGCGTCGGCCTTTATCAAGACTGACTGAGCACAATCTGGATGTTCCCAGGCTGCTCTGATAGCATCCATAATGAATGGATCTATCGATGAAATGACTCATGACTCTTTGGCCTTCCTCCTTATAAAATGTTGGTGCTACAGACTGTAGAGGAGGAATGGGGGAGATGCCAGTCTAACCTGTTTTCCATATGCCTATGGACATTTCCAAAAAACTGATCACCTGCAGAGATGTGGCTACTACCTTAGAGACCAAAGCATTAAGATCCTCCACATTTTCACAGGATGGTTACACTGCAACAGTACTACAGCCTAACTACTCATGGGTAAAGCTTTAGCACAGACAAGCATGGGAAGCATCAATTCTCAGTGCCAGGCCACTGAGAATTAGTGAGGGATTTCACTTTAACTAATGGCAGAGTGAGGTGGGGAAAGACCTGCAGAAGACTCGGCAAGAGATTCTGAATGAACTCTCAAGCAGTGGTTTCATATGCATGACTTAAGCTCCTAAAAGACACTTTAGCTTGGAATAACCACAAGGACCTTCCCTGACAGGACCTGTCAGCACACCTGGTTCTTAGAAATCAGAAATAGGTGGATGAGTAAATGACTCAAAACAGAGATCTTTTGGAGCAAGTTCATCAAAATCAGCCTTGTGACAATCCTCTGAAGGTAGGGCAGAACAAGAATGATGGAATACACTCCTCTTGGAAGAAAGCCAGAAACATGCTGCCCCCAGTCTAAGGCCTGTGGACAAAGGCTGATGACTGAAGCAGGCTTAATCCCTCATGGGTTCATGGCAAGCTCAACACTTGAAAGGTTTGCCGGACGTGGTGCAGCTGGCTGCCAGATATCACCCAGGGCCTGGCCTGGCCTCTGTTTCCCTTGTGGAAAACTTCTTGCATTACTCCTGGTCTTCACATGTAAAGTTCCTTACACCATCCATTTTAATTGGGTTATTAATATTACATTTGACAGTGATACAGATATGTATTATGCTGCTTACATACGTGAACAGAGGATTCCAATGATGATACCAAGGGCTGAAACCTGAACTGTTCAAGCAGCCAAACAGAAAAGGGAGTCTCTAGGGAGAGAAAGCACTCTTATGCAGCTGTTGCTAATGCATAGATATCCCCAATTTTTTGTTGGAAAAGAAAAATAAAAGGATTGAATTTTAACTGATGGCAAAATAATACCCAACACGGAGGAACACGGAGAAACCTAGATGTTATATCTGTATATTACTGATGACTATAACTTGATGTCTGCTTTCTACGAGCTTTCTGAACATCTTGTTATTTTTTTCTTTTTTATATAATTCAATACTGCTTTGTATTTATCTTTTGGGCTCTACATTATAGTTTAAAAAAATCTTTTGGATAAGCATGAGCATCTCCTTATCAACAAAAAAGGCCTATATACCAATACAAAAAACATGCACATATAAGCAGATCTGAAGTAGTACGAAAACTCTGCTGGCTAAAGGAAATGGAACATGGATCTTACAACTCATACAAATAAATGCATGTATGTATATACACATATACAAATAAAAGGCTGTGTGTGCGTGTATAAGTGTGTGTGTGTCTATATATACACACACACGTACATATATATATATATATATATATATAATATATATATATATACACACACACACACACACATATATATATATATATATATATATATATATATATATATATATATATGTATATATATATATATATATATATATCTCAGAAGCACAAACCCAGAGAGCTGAGAACCCACTTCTTGAAAATAGCAATAAATCCACAGTAGGACAAAAACACCATTCGGTTCAGGTAAAACGATATTTATTAGTAAAAGGCTTTCACGGCTGAGAGAAGCCGCTTCTTCAGACAAAACACAGGAGCCATTATTACCAAATTTTAAACAAACAGTTTCAAATGCTAAAATCTCCTCCACCAGCTTCCAGGCAAACTTTAAAGTGATAAAACCACTAATTGAGCTAAAGGGACTCGAATGCATCAACTAAAAACACATATGATAACATTATATCCTACAGCTACAATGCTACTAAATAAGCATATGACACTTATTAATAAATTGATTTATGCAGAATGTATAGCATGAGCTATAGTTCTAAATATTTTAAAAATAATAATAAACAATAATCGAGCAAGCATTGTAACTACTAAGGAGAACATTGTAAATCTAAAACGATGATATTGCTTGGACAAGGCTAGTAACACTTATAATCAACAGGTTAAAATCCATGGAAAAACTAAAAACTCATAGAACTCCAACAAAGAACATGAGGAAAGCATAAAGAAGACTAGAAGGGAACGATACAACATATGTAAACTAATGAAACAAGGGAGAAATATTGTCTAGATTTGTATTTATGAGGGATTCCATGTTTGATTTTTCACCATTCTTGATGAATTATTTATGTCTTCACATACCATTTTATCTTGCCTAGCTATTTTGTTCGCAGTACCCCTTGGCTTTTTATTTAGGTAGTTTAATGCTCTGGATATTTCTCCCTTGTTTCATTAGTTTACATATGTTGTATCGTTCCCTTCTAGTCTTCTTTATGCTTTCCTCATGTTCTTTGTTGGAGTTCTATGCCCCGCTTTGTTTTTCAGTTTTTTAGTTTTTCCATGGATTTTAACCTGTTGATTATAAGTGTTACTAGCCTTGTCCAAGCAATATCATCGTTTTAGATTTACAATGTTCTCCTTAGTAGTTACAATGCTTGCTCGATTATTGTTTATTATTATTTTTAAAATATTTAGAACTATAGCTCATGCTATACATTCTCTGCATAAATCAATTTATTAATAAGTGTCATATGCTTGGTTTAGTAGCATTGTAGCTGTAGGATATAATGTTATCATATGTGTTTTTTATACGTTAGTTGATGCATTCGCTTCTGGTGCTTTGAGTCCCTTTAGCTCAATTAGTGGTTTTGTGCACTATCACTTTAAAGTTTGCCTGGAAGCTGGTGGGAGGAGATTTTAGCATTTGAAACTGTTTGTTTAAATTTGGCGCTGTAATGGCGCTCCTGTGTTTGTCTGAAGAAGCGGCTTCTCTCAGCCGTGAAAGCGCTTACTAATAAATATCGTTTTTTACCTGAACCGAATGGTGTTTTTGTCCTACTGTGGATTTATTGCTATTTTCAAGAAGTGGGTGTCGTAGTGCCTTGAATATTAGGCTTTTCTTGGTTTGGTTGCAGCTATTAAGGCTCACCTGTTGCGAGGCAGTAAGTTACCGTTTTACACTTGCATATATATTTACGGACGCCAACCTTGGCTGTGTACTAGAACTGGAAAGTCGTCTATGCACAGAGAACCGAATGGTGTTATTGTCCTACTGTGGAGTTATCGCTATCTTCAAGAAGTGGGTGTCGTAGTGCCTTGAATACTAGACTTTTCTTGTTTTGGTTGCAGCTATTCAGGCTCACCTGTTGTGAGGCAGTAAGTTGCTGTTTTACACTTGTATTTATATTTACGGACGCCAACCTTGGCTGTGTACAGGAACTGGGAAAGTCGTTTATGCACAGAGTGCATGGTTCTCAGCTCTCGCTCTGGGTTTGTGTTTCTGAGTTGTACTTTGGGATTTTTAGGCTTCTTTTTTATATATATATATATACACACACACACACACACACACACACATATATATATATATATAATGTACACACACATACACATGCAGATACACATATACATACTTATTTTATTTTACATTTGTTTACTAGGAAAGTCCAACTGGACAAAACGTCTATTTCAGCAAAGCCCTGGGGAGAATAGCTCCGCATTTACAACACAGAATATTAACAATAGGTACAGAATCACAGATAGACAGGTTTACATATATCTATCTATATCTATAGGTCTATATATATATATATATATATATATATATATATATATATATTTCGAGAAGCCATAAACATTTTATTTACATTACCATAGATCCAAAAGACATTGTACCTAGAGTTAATTACAAAGAGGTAGTTCCTTTTCCAGTTGAACACAAGAGAGGAAAGTACAGTTGTGTACCTACCATAATGTAGATGTTCGAGTGTATTCACTGTTGCAGTCATTACACTTGGGTTATCCGCCGGCAGGCTACCCGCAGTCGGCCCGAGTTCCAAAGTCTTGGTCCGGCATCGGTTGCTGTCGCCTCTTCCCTGACGTCAGTGCGCCAGGGGTATAAAAGATGCAACCAACGCAATTTTCTTCAGTTTTTCTTGCCCCAGAAGTCAGGTGCCCCCAGATAGGAAGGCTGGAAAAATAAAATTATGCCAAAAAGCATGCATTCACTAATATAAACATTTCCTTCAGCACAAGCAAATACACCACATAGGTTGTATAGAGTTAAGAAGTACAGAGAAGTCCCAGCAATGAAAAGGGGGAAGGTGGGTGGGTAACCTGGACTGCAACAGTGAATACACTCGAACATCTACATTTATGTTAGGTGCACAACTGTACTATATTCATTGTGTTTCACTGTTGCAGTCATTACACTTGGGTTGAATCCCAAAGCTGAGGTTGGGCGGCTGGGTCTAGATTGGATTTGGACAGGCTACCAGGCCCTGCAGGATTGCAGTGGCAAAACCTGCTCTGGATTTAGAGTAGAGAGGCAAGTGGTAGTGCTTGGTAAAAGTGTGCACTATTCTCCAGGTTGCAGCTTCTAAAATGTCTTTGGTTGGTACTCCTCTGAAAAAGGCTGCTGAAGTGGCTGCTGCTCTGGTAGAATGTGGCCTAATGACCTTAGGCACTGATTTGCCATGTTGTGCATAACAGAAGCGGATGCAGTGTCCTATCCATTTTGAAATGGTCTGCTTTGTGATAGGTTTTCCTTGTGATCCTGCAGCATAGGCTACAAACAGTTGCTCAGTTTTTCTGAAAGCTTTTGTTTTGTCCAAGTAGAATCGTAGCTGTCTGTGTATATCCAAAGCGTGCAGAAGTCTCTCCCCTTTATTCTGGGAATTTGGGTAGAAAGTTGGTAAATGAATGGTTTGGTTCAGGGCCACATTGGAAACTACTTTTGGCATGAATGTTGGGTTTGTCCTGAGAGAAACCATGTCCTGCTGAAAAATGATGAAAGGTTCCACAGCCATTAATGCCTGTAACTCTGATACTCTTCTTGCTGAAGTTATTGCTAGTAGCACAGCAGTTTTCCATAATAAGAATTTTATATCAGCTGTGCTGGCTGGTTCAAAAGGAGGTAGTGTGAGGTTTTCTAAAACAAAATTGAGATCCCAAGTTGGTACTGGTGCTCTCCTTGGGGGTCTTATGTTTTTTGCCCCTCTGAGGTACTGTCTTAGTAGAGGATGTGAAAAAATAGGAGGTTCCGTATTGTAATGAGCTGAAATGGCAGAAGCATGGATTTTAATTGATGAGAAAGACAGCCCTTTGTCCAGCAGCTCAGTTAGGTATTGTAAAATCTGAGGTATATTTGGAACAAGTGGGTTGAGCCCTTGTGCCTGGTTCCAAGCACAGAATCTCTTCCATTTTTCTGCATAAGATTTCCTAGTGCTGGGCCTCCTGGCTTCTAAAATGACATCCGTAACAGCTTTAGAGATAGGTGCAGTCTGAGTGGCTACATTATCTGCCATGCTGCCAGATTTAAGGTTCTGAGTTGACTGTGCAGAATCTGATTGTTTTGTTGAGTCAGTAGATGAGGAATTTGAGGTAAAGGCCAAGCTGGGCCCTGAGACAAGCTCTTTAGGATTGGGTACCAGTGCTGGCGTGGCCAGTGTGGGGCAATCAGGATCACTTTTGGCCTTTCTTGTCTGACCTTTAGGAGCACCTTGGTAAGAAGAGGCATTAGAGGGAAGGCATAGACTGTCAGAGCTTTCCAGCTGAATGATAGAGCATCCACTTTCCATGCTTGAGAGTGATAAGTTCTTGTGCAGAATTTCTGTAGTTGGCAATTGTGAGGGGAGGCAAAAACATCTATGTCTGGGCATCCCCATTTCTTTGTTATCATGCTGAACACCTGTGGATTTAGTTTCCATTCGTGAGGGTCCATGAGATTTCTGCTTAGTTCGTCTGCCAGTGTATTTTTTGTTCCTGGCAGGAATTGTGCCTGTAGATGTACCTGATAGGTTAGTGCTGTGTTCCACAAGGTCATGGCTTGCCTGCATAGGGGGTAGGAATGTGTGCCCCCTTGCTTGTTTATGTACCACATAACTGTGGTATTGCCCATCTTTATTAGTAGTTGTCCTGGATGTAGTAGGTCCTTGAAAGCTGTCAGGGCATTCTGTACAGCTAGCATCTCTTTCTGATTGATTTAAAGATGCATTTGTTCCTTGGGCCACGTGCCCTGAATACATTTTCTTGCCATATGTGCCCCCCAGGCATAATCCGATGCATCCGTTGCTATTGTCTGCCTGGCTGTGGGTAAGGTGAAAGGCTGTCCCTTGTTGTGGTGACAGGCCTGGGACCACCATCGAAACTCCTCTTGTAGGCAGGGAATTAAAGTTATGATTGTCTCCAGGCTGTGACAATGTTGAGTCCAAACACTTTTTAGATACCATTGTAGTTTCCTCATATGCAGTCTTGCATATGGAATTAGTAGAATGCAGGACGCCATGAAGACCAGGGCCTGCAGAATTTTTCTTGCAGGGAGCTGGGTCTTTGTTGCCATCAGTTGAAAGTATTCAGTCAGTTGCCTTTGTTTGTCTGCCATGAGATAAGCCATCTGGGTAGTTGCCATCTGGGTAGTTGTATTTAAGCTTGCACCCAGGAATATTATCTCTTGAGAGGGCACTAGTTTTGATTTCTTTTCGTTTACTTGTATCCTAGGCAAATTAGTAATCTTTTTACAAACGCCAGATGCTTTAGTAGAATATCCTTGCTCTCTGCTTGAATAAGGCAGTCATCCAAGTAGGGATATATTTGAATTCCTTTTTGTCTGCAAAATGCAATTACTGGTGCCAGGCATTTTGTGAAGACCCTGGGTACAGTAGATAAGCCAAAGGGCAGTGCAGAGAATTGGTAATGCATTGAACCTGCTATGAATCTGAGGTATCTTCTGCAAGTCTGTCTGATTGGGACATGCAGATATGCCTCCTTGAGGTCCAAAGTAACTAGCCAAGCCTTCTTTCCCAGCATGGGTAGAAGCTGCTGTAGTGTTAACATTTTGAATTTTGGAACATCCAGGAAAGTATTTAGGATTGACAAGTCCAGTATTGGTCCCCAGGCTTTGTCCTTTCTGGGTACTAAGAAAAGTCTTGAGTAAAATCCTTGCCCCTGTTCTTGCTGTGGTACTCTTTGAATAGCTCCCATGTCCATGAGAGCAGCAATTTGATTTTGTGCCTCTGCCCATTGGTTTTGTGGCAGGTCCGGCATACCTCTAGATTTTGGAAGCGTGTGAAAGTGGAACCTGTAACCCTGAGAAACAATATTCAGTACCCATTTGTCCTGGGTGATTAGGTGCCATGTTTTTGAGAAAAGTGCTAGCTTTCCCCCTAGGGGTGCTGCCAAAAGGTAAGTGCTTGGCATCTGTATAGGGAAGTCATTGGGACTGTTTCCTATAAGGTTGTGATTTGTCTTCCCCTCCTTTGGGAGCTGAAGCACCCCACTGTTTAGGTCTGTAGGAGCCTTGGGGCTGAGATCTGCCTCTTGGGCGTCTGTATCTGCCTCATTGTGGCCTGTCTGACACCGGAAAGGACCAATTTTTTGAAGGCCAGTTTCTGCTAAACCTAGGTGGTTGAACCTGTAAGAAATCCTTTACTGTCTGCATTGATTTTTCTTTATCCTCCATTTTCTTTAACACCTCTTCTGCCTTAACATCAAACAAAGTATCATGCTGTAGTGGAGCATCCAATAATTTTACTTTAACATGGTCAGGTAAACTTTGTTCTTTCAACCAAGCATGCCTTCGAATAACAGAGCCTGTAACTGCGGCTCTACAAGAAGCCTCTAATGAATCAAAACCACATTGTAAAGTATGCTTTCCCACTTGTTCAGTTGCATGCAATAAATCCTGCATTTCCTTTAATCCTCAGGCGGAGAGGCTGAAGGTATAGACTCTTCTGCATCAGTGTCCTCATAGGGAGGGAGAGAGTATCCCTGATCAAAAGAGGAATCAGAGGAAATAGAAACCTGGTCAGAGGAATCCTAGCCAGTGTCTTGCCTAGGCCTTTTGTCAGGAGGGGGATGGGAATCCCTGATTAAAGTAATTAGGTCTTCGGCCATTTTAAGCATCTGTTTCTTTGGCATGGATGACTGTTCAGTAGAATGTTATACTTGTTTCCTTGTCTTTAATGGTGTTTTTAACTTTGCCTTGGCTGCTGTAGTGGGCTTAATTGAAAGCTGTGAAGGTCTGAAAACACCCTCAAAAGCCGATGCCTGCTCAGTGGCTCCGGACCCATCTGAGGAAATAGTTTCCGTAGGCCCAATACCTTGAGTTTCCACAGGCCTCGGTGTCTCCACGTGGCTGTTGGATACGGCCTGTCGCTCTGAGGTAGGAGGTGTCAGGGGCTGCGAAAGCACCTCACTGAGAACCGGTGACTGGCCTAGAAGAGTCTTCGTCGTCGGTTTTGGACCTCGGATGCCTGTCCTTTTCTTTGTCTTTGCATTTTTTTATAAATTCCGGTCGTCGGTTGTTCCGACGGCATTATGTAATTAAACCTTCGGCCAAAATATTGTAAAGCAAAATCAAACCGACGTTTAATAGTGTGTTTGTTGCATCTAGCACAAAACCGACAACTAGTAATGTCGTGGTCAGGGCCTAGGCAAGGAACACAGGAAGAGTGAAAGTCCTTATGAGATATTTGCTTCCCACAAGAAATGAAATTATTAACTTTTACTGACATCGGGCTGGAGCAAGAAAAAGTTTCCCCAACTGGGTACTTAGCTTTATTGAAGACTTCAGTTCTGAAACTCAATTTCGAAAATATCAGGAGGTGGCCGACCGGCACTTGCAAACTGCTTTTGCTTCAGGCACCGCGCGGCAAGAAAGACTGAAGAAAATGGCGTCGGTTGCATCTTTTATACCCCATGGCGCACTGACGTCAGGGAAGAGGCGACAGCAACCGACGCCTGACCAAGACTTTGGAACTTGGGCCGACTGCGGGTAGCCTGCCGGCGGATAACCCAAGTGTAATGACTGCAACAGTGAAACACGATGAACATCACCACATTTACAATCATAGAGTATGTACACAGATGCAGTGTCACAGAAAAAGTGTTTACAATTATAATAATAATTTTATCTTCATTTCCTAGTGCATCTAGCACTTCCCCAGTGTGACTAGGATTAATTTCATGCATATTATCACAAAGTTAAATAAAGCTGCATATATACATTATAAAGACATATACACAGATATATATAAAAAACACACACATATACATGCACATATGTATGGCTGGCTGTATGTATGTATATATCAGTATATGATCAAACACTGAACATTCAAGATACCTATCATTAAAAGAATGACTGAATCTAAAAATGATCAAAAACTACAGAAATTTTAAAATCATTATATACGGTTACATTGCAGAATACTGATCTGTGAGTATATGAACCCCCTGTTGAACATGGGGCATACTGACATTACATCAAACATGATTGAAAATGAGATAGAAATAACATTTAAATTAAGATAAAATTCAGCAATATAATAATTATAAAATTTGCATTTTACATATGTATTCCTAGTTCCTATATTTTTTATGTTTTCCATATACATATTTTTTAGTTTCTCATATCATACACTTTTCAGTTCTCTATACTGGTTATACATATAATACACTCATGTAGTGACAGGCTAACATCAGCCACATTTATATTTATGTTTTACCATACGCTTTACATATACCTAAATTCCACATGTATTTTAACTCTTTCTGTCATTTTTCTTTTTCTTTCATAGTTGTCATTTTATTATACCATACAATACAAATTTAAGTTGATTTAGTGGCCATACTTATATTAATGTGTCAACAAAGCCAGTTATTAATCTTTAAACACTTTCTCTAACAATTTTTCTTTAACAACAATCAGTTTCTCCGGAAGCTGTTTAACTGTCTCCACATTTTTCCTTATATTCTTTAAGGATTAATAGAGAAGATTTGCCTATCCTTAGAACTATGACATCAATAAGCGCTATTGCACATCGCTCTTTTACAGCATTTTTGGCATTTTGTTCTGTTCTCAGTTTGATCAGCTGTTTATTTCCTGTTTTTTTCTTTTGGGTTAGATCCATTCAAGTTTGTTATACATAACACACTTGAGAGGCATTAAGCAGCATAGTCCTCGCTGCATAATTTACATGGCAGTTAACCATTTCCATTTCAGCGAACTCGCTACTTTTTTTCAAGTTCCTATTGGAATTTTGATATTTAGCGCCATCTTTGAGATTTCTTATTTTGCATTTTAGAAATGATACACTTTCATAACACATGTTATATACATAGGCATTTTTTATATAACATTGGGTCTTTGTTCTATCCTTATATAAGCACGCTGTTAGTGAATATTCACCTTGGTTTTTTACTAATACTATAGCAACCTTTTTGGTTCATGTATATAGTAAAGGAAGTAGTTGGCTAGATTCACTTGCTTTCCTTATTTTGGTTTGGTTTCGGTAAGGAAAGCCGAAGTTAATAATTTCTTGTTTAAATATTCTAAACAAGGATGCTTCTAGGTAATGGCTCTATTAGATTTTGGGATAAGCCATTTGGTTCTTTAGCACAGACTGACAGTTACGCTTAAGATTCCGGCATCAAGGGTTCTTCGACAAGCAGTTTTTTACCTCTAATGCTTCTGCACTGTCAGCAGTGCTAGGTTCATTAAGTGCTTGAATATTTATTTAAGCCTTCAAATAAGACATCATCGGATGTCCTATGAAGTCTAAGATGCCAGGAATCATGTTCTAGAATAGGTTTACGTTCAAGCGATATGTTAATATTCTATTTTCTAATGAGGTTAAGGTGAGCTTGATGACCGACGCAACTATAATGCCGCTTTCCTACTAGATTTTTAACATGTTTTGGCTAATTATAAATAGACAGGATGTTTTCCTGCATTGCATTCATGAAGTGTTGTTCATGTTTTTTTAACTTGAGACTAGCCTTAGACATAGACGTCTCAGAGACTACATTCAGTTTATACAATGAATCGGAATGCGATCTAATTTTGTTTATTTGTTATGTTACCACTGTTTTTAAATGGGCTTTTATGAAAGTTTCTTAGTATAATATAATTTATTTTATGTGCATTTTGTATTAGAAGTACATGGTCTATTAAACCATCTGATTTCTTTGGTACTAGTAACCATTTTTAATCACTTCGCTTATACTGTTTCTTTAACAAACAAAATGAGCACACAGTTAATGAGTCAGTAATTGACCATTATTGATTAATCTTTTGGCCTGCGCGCCAAAATGTTTTATATATAAGGACTCTGTTTTTACTGTATTAATACACTTGAAGAAGCGTAGTATAACTACGTGAAAGCGCTTGTGTTTTTTATTCCAATAAAGAAGATACTACGTGCATCGAGTTTATTTCGTGTGGTGATTCCCGTGGTGATTTCCGTGGATCCTATACTACTATTACATCAAACATGATTAACTCAACTTATCTGTTTATTATGTGGTGTATTAGGAAGTTATACATTTGTACATTCAGTGAATGCTGTTGCTTTCTGTTGGTGTTTGTTATAGTAATTCACTGCCAGTACAGCAAACACCGAACACGAAAAACAAACTGAAAAAATAGTGTCGAATTCCAAATGCTAATCCAATGACAACAGAAACAAAATGCTTTTTAGCGCTTTCATTCACTATTTTATTACGTGAACTTTGTCAGAAAAAAGTATGTGCCACCCAAACATCCTTTTATATCAAATACACAGGAAATGACATCAACTAAAAATTTTTCATAATTCAATTAAATATTAGATGAAAAACTATATGTTTATATATATATATATATATATATATATATATATATATATATATATATATATATGTAAAATACTTGTCTATTTGTTTAATAAAAAACATTTTAAATTAATAGACTCATAACTCTTGTTAGGGTGTTTCTCCATTCTCCAGCAGTGTGGGAGGCCTGCATCTCACAAAACAGATGCAGAAACACTTGCTCCGGCTATTTGCCTTTTTTGATGTGTTCTGATAAGTTATGATTTCAGAGCCAGCAATGCCAATTTTTTTTAATGCATTCTTAGAGACCATGACATTAGAATCCTCCACATTTTCAGTTCAGTGTAGGCAAGCATGGGAAGAATCGGTGTAAGTCAAGTTCTCGTTAGGTAATTATGTATATATAAACACACAGATATATATACCTATACAGATATAGACGCAGATAAATATATATATATATATATATATATATATATATATATATATATATATATATATATATATATATGACAGAGAGAGAGAGAGAGAGAGGCGGTTCTTCTCATTACTGTAGTTTCTTCTGTGATCAGTAGTTTGAAATGCTGATACTGTACATATTAATATTTAAATCCTGACTTTCTGAAATTCATTCCACATGTGTATAATCTTGTGCAGTTCCTATATACAGACTTGTACACACAAACGCACACATTTTTTTCTGCATGTAAATCTGATGCCTTAAAACTTATCAGCTGCAGAAAAAAGGGGCTATTGCTGTCTGAAACCTCAAGCAATTCTTTTCTTTTAATTTGTTGTTTGGTTCATATCATTCTGTTATCTGCTATAGGGCCATTAAGGTTCTTGACTTTTTTTCTGTTCTTTCCGATGACAACAGTGATGGGGTTGTGGTCATCCTGCATAAGACACTTCAATGAGCTGCTGGCAATGAAGACAGCTGATCAGCAAGACAAATGATGACCAGAATACCTCAGTAAAGGTATGCAAAATCTTTTTCCCCCCAAAAGTGGTAATACTAACCATTTCATATTTGGACTGAGGTGCTTGTTCACAAGATATTTTCTTTTAATTATTGCTACACTGTGCTGTACCTTTCCATTTCTCAAAACAGTACTGTTATTCTGTAATAACGTCTACTTAAATTGTTTTAACAGCGCCTGATTCTATGGCATAAAGGGATAAAGCACAGACAATGATCCGCATGTCCTGAGTTTGAATAATGGATTGGGTGCTTGAAAACTTTGGCAGATGATGGTTTGACTGAATGGTCAATGCTGGCTCATCCATCTTTGGGCAAGAGGTGACAGAGTGTTGGTCTGGTTAGCTATTTATTGACTAGAAGCAGCTTGTGGGCAACACCAAAATTCAGCTGGAAATCAGGGACGTGACCCAGAAGTTCTCAAGCAGGTGATGGTAACACTTGTGAAGGAACACACACATACATAAATGGTAACATAAGAGGCCCTTACAGTGTTGGTAGTGCTCATGTCAGCCACCGCAGGTAAGGGTTACAACTTCCAGCTGTCCTCTTTAAGGAGTCACTGTGGGCCCAAGGACAGATTGGGGGAGTGGCATCATTGGCACAGTGTCAAGTCATTCAGTGGGTTTTAAGGCTACAGGGCAGATCCTACAGTGGTGAGACTAGTTCCCTTTTCTACATACTGTGGGCCCACAGGCTGCTGATTGGGATGATCTGTGGCATGGGGCCGATAAGCCATTTGCTGGGAACAGTATGCGGTGAAAGCTGACAATCTGCTGGTAACAGCGGTGAAGCTGCCTTTGTGCCTGCCTGGATGACAGCTTCCTCCACCTGGACCTCAAATGAGTCCATGATCATACTGTCACTGAAAGGAAATTAAAGGGTACAAATAACTAGAGGAAGGTTGATGGTAGGTAGGTGAAAACCGTACTTTAATGGCTGCTACACTGAACTGAACCACTTGATGCCCTGAGTTTACATTACAGAAAGACTATTCAATAACAGATGGCAGTGTTTAAGATTACTTGCCGTACTACTGCCTCGTTATGCTAAAGTATCATTCTGTAGGTCTTCAGCTCTGTCTGGTATCAAACAATGGCCGACAAGTGAGGCAGGTGGCCTGTGGGACAGAAGGCAAGTGGCCTGTTTCTACATGGACTTGTACAGGTCTACAGGTTCATAAGTAAATACTAGGCTAATGCTCACCAAGGCCTTTATAAGCTTAACTACGTAACCCAACCCAACCGTGTCCCTATGTATCATCGGAATTTATTAGGAGGAGGTACGTTAGTTAGAAAGTTTCTAAAGGTTATGGGGGGGGGGTATGTCAGCTTGGAAGTAGTTACTGTATGCGTCTATCAGAGACATGAGCGCAAGACCCAGGGTGAAATTCCTATTGCCTATCCACTGGTCAATTGTGCTTAAATAGGGTTAAGGATGGACTCTGTTTCACATGGATGGGGATCCTGTTCTAGAGCATGGGGATACTCTGAGATACATTTCTGTCTCACCAATGTGTAATACTTATGTTGCAAGCAAAATTTAAATCCTTGGATCTAGTGGTTCCAATGCTGTTTGTTTTGTGGATGTGCAAAAGGTCCATCAGAACTGGATCCAAGGATGCTCTGTATGCTCGGCATAGATTGCCTGTCAGTACCCTGTAGGAAACAGAGTATAGACATAGGGTTTTAAGGCAATCCAAACAGGACAAAGTATTTATACCCTGGATTCTCCTGGTAAGGCTCCACAGTGGGCATTCCAAATGTTGCACGTCTAGTCAGATACATGTTGAAGGGGGCATTACACTCAATGATGGGTCTGATAAGGGGTGAATAAAGTGACACTCTGACTTCTTTGGACCTGGATGCCATGCCCTTACTTATAAGATGGGCAAAATTAATGATTTTCTTACTACCTTGGCCACATTTGGACAAAGGCCAGATTATAGTCTGCGTATTTTCGCAGATCCTTGACTACCAGGTTAACTCTTAGGGGTGTCTTATTGATGGAGTAATTACCTTGGGTGTCTGTTTTCCTAAAAGGCACTACAATCCATTTACTGTCATTGAGTTTTAATCCACAACTTTGACACCAGTCATTTTTCTGTATTAGACCCTCTCGTAAGACATTTGTTTTATTGGTGAAATCTATAACAGCTCCATATTTTCAGTCATTTGTGAACATAGTCAGCCAATGAGCTTTGACATTAGCCTTTACCTCCAAGAAGTAGATGCAAAATAGGAGTGGTACCAACATGGAGCCCTTGAGGTACCCCTCTGGTGACTGGTCTCTTAGTGGAGGTGGCCTCACCAATCCTGACTTCCTGGGTCCTGTTTGTGAGCCAGCAAGCAAACCAGTGCATTATGTAGAAATGTATGCCCAGATCAATGAGTCTGTCAACTATACCCGAAGTGGGGTATTGTATCGAATGCCTAAGATAGGGCCAGGTAGGTGGTATGCATTGTTTTCCCCAAACCTCTGGAGTCTGCTTATAACGTCACTGAAGTGGAATCATCTAGTGACCTGGTAAACAGCCTGGTGCAGAAAAGGAATTAGTAACAACACTGAAGAAATTACACAAAGGACATTCATAGCTGTCTTTGTGCTGCACATAGGATAATGCAGTGATAATACGGTGCAAGAAACCTGATGGCAATGCATGTCTCACATCCATGGCAGTTAGCTCTTGGAGCAAAGACCTCTTCAGACAGCCTTGATGACACCATACTAGGAAGCCTTGATCTCTTCTCCCACCCACAACGTTCTTGTGTCTAATTTCTAGGGGGATGGCTGGTGACCCCAGCAGGATTTGGTCAAGCCAATAGGATCTAAAGATCAAGGTGAGGCAAATTAAATTGCTGGCTGCTGCACTAGGAACAAAAGCTCTACTTTCATACACAATGACAGATGGGGGCCTATCCAAGCAAAAAATATTAAACCACCTAAAAAGCCAGACACTTGGGCAGAGCTACTGTCAGACTCCTCACTGCAAACATTCCAGACAGAAATCACACAAATGCAGACCACCAGCAGGGGATGGAGGAGTTAGAGGTATAGACTCAAAACACATACTCCCACCTTTTCCTTCCTCCAGCCTTACTTTTTAAATCTCTTCTGCTTACTGACCACTTTACAGACTGCAAAATATGAAAGTGTTAACAAAATTGCAATCGCATGAATCACTAAAAAAATCACACACATTACAAAATTTGCAGTCACACTGGCCACATAACAAAAACCAAGGGAAACTAATGCTGTGTCATCATCTAGCTTATGATACTTTTAAACAGAAAGAACTTGGCAAATTATGCTGACTGACAGATATGGGTGACAAAACATAATGAACAAACTCTAAGCTACTGATCAAACACAAACACGTTAAAGGTTATTTTGATTTAAAACCTCCAACAACTGCATCATATCCTTTACCTGGGTACTTAACTTTAATATAGTGCCTCAAAAGAATCAAGTCAATCAAGTTTAAATGAGTAGCTTTTTCCATAATTGCCTTTGCCTCACCCCAACATATAACAAAATTTACAGGGCTCCAAGCAGACTGCAACTTTTCATTTACTTTTAGTAGTATCAGAAATGCAAAAATATATTTGTAGCTCACTTTCAGAGCAGAAAAAACACACCAGGAAATGGAATGCACCAGGATACATACCTTACAAGATCAACAGATTCTAATCCATTTATTTTGTGGCACACATTTCTGAGTGTTTAAGTGATGGTCATAGTATGGAATAAAGACATCTCTTAAAAACACATCGGAATGCTACAGCTGGAATTTTCAATTGCAGTAGCAGACTTTTATTACCCCTGTTACTCAACTGAGCAATTTCACATTCCATGCGTCACTATGAACTGTATACAGACAAAACTGCATCTCATTAAACAATACGTTTTTCTACTTTACCATAAAAAAAGTGAAAACACTATGATCTACACGAGGTTAAGTCTTAAAACTGTAATAGGGGGAGGCCAACAAAAAAAAATAAAAAGTTGCACTGCAATTTTCAGATTTTACGCTTGTAACAATTAGTAACTTCTGGTCAGGACTCCGTTAATTACTTGAAATTAGTTAATATTTTCACCTACTGTATTAATTAACATTTTCTGGAAAGGTGAGCTGCACACTGTTTATGTAATCCATTACACATTCACCATGAAAAAGTTGCTACTCTCATTTTGAATTCATTGAGCCCTACACAACTATCTCCTCTTCCACTTAGCTACCAGCACTCGAGCAGTCCCATAAGCAACCAGTGACTGGATTCTCCTACTATGCCCTATACTTAGAAACAAAATGGCTGAACCCTTATTATATGCCTTACTCCCCATGTCTGGAACTGGACACCGAATGTTTAAGAAAACAAGTATGCGTCATTCAAGCAGAAAGCCAATATGAATTTCAGGAAACTGAGTTAAGCGCTCTGACGCAGCTATTGTGTCATATAAAGGTCTCCTTCATATTCTTCATGGGATAGAATTTAAATAACCACAGCCGATCTGTTTCTTTGTGCATCTACCTGAGAAGCTACATGCTGATGGCTTCATATTAACTGCCATGTATGTTACTTGGCCTGTTGTATCATCTCATAACTCAGTGTCTAACTAGCATTAATAGTATGATACAAGTTACTGGCAGACTGTATTACTGCTTGTTCTTTGCAACTGTATTGGTTATACTGGGTACTGCAGTACTGTATGCCCACTATAAAGAGCTACTGTAGTACTAGGATTGTTACTTTACCTTTTTACAGACATTTAACTGTGCCTTTTGGACTGAAAAGCATTGTCTATTTTAGGTTTACTCACTTACCCTGTAAATAAATAAAGCACATGGCAACTACAAAGCTCATTGGCAATGTATCTTCTTTCCAATTGTTCCTGGAAGAGCTACACAACACATCAAGAACAAGTTCCTGCACCAGTCAATATCACAGAGAATGTCACAGACAGTGTAAGTACATAAACAAGTGTGCTCTCAGTTATTTTCAGACCATGGCACAGCCATAGCACAGCTTTGTCAGCAATGCAAAGGAAATGGACAGAAATATGAACACAGATTTAACCATATTAAATCATCACAGCAGTATGGACACAGATTTAACACTATCAAACTGACCAGACAACCTGCAAAAGTAAGCAAGCACTACATCATCAAAGGTAGAAACAAGAAAGACAGGCCCATTGATCAGAGGTCCTCTGAAGATTTGCCATGAAAAGGTTAGTCTACCTAAACAGAAAAAGTTTTCAAGTAGCAACCAGGCTTTGAAAATAGAAATGGAATTTCCAAAAGACAAAAGGTTCATATGTCCAAGAATGTCAGCCCTCATTCTAAGGGAAGTGGAGCAAGAGCCTTCAGTAGTAATTTTAAATGGGCATCTAGCAATGGTGCAACTGTATAGAGGAATGTAAAAGCTGTCTTTATGCGTAATGCACCTGTGTTGTATAGGGACATACCTCTGACTGTGAGTCAAACAACCTGTGTTCAACTACTGGCCAAGGCACTGGAATGGATGCGATGGAGGGGATGGAAGTGAGTAGCCACTGCTGGCATGCCTACTCTGCGAGGACACAGGTGACTGTGGCTCATAATTTGGGTAACATGTAGCAGGACCTCTGGATGTTGCATCCATGCATCATGAACCTGCAGAGCACACGCTGCCATAAGCATTGCAAGTGTGTACACAGCATTCAAGGTACTAGTGTGCGTGTGCATGTGTGGAGATGCATGTTTCTCTGAGGTGATAGGCTCAATATGGAGGTCAAAGGAGCTGCTGATGGGAAGTAGCCTCACTGGCAGGATCCTCCTGCGCAGGACTCACTAGCTGGTCTGCTCTCCACCATCTGTCACCACTGGGGAATGAATGGGCAGATGAACCTCTTCAGGCAGTAGCCCATGGGCTCTAGGGTTCTTGTCTAGCTTATGTACGCTCAGCTTTTATCCCATGGAATGAATGAGACACTTGGGTACAAACAGTGAAGCCACTTTGCAGGATCCTCAGAAGATGGAATGGGGAGCCGGGATGGAAAGATAAAAAAAAAAATTCTGTCATCATGTTGACACAGTAGGCAGATGTGGATACAGTATGGGATAGCCTCTTCCAAAAACAAAGCCACAAAACAATATGCAATGCCATTTGGGGAATGAATGGGATGAAATGGTTCATCAGGCAGGAATAAATGGGCCCTAGGGTTTTCATATGGCTAGCAGATGGCATTCTCTTACCTCATGGAATGAACTGGGCAACTGGGTGCAAGTATTGGAGTTACTGGGCAGGGTCCTATTGAGGTGGGATGGGGTGGACTTAAAAACAGGTGTGTTAACAACGATGGCAAATGTGGACACAAAAGGAATGTTCTGTGCTTCAAAAAAAACACAACAATAAAGCAATGTGTAATGTCCTTGAGGTGACCTGATGCATATCAATAAAGCACCTTTTTTGTACTACATCTCCTCACAGTTTTATAGACATTAATAGTTAGTGGTCATGACCCTGAAAGGGTTAAACAATGTAATTTATTTAGGGAGCCAGAAACTCAAGGGAAAAGGATGACACAAAAAAAGTGAGAATGTAAGTTACAAACGAATGATCTTACAGATGGCCTTAAAGCAACTATTCTCTGTTTGTCAGGGCTTTCTCACTCAACAGGTCACATAAGTGGATATTAATGTAAGCAGTTTCACAGGCTCACTATGATCTAGGAGCATATCAAGTCATGATCTCAGTCCTGAAAGACTGACCACCAATAACCAAGAATGGGGAGCATCCATGACCTTAAGGCTGGAGATAACATTCAAGAAACTCCACAAATAATAAGAGGAACTTGCCGTATTGCTCCATTAAAGATAATGTGAGTCCTACAACTCCTACAAGCTACATACAATGTACAGTACTTGCTCATATTTCAGGCCATTAGGTGTTGATACAGAACTGTGACGGTGCCACTTCAATACAACAAGATACTAAACATGTTAAACCAAACATGGAATTAGCTTGTATGTGATAAACAGAAAGAAAGGAAGGAAGGAAGGAAGCACATAGGAGACGTGCCACTATCACAGTGTACAGTCTTTCTCTTGGTCTTTTGTATGAGATCCTGGGGTCACCTCTTGCAAGCCCACTTATTTACTCATCCCTCCATTCAGTATTCTTAACTGTGTTAGTCATACTTAACCAGAAATCTTTTTATGCCAACGAAGAGGAGAGCTGAATACACCCCATGTGTTAAATTAAAGTCAGGATATAAATACTGCAGTACTTATTACTCAGTAGCAATGTAAAAGTAGGACTGAGTTACACTCACTATTTGTTAGTAAACAATAAAACTTAAACAGATCAGGAAAAGTGGTACACTCAAAAGCAGAATCAACATCAAAGAAAAACTTTACCTTGTATTGTTTTCTAGTACAATGACTGCATTACTTAATCATGTCTCAATTTGATATGATACAAAGAGAAAATTAAGACTACACCCTGGTGACAGAACCATAAATGTCTGCCTTCTTTCGGCTTTTCCCGGTTAGGGGTCGCCACAGCGGAACTCCGGTCCGCTAATGATTGGCAGTAGAGTTTTACGTGAAACTTCATAAAAAAAGAAATCGCCAAGCTCCCACTATAAATTATTTTCCTTATCCACTAACAAAACTAGATCTAATCTCGCTAGAAAAGAACTTCCAAAAATGTCTCCAGAACTTAAGGGCTTTTATGGACTCAAATACACTATAACCTGAAGCTTTTCATAAACCTTTTTAGATATACAGTGAAAACAAACAGTGGTTACCAATAATGTGGTACCCTCAGTGTCAATGGGACAGTACATTCTATGATCCAAGCTACTGCTAATATCCATGCACATAAATTTAGCACTCATTTTAATAAGCCAGTACCAAGTACTGCTGACACAGCATCACAAATGCAAACTTCATATATTACCCAATGTGAGATTTAATGGACTGGGGAAAATGTCGCTGTTCTTACAAAAAAAAAAAAAACTGCACAAAAAGTAATGCTTTATTAACCCTGTACATTTTTTTTTTTAAATCGAGTAACTGTGCAACATTTAAATGAAATGTGTAAATTCTGTAGATATTACAAATGTGCATTCACTACTCTAGAAATGTGTTCCAGTATGGAAATGATTCCAGCTCTGTTTCTTGACTGCAGCCCTCTGGAGTACAAGTTTAATGCACAGTTATTTCATATGACAATGCCTTGTTTTGACACCAGACTCTGAAACCCCTCCCCATGTCCCCTTTCAACATGCAACTGTGGACACACAAAAGTATTTTCTAAAATTTCAACTAAAGCCAAAGAAATCCTATTTGGGGACTTATAAATAGAAGGACCAACTGTTAAAAAATTACAGGAGTTACTGATTTACCAGATGGAGGACATACTTGCAAGATCAAGTTGTATTTTAATTCCTGTAAGGACTCAGAAAATTCTACTTTGTAATTAAAAGCCAGAAAGGGGACGTCAACTCAGTTAGCTATTAAACAGATTTTTCTAGGCATTTTTGGACTGAAAGCAGTTTCAGTGTTTTACTTTAAATCCCTTGTGTAAGTTCTCTACTACTTGGATTTTTATTTGAAAAGAAAAAATTTTTACATATATACAGTATTATAAATAAGGAACATGTATTTACTCTGAATGCTTCTGATTGATGCTGTAGTTATTAGTTTAACGGTCAATGCATTTTCCTGTTATCTGTAACTGTGTGGTGTCCACCTTGTAAAGGGTGACTGTTCAGAGCTAATTACTACCATGTATTAATGTATAAGTTTGGTTTATTTTGATGGTAAACTATACGGTGTGTTCTTATTCTGTTAGTTTGATTAACTGTTGGAAGAGGACACTGGTGTTTCAGAATTTCTAGGAAATACTGTGTGTGTGTGTGTGCGTGTGTGTGTGTGTGTGTGTGTGTGTGTGTGTGTGTGTGTGTGTGTGTGTGTGTGTGTGTGTGTGTGTGTGTGTGTGTGTGTGTGTTCATGCAAACTAATTTTACTCAAGTTCCAATTACTGTTAGTAAGGCTATAGTGGAGGAAGGCATTGGGCTAAGTCTGGAGTGACCGAAATCCTGGGGAGCCAGGATTATAACTCTGAACTGTACTGTACTGTAAAGTTTAAAGCTCAATTGGCTATGGCAGGGCTTGGCTTTTCCCAAGGCAGACGTGCACATTTAAATTGCATCCATAAGGCTAACAAAAATAATATAATCATACAAAAATTATAGTGACTGATAGAAATGCCAAGAACTGATGAGTTGAAGAGAGACTGAAAGGAAAGTTTAATTTATTAGTAGGTTGTACTACATGCAGTTAGGGAGGTTTGAGAGTGTACAGTACAGTATAGTACAGTACACAGGAAATGAAAGACTTAATGATACATACCGTACTTACCTGAAAACACAGTAGTGGAATAGATGGTATTATGTTTGTGTTATTTATTGCTATTGCAAGAGATAAACTCAGGAAAAGCAGAGAGTAAAAAAGAGATAAGACATTAAAAGTGGAAAGAAGTGGAAGACGAGTGTTAGGGTAAGGAAAGGGTTTTTAGGTTAACCAACAGTGTTGAGAGAGAGCTAGTGAATGGTGAGTCTTCACTGCATAAAGCTCTGTACTCTGTCTAAATACTGAGTCACATCATAAGTTGGTGCCATATTTGGACATCAACATTTTGAAACCCCTTTCCCCTTTGAACATGAAATTGTGGAAAGAGAAATTCATTATCTAAATTTCATTCTAAAGCCATGGGAAATTTCTTGAGGACATATAAAAGTTGGACTGACAGCTAATTCAAAAATATAAGGAGTCACTAAGAAGGTGATGCTTTTTTGTCTGCTGGAAGATACTCTTGGACACATATGTATGCATATATTTACTTATTTAAATTCATCAACTGAGGTATAGCACTGATCCAGTGGATCATTTTCAGCCCTGGCTGTGGTCAACACCACCAAAAAAAGTAAAACTATGGTAAACAAATACACAAAACATGCAGAAAAAGTACTAAAAGAGGGCATTTCATTTACATACTTACTTATTTTGCTTACTTACTCTTTGTTAATTGGGTTAATCCCACTAAGCCAGTTCTTTCTTTTCAGGGAGGCCCAAATTTACATATAAAGGTAACTGACATCAAATAAAACTGCTACAAAACAATGAAGAGCAAACAAAATCGTATTTAGAGTACATAAACTTCAACTCTTAATTTTCTATAGTACACACCGCCTACAAGGACTATGAAAAATAGACTTAAAAGTCAAAAACAGCAAGGGCAAAGTATATCTTTAGCCAAAAACAAACAGTTTCTAGGCCAATTAGGTTTTTTTCCCCTAAATGTTTGTGGTCTTTCAATTTACTGTGTAAGTGTTGTACTATTTGCATATTTAACAAGAAAATACTTCAACTTGCTTCAAATAAAGAAAATAATTTTATTAAATAACTTTTAATGTTTGTGCATTATGTTGTACTTCTTAACTTAAGGGTTTAGACATTTTACTGGTACTTGAAACTGAAATGTGACTGCCCAAAACAAAGTGATTCCACTTAAAATGTAAAGGTTAAAGAGTTATGTACTTACTTTACCATAACTTGGAATGTGTGCTATCCAGTGTTATTTTTCATCACGGATGGGTCTAGGATCCGAGCCGGCAACTAGGAAGACAGCTCCTAAGCTCAAGCTCCTCCTCTTCCCAAGACCCCTAACTACCCACAACCCTCAGATCAAGTTTACTGGATAGTAAAAGAAGGCAGTGAATACTGCCTAAGAAGATGAAAAGATACTAAGGGATACATCCCTTCCTAACTCCCCAGTCACCAGAAGGAGGAAGAAGTCGAGGGTGGGAACGTGATGAATGATGACACTGGATAGCACAGATTCCAAGTTATGGTAAGTACATAACTCTTAATTTGATGCTATCTGTGTCATTATTGATCAAGGATGGGTCAGAGTCCCCAGGAGCTGTCTTCCTAGTTGCCGGCTCGGATGTGATGTCGTATCCTAGACCCATCCATGGTCAATAATGACACAAACAGCATCAGATCTGATTTTATGGGTAAACAGTAAGGTGTATTCTTGTTTTGTTATAGTTTTGGTGACAATATTATGGGAAGGATGGCATTAATGTAGGAGTTTTTAGCTATTACTACCCAAGTCTGGAAAATATGTGCATGTGCTTGTGTTTTTGTGTGTGTGTGTGTGTGTGTGTGTGTGTGTGTGTGTGTGTGTGTGTGTGTGTGTGTGTGTGTGTGTGTGTAGGTCTACTTCAGATTGCCGACTGCTATAACATTTAACTGCATACAGCCAAGACCATATGCATGAAACCTCGGTGCAGCAAAACCTAAATAAAAAAAAAAACTTTTTTTTTTGCTGCAGCAGGGGACCTATGACCACACCCCCGCTACTTAAATATACCAACTCCGAGATCACACTTACATTGAAATGATTGGGAATGTTTCTCTATGGTGATCTCCATGCAAACAGTTCAATGTTCTAAAAAAACAATGTTTGCATCTCAGTGATCAGTGGTTCGACAATCTGAAGGAGATCCATATATATAAATATATATGTATATGTACACACACACACACACATGCATATATATATATATATATATATATATATATAGAGAGAGAGAGAGAGAGAGAGTGATACAGAAAATAATTCTGGTCAAGTTTCACTTACTGTTAATAAAGTTACACAGAAGACACTGCACTCAGTTTGAGGTAGGTAATGAACCATTAGTTACAACTCAGAGCTGTAGCTGCACAGTGTAAAGCTCACTTGGGTGCATCCTGGCTTGGCTACTACCCAAGGCAGCAGTGCACATTTACTGTGCACATCCTTAAAGCCAACTGCCCTTCATACATTATCAATGCTGGGAATCAAGCTTCATAGTGCTGGGCCTGTTACTTAAACACTGACTACAGTGGTGAGGGGGTTAAAACTTGTAGCTTGAAGACCAAACTTCAGCAGCCTTACCTCAAGTTAAAAATATTGTTTCCATGAGCCAGGATAATATTCATGTCTGCCTTTTTACCAGTACTAAACAAAACCTCATAGGCCCACATATTTTACTGAACAAACCTCACATCACTGACTTTACCCATAAAACATTGCAGATCTTATCACTGGTATTATCACTTGTTATATATCTGCAGGCAGTCTGTTGAAAAAAAGTACTACTTATAAGGAGTTCAAGAGAAGCATTAAATTAGTTTATAACTCAAGTTATTGTCATGCACTGTCAGTTGCTATTATTTAATGTGTCCTTTTAATTCAATGACCAAAGTGGGAGCTCTGTGTTCTATTTCTTGCAGGGTGTGATACTAGCACAACAGCTGCCTGACATCATACATACATCATACACCCCTGCTATCATGCCCCCCCATATTCATAATTCTGATTACTGCCTAGAATTACTTTAAGTAAGAATCCATATAAAGAGTCATCATTTAGGGGTTCCACTATTTTATAATTCATTTTGGTTGTTTTCATGTATGGGGTATGTACTCAAACAAATGAAGGCATTCAAGTACACTGTAAGCAGATATGAGAAAGAAGTCAATATTGCAACTGTCTGGTAGTTACAATAGAGGACCTAGACTATGAGCTATTAATGATCTACGTCATATAGTTTAGGGTTTGATTCCCACTATCTGCATTCACCTACTGTGTGATTCTGAGCATAGCACTTAACCAGACAGTACTGCTAGGTCACCCTTGTAGAGGGTTATTTGTTTCCAGTGGATTACCCAGTCAATAAAAAGAAATAAATGTTTTTTTAAGCTCAATGACTAAGATTTCTAACTAACTGAAGGCTAAAGTAGTGGGTGAATCCAAACAAGCTGCCTGGTGTGTGGTCTGGAGAGGAGTAGCAGCACGAATGCTGTTGCTAAAATGTGTTAAAAACTGTGCCGAAGGCCCAACAAACCCATCTAGAAAAGTAAGATGTCTGGATTAGTTTTCATTCTGCCTGCTAGATTGTTAGTCTTATGAGGGAAGCATTTTAGGTTTCCCAATTAATTGTGACAATATCAAGAGGTACAAGGAACATCTTACAGAGCTTCAAAATCCAACTGACATGCCATTTTCTGAAAAGCAGTGTGAGAAAACAGTTCATGGAATTAATCAGTCTCTACAAATGAGGTCACTGCAGTGACTATGCAGTTCTACTGCAGTAAAACCAGGGGAGCATGTTAAGAAAAATCAATGGTAATTCATCTTTGATTGTCAATTTTCTGTAATTATGTCTGATGTTGCAGTATTCTATCTACCCAGGATGGCCAGATATTCTTGCCTGTGAATTTACTCCTGGCTTTTTGCTTGGATATTCACATTCTTCTAAACTCATCTGTTAGCCAAGAAGATGCAGTCATGCTTTTAATACTGGTGAGGTAGAGCCAATGTTTTCCTTTACAGTGGCAGTAGAACATTGTTATTTATTTATTTATTTATTTATTGATTTATTTTGTTTTGTTTGCAGAGAATGTCCAGCTGGGCACAAGGCCCCTTTTCAGTGGAAGCCTGGGGAGAAAAGCTCCATATACATACAAGTTGAGAAACAATATGTTCTACAATTAGATTTTCACATTCTACGCAAATGCTGAAACATGTACTTACGTAACAGTAATACATATGACATTATATATTTGGACCCAACAGTAAGGCATAGTAATAGAAAGGCCTTACAAATAGACATATTTGAATAGCAGATTGTACACGTGTTTAAACAATGCTGCAGTCTCAGTGCTAAGCTGGCTCAACATAGATGAAGTACATCACTTGTAACTGTGGTAGTGTTAGTTGGTAGGTTTAAAGAGCGTACAGAAGATAAGTGGGATAGATTTGAGAATGGAAGTCTAGGGCTATTAACAGTTTACAGTTTTAGCTCTATACAGCGAGGAATAAGATCACTGTAGAGAAACTGTAGTGTAATACAGCAACACATGGCTTTGGTGGGGGAAAATGCAACTACAGATTAGCTACTTATTTATTTATTATTAATCTTCTCCTGGAGTGCAACATCACGAGTTAAGGGGGAGTTATTTTAGTTTAGTTTGGAAGATATGTGGGTTTTCAGTGAGTCTAATAGCAAGAAAAATGGAGTTGGAGACATGACTAGACTAAAATGTATCTCCAGTTACGTTGATGGAGTTTTGAACCATGAGGGGATATTTATCAATGCAGTGGAGCTGCCATCTGGGGGTGCATCTTAGAAACAAGAAGCCTAGGGCTGGGCACCTGCTACCTGTAGTTGAGAAAGAAAGAGAGAGAGAGAGAGAGTGAGGTAGTGGGGTAGCTCTATCCAGTCAAGGTGCTTAAGGCCAATCCAGTGATGAGAAGAGTAATTTTTACTGGATTTGAATTTGGTTATTTTATTGTAGCACTGCTCAGGTTTGGACAGAAAACATTAAAATGAGGAGATATTCTAAAGCTATAGTACAACTTGTAATGGAACACAAACCACCAAACCAAATTGTAAAGGGTGGTTTCTGGTACCATTAGATCTTCAGAGATGACAGACATAATTACAATGCAGTGGTCTGGACAACAAGATTGGAGAATTTTTTTTGTGAGTTCAAGAATATCTAGTCAGGAACTACAAATCTTATTATGGTTAGCAATTTGTGCAAAGGTAAACCTGTGAAGAAGATCTTTTATTTATTAGAGCATTCATAAGAGTTGAAATCACCCATGGCAGCTCACAACAGATGTTAACATCATCACTGGATTGGGATAAGTTCTATGGTGAAATATCGAAGTGCACCATATGCCAGATGGTATTGATGGCAAAATGAAGGAGAAGCACATGAAATGAAAAATTGTGTCACCGGGTCTATTATAAGGGCAGTGATAACCTTATGTTATAGTAAGGTTTAAGGAGGTTTGCATGATACACTTTACACTCCTTTCTCTTACCTAGCAATTATATCAAGTGATACAGGAAAAGAATAACTTTAGTAAGATAATCACCTGAATTACCAATACTGAATTCCCTTAACACTGTGCACAATTATAAAACTATTTTAACAGTTTAATAAAGATACTTCTCATGGTGAATACCATAATATCACTATATTGCTGTTACTCTAATCCAGCTTTTTCACTGCTATTGCAAATATTGCCAATGGGTCTCAGATCTCATTCAGAGCTTCTAAAATCCATACTGTTACACGAGTAATTTACATCTATGTTGTTAGTTAAGAATTCTTGCAAGCTTACTTAAGTCACCATCTAGTGTTAAATAACTAAGGCATTAGGCTTTAAAAATTTACATCTTTCATTACATGACAAAAATAGTCCATGAACTTTTTAGTGTATTTCTGGATATGTTTTGTACTGTTACATAACCATGCAGAAAAAAAACATATCTTAATGTGGGTCTAAAAGTTAAGATAAGCAAACCAGGTCTATCAACGTCAGACTCTTTTGATTTTATAAACTTAAAAATGCAGGCTGAAAGCATCTTACTTTCCCTGGAAGCATGCTGGAAGACACCATGATGTTCTTTCCTAGTCATTCTGATGTACAGAAAATCAATTAAATCATTTTCCAAAACAGTTTACCACCACAGACTTATGAACCTGAAATGAATGACAGTTCATAATTCCTTTCCTTTGAATGTAGGTCTCAACCAGTGCCCATGTTTCAGTACCACAAACTTCCTCTCACTCCTACTTGCACACCAACCATGTGGGCCAGCTACACACACACTGCCCCTTCAGTCCTGCCCATGCCAGTCAGGTCCCTTTTCTGTACCCTGTCCTGACCTTTGTTCCTTTTTTTTTTTTTTCATTTTTACCAAAATGAAAGAAATGAAAGTAAAACTTTTATTTCTTTTAAACTGTAGCAAACTGCTTGCTGCTACAGTTTAGACCATTCAGACCACATAAATTGCTCAGGTTTGACCCCAAATGCAATAATGAGCAATCGGGATTGGCTAATCATGCCCTAACACTTTGCGGCTGGGGCACTTGCTCCCTTGGCCTCACCCTAGCTACACTACTGGTCTTAACAATGCAGCCTTCTACTCAAGAGAAATCATTGTCTTAAACATATACTGAAAACATCTGCAGTATTTTCAATACAGGCTTGCCTAATATTTTTATCTTTGTATAAGTCAAAGTAAATTCATCTCCTGAACAATTAAAAACTCTTTAAACTATCTTATTTTATTTGCTATCATGTCTTTTGAACTCTGTGGCAGGGAACCTCAGCATCTATTTTCAACTCCTTAACACTAGGTTACAGTCTTCAAGGACTACTACAAAACATTCATGACAATACTCATAATTTTAAAAGTTTTAATCTAGTTTGACCTTTATCCTCAATTCAGTTCTCAGATATTGCCAGACCCTTCTATAGTATGCTTGAAAAACATTTTGTACCACCTATGATAGTTTGCGCAAATTTATTTTCCTTTCTTTTCATTTTTACATACTTGCTTACCTCACTACAAAATCTTAATTTGTGCAGCATATTCTGGTGTATTCTTAATTTCGTCATTTTGTACACATTCTTCTTTCAATTTATAAGTTTCTTTACCTTGAAGGAAATATCATTTATTTTCTTCTTGCTACTTCTACACTCATTACTTTACTCCTGATTAGGCCACATGTTAGTGTCTGCCACAAACTAGCAACATGAAATCCATCTAAAAGACCTAAAGATGAAAATTTCGCCAGAAGCATACTGGGATTACCTTTATTTAACCTGTAATTCAAAAGTGGAGACTTTACAAACTTTATAGCCTTGTGTGGCATCAATCCAAAAGTTGAAAATCCTGTGGTAAACATTTGTTTTTTTCTCATGAAGTGACGTGCAAATGCCCATGTTTTAAGAGCAGAACTGAATCACTCTATTAACGTATTACGCTGATAGTAAGGAATACTACCTAAATGCCTGAAGCTTCACTTCATTCATAAACATCAAAGTTTCATGCATAAAGTTGGCACCTCATTCTGTTAAAAAAACTCTGGGGATACCTCTTTTGCTAAGTATCAGACAAAATGATCAGTTCCTTTTTTCTGTTTCAACAGGAAATGCTGTCTCAGATTAAAAACACATAAAACAGTTTATATCTTGCATCTAATGTTTAGTAATACACAAGCGCTGGTAGTATAATTCACCGTTACGTAATAATAAACTTTTCATTTGCAGCACTTAATGTGATAAGTGGTCCCACGATATCTAGATCTATCCTGTGAAGTGGTTACTTTGTCATAAGAAACAATGATTGCTAAACACCATCTCCAGCCATTTTGAACATAAACTCTGTGGCATCCCACAGCATCTTGTGCAAAAGAAGGCCAACAATAACTTTACAGTTTTTAATACATTTTCATATTATGACCTAAAAATGGGCAGCATCACTATTCAACTATGGCTTGGCAATTTAGGATGGAGATTTCAGGATTACCAACTGCCAAATTATCTCTCTTTCCTCTAATCTGCTCTGTGTATAACAGTCTACTCTCCTAGTGTACACATTCCATCTGATGGTGAGGACCTCTCTGAGTTTCTCATGCGTTCTGTTGTGTATAGGACCATTGCCTTACATAGTTCTGTCTTCTACTTTTTCAGCTCTCCTTCCAGAGCAAATTCACTATGGCTGGCTTTTAGAGGATACTGTAATTTAGCTCCTCCTATGACACAAGTAAAGTCTCTTTTTTGCAACTTTCCATATTGAAGAACTTGGTTACATTCCTCTCATCCATTTCCTACTTCTTATTGCTTTGACTGACATAACTAGGACCTGCTGGAGAGACAGGTGTATATCCCAGAAACTACCCCATTTCTAGGACAGGCTCTCCATCTATGTCAAGCAATGCTCCTCCCTAACTCAGTTCAAGGTTAACTTGGACAACTGGATGGGGAACTGGAAATCACCCCTGGTTTGGCACCTATGTCTCTAATGAATATCGGCAGCTTTTAAAATGGTTTATCTCCCAAGCCACTACTTACACTAACAAGGGGGCCAGAACTTTATTTGCCTAGTACACTCCTACGAAAAACCCATGGCCACAGTTTCATTATGCCTAATACGTTCCTTCTAGGTGTCTGTCCCTTAAGCAGCTTTCTTTAGCAAGCTATCCTCAAATGATCACATAATTACACAAAAATAACTCCCTGACCCACTTAACTATATCAAGCAGTAGTAGCAGATATCACTTCTACCACACCTCTCCCTTAAAACTCATAATATCCCTCGAGGCACTCCGTAAAATGGAGAACATCGATATCTGTGCAGTGACTGAGACCTGGTTCAAGGCTCCAGAGAGCACCCCTGTATTACCAGGCTATAACTCATACCACACTTTTTGGCCACCTAACCTGGACTGGAACACCAAAGGTGGAGGTGTGTCCATATTCATTAAGGATATATACACCTCCAGGCTAGTTCCTCAGCATAATGCATCCGAGGTTATCCAAGTGCAACTAACTCTGGGCAAAACTGCAATCCAACGTAGCTTGCTACAGATCCCCCACCATGCCCCAGGATTCCCACTCCTTGATATACTGGAAAATATTAGGGTTCAACCAAACACCCTAATAATGGGTGATTACAACTACCCCACCATTAACTGGGAAAACTACTCATGTACCACCTCCTTCGCTCAATGCTTTCTGGAATTCATAAATTCCAATGCCCTGGATCAACTTATCCACACCTCCACCAGGGGCAACAATATCCTAGACCTAGTCATTACCAACATGAGTGACTGGTGTTCCACACCTGAAGTCACACCTTGTTGGTCAGATCCGATCATAAGCTAATCACCCTAGATATCCACATCCCACCCCCACCCCCATTAAGGAAACCACGGTAAAAATTAAGACAGAAGTGGCGAACTTCATGACACCCATGCAGATGGACAATACAGTTACGACTGCTGAATCCTACACAGATGCACTCTATAAGCACTTACATGAGTGCATGGATCGTGCTATCCCAAACAGAACCAAGACGCTATCCTCCAAAAAAAAAGGAAGCCAATCTGGTGGTCCCCTGCCATAAACAAACTCTACAACAGAAGGAAGAAACTGTTGCAAAAGATTGTAAAATCCCATGAGTGGAGGAGTTCCCTGGTCAGCCTCAGTAAGAAGCTGAGATCCCTTATAAGATCCTCCAAAGCTAGCTACGAAAACAAAATTGCCACTGATTCTAGGGACAACCTGAAAGCATTCTACAACTATGTCAAGAATCGCAATGGCAACACCCAGATCTGCTCTGAGTTACAGCACAACGGCATGAAAATTACAGAACCAACTGATATTGCCAATATCCTGGCAGATAGGTTCAGCCAACATCCTGGCAAACAGGTTCAGTGCTAACTTTACCCCCCTCTCACCCCCTAAAAGGCCCATATCTATACAGGAAGAATGCAGTGTCCCTGTAATCACAACTACGCAGGTAAAAGCTGCACTCTCTAAAGCCAAAACACAGCATCCATTGGACCGAACAACATCCCAGGCTGCATTTTACACGAACTTCAGAACGAACTGGCTCCCCATCTAAGCACCATGTTCAATCATAGTCTCACATCAGGCTTTGTGCCCACTGAATGGTGCACAGCAACAGTTATCCCACTCCACAAAGGGGGAGCCATGAATGATCCTGGGAACTATCGCCCTATTAGCCTGACGAGCCTGGTCTGTAAGGCCATGGAACTCATTAACAAAGACATTGGTAACCTCCAAACTCTGGACCCCACCCAAGTCGGGTTTGTGAAAGGCAGATCATGCCTCCTGAACCTGATAGACTTCTTTGAGGCAGTCACCAAAGCCATAGACAAGGGTAAGGTGGTTCACACAGCCTATCTTGACCTCGCCAAGGCTTTCGACACCATCCCCCATTCTGGAATTATAGCTAAACTCAATTAAACTAGGTATAAATCCCTACGTCACAAGATGGGTTGCCAACTGGTTCACTGACAGAACCCACACTGTAAAAGTTGCAGACTCCAGACTCCAAATCTGACTTCAAACTAGTGACAAGTGGAATACCACAAGGTTCAGTCCTGGGACCTCTCATGTTTGGTATCTACTTCTCTGAAGTACAGACTAACAGAGAAGGCCTTTGGCCAGCGAAGTTCTCAGATGACTGCAAACTAAGAGCCATAGCAGAGTCCCCAAATGATGTGAACATCCTACAGAAGAGCTTCACTGAGACAGATGCCTGGAGTCAGAGCTATGGCCTCAAGCTCAATGCCAAAAAGTGTAGTGTCATCACCTTTGGTAAAAACTCTGTACCCATGAACTACCACACAGGCGGCAGTCTACTTAATGCCGAATGTGTGATAAGAGACATTGGGACCCAGGTGGACAGTAGTCTCTCCTTTGATAATCACATCGCCTATCCTTCTACGTGGCACACCTCACCACAAAAGGGTTCTCATCCAAGGAAAAAGAGATCATTGTTCCCCTCTACTCGACACTCATTAGACCCATTATAGAGTACAACACCCATTTTGGAATGTACCTCACAAGACATCTGCAGCAGATGGAAAGGCCACAGAAGTACCTCACAAAGAGGATTACTGGCCTCAAACAGATGCCCTACACTGACCATCTCAAAAAACTCTAGCTTTACTCCGTAGCATATCGCTTATTCAGAGGTGATCTCTGCCTAACATATAAAGCTATGTCAAACCCAGAGCTGTTGGACATGCTACACCTAAAGAAATCCCAATTCCTCCGAGCTACACGCTCTAGGGACCTAAACCTTGTCACCACAATAAACAGGACATGCTGGAGGGATAGATTCCTGTCCCAGAGGCTTCCCATACTCTGGAACAAGCTACCCATCTATGTCAAGCAAAGTTCCTCATTAGCACTCTTCAAGAAAAATCTTGATGAGTGGATGGGAAATAGGAAATACACCCCAGGGATCACTTCTGTGGCTCTGCTTGAGAGGGGCACAGGAAAATAACTTTCTTGGGTGGCGTAAGCCAGGGAACCTTGCTGGCTAGGCTTACTTAGGCCCTTGGGCCGATAGTCTAGTACCTACCTATGAACCTATAGGTATTAAACCCCACCTAAGACTCACAACTAGCTCAGAATTTTCCAGAAACAGATTCCTTGTCATTGTCAACTTAAAATTCCCATTATTGCCTCCGGAATGAGTGAATGGCTATCTAGGCTGCAAGGAAGAGGTTCAAATTTGGTTCTTGAAGAAATTACAAAGCAGTAACATCTTGATGGTCACTGTGTGCAATCTTCCTTCCAAACAATTTAGATTTTTTGCAATTCTATGACAGGTTAAATAAAAATTATTAACAACAACATATTTGTAAGAGCTATAAACTATTTGTAAACTTAACTAGCATGACAGAATAATGAGGGATATAATAAAATTTACAAACTTTATGATGGAATACAATTCTCTTTAAGGAATAATCATTAGAAAGTCATACTTTATGACAGTGCCTCACGAAGAGTAAAGATAACTTTTATCTGGCTACTGTAGCTGACTGTTTTTAGCATCTTTCATTCCCAAGAGGTAAGAAAAGGTATTTTTACTTGCAAGGCTGCCTCAAAATAATTCTGATATGCTGGCTCCATGGTCTAGAGGTACTAAGCCCAGAAGGCTTAGGACTGATTAACAGTTCTGGCACCAAAAGAGTCAACTGGAGAGAGGAGAACAAGGGGCTAAGCCCACTCACTTCACAAACAAACTTGGTGGGTGCACACCCAGGAATGTTTGCTCTATCTCAGTTTCTCTATGGAGACAGAAGAGCTGACAAACATTTGCTTCAAGGAGTGGGGACTCTGTGTGCTTATATATCTCATGGAAGTAAGTTACAGATTTTCGCAATATGCAATGTTACTGTAGTTATATATTTTTGTCTCAGTAGTGAAATGTTTTACAATCATAACATCAAAACTTAGAGTTATGATCTGACAGACCTAATGGCATACCTATATATATATGCTAGTAAATAAATTTAAATCATTAATACGTATTAAGTATATTGTGTCATATTGTGGACGCATATTATTTCAGTAAACTTTCTACAATATTCATAGTATAATCTGTACTCCAATCTAAGTCAGGGTAATTGAAATCACCCAGAAAAATTCATTTATAATGTGTTAATCTACTTGTAAGTATGTCTAGAAACTTATGTTTTGTTTTATCCATTTTAGTTTTTTGATAAAGTACCAACATTCTTACTGAACCATTAGGTTCTAATAATTAATGGCTCTTTAATGATTAAGTTATGTTAGAAATAATTAATTCAGACTTAATATTGTCTTTTATTAATATCAGTATACTACCCTCCCTTGCGGTCTGGTTTAAAGATTCAAATTTCTTAAAGCCTGTGATTATAACCTTAGAGGAATTCCATACTTCTGTAATTATCAGTTCATAGTCATACTTAGATACAGTAAATGTTAACTCCTCAAATTTGTTTAGAATACTTTGACCATTGTAAAAGTAAGCTCTTATATTTTTATATTTAACCATCATCAAAACTTTTTTTATGTGATGTTCTCAAAAAAGTTACGACATCCTACACCTCTACCCTCCTACATATTAGATATCCTAAAAATTCCTCAATGAGATCACTAATCTTCCCAGAGAAGTACTCCAAACCATCGTGGAATAAGTCAAAAAATCATTCTTAGGTCATACAGTGGATATATAAAGTGTACACACCCCTGTTAAAATACCAGGTTTTTGTGATATAAAAAAATGAGACCACAATAAATCATTTCAAAACTTTTCCCACCTTTAATCTGACCTATAACCTGTACAATTCAATTGAAAAACAAGCAAATCTGTTAGGGAAAAAAATATAAAAAAATAAAAAAAGTACAATAAGCTGGTTGTGTAAGTGTGCACACCCTTAATCTAATACTTTGCTGAAGCACCTTTCGATTTAATTACAGCATTAAGTCTTCTTGGGTAGGAGTCTATCAGCATGGCACATCTTCACTTACAATATTTGCCCACTCTTTCTTGCAAAAGCACTCCAAATCTGTGCATCTCTTGTGCACAGCCCTCTTCAGATCACCCCACAGATTTTCTATTGGATTTAGGTCTGGTCTCTGGTTGGGCCATTCCAAAACTTTAATTTTCTTCTGGTGAAGTCATTTTTTTGTTGATTTGGATGTATGCCTGAGGTCATTGTCATGCTGAAATGTGAAATTCCTCTTCATCTTCAGCTTTCTAGCAGACGCCTGAAGGTTTTCGGCCAAAAGTGACTGATATTTGAAACTGTTCATAATTCCCTCCACCTTGACTAAAGCCCCGGTTCCAGCTGAAGAAAAGCAACCCCAAAACATGATACTGCCACCACCTTGCTTCATCGTGGGGATGGTGTTCTTCTGGTGATGCAAAGTGTTGTTTTTGTGCCAAACGTACGTTTTGGAATTGTGGCCAGAAAGTTCAAGCTTGGTCTCATCAGACTATAACACATTTTCCCACATACTTTTGGGATACTTGATGTATTGCTTTGCAAATTTCAGCCAGGCCTGGATGTTTTTCGGTGTAAGAAAAGGCTTCCGTCTTGCAACCCTACCCCATAGTCCAGACATATGGAGAATACCGGAGATTGTTGTCACATTTAGTACACAACTGGTACTTGCCAGAAATTTCTGCAGCTTCTTCAATGTTGCTGTAGGTCTCTTGGCAGTCTCCCTGACCAGTTTTTGTCTTGTCTTTTCATCAATTTTGGAGGGATGTCCAGTTCTTTGCAATGTCGCTGTTGTCCCATATTTTCTCCCCTTTTTGATTACTGTCTTCACTGTGTGTTCCATGGTATATCCAATGCTGGGACTGATAACTTTCAACAATGAGATCCCTTTGAAGCTTTGTAAGCTCTCTGCAAACCATGGATTTTGCTGTAGCAGGCAACTGAGTAAATATCAGGAAAATCCTACTAGGACAGCTGAACTCTATTAGTTTAAGGGTGTGCATACTTATGCAACCAGCTTAATGTACGTTTTTTTATTTTTTTATATATTTTTCCCTAACAGATTTGTTTGTTTTTCAATTGAATTGTACAGATTATAGGTCACATTAAAGGTGAGAAAAGTTTTGAAATGATTTACTGTGGTCTTATTTTTTACATCACAAAAACCTGGCATGTTAACAGGGATGTGTACACTTTTTATATGTACTGTATATAAACTCCTCCCAAATAGCAATCGTATGTAAATTATATAGAGTTTGCCTGTTGAAGCCATGAATTAAACAGATGTGCTTTGGTATGCATAATCATTCTACTTAACTGAGGGGATTGTGTCATTAAAGATAACATGCACTGACTTATTTCACAATTTCGCTATAATGTTCTAAAATGACTGTTTCATATAATTTAATGGTATATTACTTAAATCATTTGTACTTGTATGTATTATAATTGTTCTGTATTTTATTTTACCCTCATTACAGTCTGTTTATTATATCTATTAAATCAATTACCTTCCAGACAGGGAACAGGTGGAAATCCTGTCCTTATTAATTGCACAAGCCTCCTTGCATAGTACTTGATCAATTAATTTCCAATTACAAGATAATAAGATCTAATGCGCAGCAGACTTCATTAATACTCTCAAAAACAGCTGCATCCAACATGTGTCACTGTCTTGTAGGATGTCGAAACTTCCTCTACCACCCAATACTCATCTTTTCAAATTTTGCACCGAATTCCTGTGCACAATATCCGTGAGAGCTGCACTGATCTTTTCCTTTGTCATCAGTCAATCAACTACATGGGACAAACTCAGTACATGTTAAGGAGGACAATTCAGTTAGCGAAAGTTAATCGGGCTCAGGGGAGACAGAAATACTGCAAATGGGAATTACCATTTTGCTCAGAAATTGAAGTGTTGTCTGGCAAGGGGAGTTTCACAGCCTTTCATTTTCTTTTAGAACATCCTGATTTTTTTTTAATTTCATTAGATTTCTAGTCTTTTTTCTTGGATTGAAAATTTGTATTAGTATTAACTTCTTTGCCTGTTGACTCAGCAGCAGCATTAAGACTTTGAGAATTACCTAAAAAAGTATTATCTTAATCCTCAATCCATTTTTTATAAAATTAGATATGTTAGAGATCGCCTTGCCATTACTACACTCACAATTACTAGTAGGGTCAATTATTTTACTATCTACAATCATAAGTGATTTTTCTAGCTTACTGCAATTAATGTATCTCTTGTCAGAACATTTGTTTTTCCTTAATATACAGTTTACATCCTAAACGTTCTGTTAAGTAATCATACCTTAACAAGTCTTGTTATGCATTTGTATTAAAGGTTTCCATTTTTATTTAAATTAGTCTGCAGTATTTAAGCAGATGCCAAGGCAAACTTACTGTACTGAATAGCGAAGAGAAAGAGTAGCTCTCTATAACTAGTACACTAAATAGCAGTGAAATAAAGTGGTCTGTTACTAGACTAAACCTCAGCACACACTATTTAGATCTAAATTAGTTCTTAGTACTTAAACAGATACCAAGGCAGTCTCAATGTACTAATATAACAAACAGAAAAAGTTGCTTTCTATAGCTAATGTACTCAACAGCAAAGAAATAAAACGGTCTTCTGTCACTACACTAAATAAATCCCAACACACACCACTACACTAGATAAATCCCAACACACACCAATACACTAGATAAATCCCACCCTACACTAGATAAATCACAACACACACCACTACACTAGAAAAGGCCTGACACACATCACTTCTTCTTCTTTTGGCTTTTTCCCGGTTAGGGGTCGCCACAGTGGATTACCTGCCCGCTCATGATTGGCAGTGGAGTTTTATGGTGTTGAGTTGCCAGCCCGGTGCCCAACCTTCCACAGAAGGCACACACACACATGCACGCAATCACGCTTAGGGCCAATTTAGAGTGTACAATCCACCTACAGCATGTCTTTGGGATGTGGGAGGAAACCTGAGCACCCGGAGGAAACCCACGTGACCACAGGGAGGACATGCAGACTCCGCAGAGAACGCACCCCAGCCGAGAATCGAACCAGAGAACCTCTTGCTGTGAGGCGGCAATACTAACCGCTGCACCACCGTGGCTCAACACACATCACTACACTAGATAAATCCCAACACACATCCCTACACTAAATAAATCGCAACCCATACCATGCAGATTTAAATTAGTCCCCAGTGTTTAAACAGTTGACAAGGCGGTCTTACTGTACTAGGCAGTGCAGTAAAAGGATGGCTTTATTTAACTAATGAACAAAGCAGTGAAGAAAGGGAGCAGTCTTCTGTTACTAAACTAATTAAATCCCAAGGCAGTCCCAAAACATATAACATCTTACATTTCAGATGTTTTTCTGTTAAAATCAAGTAATTAAGTCCCCTCGTAAGAGGTAGCTCATCACAATGTACTCAACCCTCACACAATGTGGGCGCGCGTGTGTGTGTGAGACAGAGTGTGTATGTATATGTGACAGGTGTGTATGTGGGGGGGGGTTTAAACATTACTCCACATCATTACCATATTAGTTGTTTAAGGGGCTTGGCAGAGGAGAGTTAGTAAGACCCACAAAGTCAGGAAATCTGCAGTCTCTAAAAAAAATGTACAAGACGGCTGAAAGCAAAGGCCAGCATTCTTATGTTAAGAACAGATTGAGAAAAGTGTTATGTACTAACAGCCTACTATGCCCCAAAACTGCAGTTTTCTACATATATTTATCTCATTTGCAGCATATACTGGCACTCCATCACTACCAAGTGTTTTTTACTAATTTGTCATAACCCCAAAAATTACTGAACATAATACTCCTCAACCTCCAAGCATTTAAAAACATACCACTGGCCTTTAAAAGTCATAGCAAATGGTCAAAAAATAGGAGCACTTTCTTATTTTCTCATAAAAATAGTATTTTATGTACTAGAGTATATGAAGTTAGTGATAAAGAATCTTTGTGTAGGCTTAGTTTATTTATTTAATAAAGAAGGTACCCATAAACAGGTCTGACTTTATGAAGCATTTCAGTAAACCTAGGAGAAACAACTGCTTACCTCTCAACTGTCCAGATTTTTTACCTCATATTTTTGGTCTGGTCCTCATAAAATTTGTGAATTTCTGGCAAATCACTGGGATGATCTGACTGAGTTTCAGACTTCAAATCCCTCAGAAAGTGTATGATAACACAAACCCTATTACTTTAGCAACTTTCTAAGTTTATAAGAGCAATATTTAATATCTGTCCCAATTTTTGGGCCTTTGTACCCCCATTTTGTCAGGTTTTGTCCAGATTTCTTGCATTAAGAGGTTGAGAAGTATGCAAGGGTAAATCAGAGGGTCATGACTATAACCCTTTAGATAAATCATAGTAGCTGAGAATTATGCCTGACATGGCCTGTCAAACTGGATGTCTGTCACACTGGAATGATTCAAGTCTATAATCAACGTTTTGTTTCCTTATCCCACACACTATCTGCATTCACATAAATTATATCAAATGGTTTTCATTTGATTATACTTGGAGATTTATTCTGAAACTTCCTGCTTTGTTGAGTTGTTTCTAGTGAGCATTTCATTTTACTTCTTCCAAACACTTACTCTGATTTTTACTAACAGCTATCCCCTGTAGAGTTAGCAGATTGGGAGAAGTGTTGCTTTTTTTTTTGAATAATAAGTTTCTAAGTTTTTTTGAATAATATATTTGATACAGTTCCAAAATTAGCTGGTTTTGTTCAACTCCGAACAGTAGCTGCAAGCTACACTTTCTGAATGAGATGGGAAGATGGGCCTCTGCGACTGACAACTCGTGTTTAAAAAGACTGACCATTCACTCTGTACACAAGAGTTAAGACATTTTATCCTGTAGCTTGAATCAGTGATGTAACCACTTAATTTTACCAATGATGTAAATGTCGTAGAAGCAATCACCAAAGGCAACCTATATGATGTAACAGTTGCTGTGAAAAAATATCTGAAGAAAATAACCTGAATTATAACAAAAAATTAAAATTAAGTACAGAAAAACTGTATCAACAAATACCCGCAAAATACCAAGGAAGATATATTCAAATTAGGTGTCTGCATGTGGCACGCTCAACACTGGATTAAAGGAACTAAAAACATTTAGTCATGAAAGAAAATGGCACTAGATGGAATTTCCTTGGGACACGATACAAAACACCACATTGCACCGAGTCATTTCAGCTGAATTCACCTCAACCAGATTCTTTGTGTGGAAGAGGATCCCTTCCCTGTGCTGACTATCAGGCCTATCTTTGCCTTAACAGTCAGAAATAAAAAAAATAACATAGTAAGTAAACAGAGAGGGTGTTGTTTTAACTGTCTGTTGTATACAATCTCCTACCAAAACATACACCATATTCCTGTTTGTGTTCAAGGGATATGATGGCATTCAGTTACATCCCCATGTTGTACAGTATGCTTCAGCCAATCCCTCAATTTTATCTCAGCTGGCTGTTTGGCCTAAATGAATTGGGTCACGGCTGAGTTCTCACCAATCACTCCACCATGGAGTCTGCATAACTGATAAAATTCTACAGGTACCCACTAGACACAGCCACAGTCCATAAACATCTGGTGCTTTTATTTTTATAGAATTCAACCTCATATCTTACATTTTCGACCATCTCATGAAGAGTCCCTTAGTATACTAATCTCTGCACTATATAGACAAGTAGTTCCTTTAGGAAATACTAGGGTAATATTCTTCTAGAAGTAAAATTCCTAAAATCAAATTATTGAGCTATACATTCCTGACATAAAACTGAAATATATGTTTTTCAGGAAGGCAAGCACCTCCCCCGCACTCCCATGGAGTACTACCTCATAAATGATTACTTATAAATACTAACTCCATTGCTGTAGAACTAGAAGGAAAGGGAAAACACCTTTACTGGGTAAACAGAGTACGCAGTTTTGCAGTTCCATTATGTTAATAGAGAAAACAGGTGTGGAAAACACAAAAATCAGGAAAATAGGATTAAAAAGTTAGTGAATGACAAACAAGAAATCAGTCATTTGAAGGGAAGCCCACATATCACTTGAACAAAGTAAGAAACAAAACATTTGTGTCTGTTTTATAGGATTTAGCTGCTACTGCATGAAGTCTGATCACAAGTAAATGTATGCTGATAAACATTTGGTCAAACAACTCTTTGCACTAGTTTTGTTGTTGCCTTCCTTAAAGTTTCAATACTATATACCTTAACAGAGATGCAACATTGCTCGGCTATGTTAACTAAACCAGCCCTTTTACTGTGGTATCCTCAAAGTTTTTTTCAAGTTGTTAAAAAATTCAAAGTCAGCTTTTGGATGCGTATGAACATCAGCCAACAAATGACAGATAGCTACTGCAACTGTGTAAAATGAAGCATCCATCACTACAGCTGGCTGCCCTTTATCGTCAGGCTTTGTGGTCAAAATTCAGTTTCTAATCAAACTTTGTAAGGCCATTTGTTCTACCTTCAAGCAGCTGAAAATTTTAACACTAGCACTTTTACTGTCCTTTAAACTTTTTACTGTCCTTTAAATCCATGCTGCGGTAGTACTGTGATGAAGCACTGATGACATGCACAGACACTTTCTTAAACAAGGACACAATTTTTTGTTAATGCAATATTCCCAAATCATGACTTCAAGTTAACATTTTATATGTGGTTCAGAAGATCATCTGGCAGCAAAGTAAAACATATTACTTAGGACAAATCTGAGGCCTCTACATCACAGGCCCAGAAAAGATGTCAATGTCAGCCATAAGTAATATGTCCGTTTTAGTCCTCACATCTACATTGCCTTTTCCTTACAAACTTAATGTTTGTATCAACAGTTTCAACAACATTTCATCTTTCTGTAATGCTGTGTCACCTAGAAATGTTCTCCATCCCCATTGCAGAAGAATTGCACTCTTCTTTGATAGTCCAATAATTTCAGCATGAATGCTCCATCTCAATTCACTGTACAAACTCCCATGTTCTTTCTTTAAAAAAAGTCACTATTCTAAATTTTGTAAGCAAATTCCAACTTTTTTATTTTAGCTTTTCTTAGTTACTTTCATTATGAACAGTGTTATCACAGCAGACAGTGCACTACAACATTCTGTAAAATATTATTTAGAATCAGCCTGTCAACATGTGATCTTTGTGATACGTTTATAATATGTGTATTTATGTTTAATCAAGAGTTCATCATTCCACATTTCTTTTTACTGTAAAAGGTCAGCTATTAACAGAAATGAAAAAAGAATGACTTTTTATTCAGTACAAGCAAATGTAATATGCTAAGTTGTGGTTGTGTCTTTTGGCTTTTCCCGGTTAGGGGTCGCCACAGCGTAACTCCAGTCCGCTAATGATTGGCAGTAGATTTTTACGTGCCGAGTTGCCGGCCCTGACACACAACCTTCAACGAAGGTACGCTACCATGAAACTGCATAACAACAGTTCTGAAGACTTTTTTTTTACCAAGGCTTTGTCCAATAATTTACCATGTCTTTCCACGATGCACACCTTTCTCTTAAAAGTTCAACTTCTACCCGAGAGTAGGAATAACGAAGTAAAAGTAAAGCGGTGTAGTAGATGATGGCCTTACATTAGGGTTGCAGGAAGGCCTGTCTCTCACAACAACAAAAAAATTCTATGAAGTTGCATTTGCTTGTCTTGATACAAGCTTGAGTATGTGCTCAAGTTTGCCTGCACTTGTGCTTGAGTCATAAGATTTTCTTGTTAAGCTCCTAAGATGAGAGTTCTGTTGACTTTTGGAGATGAACTGAAGAGTATAGGAAACCAAGTTACAATGATGATGAGAGACGCAGTGTCAGTGTGGTGAGAAAGGTCACCTCCTTGTTCAAGAAGAAACTCAAATATTTACATCTGCAACTGGATCAAGTGGAGTAATCTGCATACTGTGGATGAGTAACTTACTGGAGCATCTCATCACGGACAGCAGCACCTTCATCTTATACAAATCTAGGACAAGCAGGTTTTTTTAAGTCTATACATTTGTTGCACATGATGGTTATGAATGGTTAATAAGCTTAATCCTGCAGTCTTAGATTTGAGACCCTCCACCTCTATCGAACCAATCTACGCCACTGAGCAAGTAACTTAACTGCAGAGTGCTCCCAGGTCACACGTGATAAAGACGTGTTTATGCATAGTTTCTTTAAACCATTATATCCCTGATCCACAATTCCGATGCAGGGAAATAACCTCAGAAACTATACTTAAATGTGATTAGCATCAGATTTATTCAGTTAGGTTTCCAGGGCAATACAATGTTCACAGCAGGTCATTTGAAACAGAAAACAGCAGCAGCATCTTCAGTTGTCTTCAGCTCATAGAACTCAGTTCAAAGCCATTTTGTTGATGAAAACTGAATAGTGTAGTGGTCAACTGCCTTTCATATGCCTGAAAAGAACAAGAGGCACATATAATGAAGACTGCTTTAAGTAGGTGAGACTGCTTTGTTAGTTCTCCCATCACCATCCTACAAAGTAAAGTATCAAACAATTTTACTGATGTTGTAAAATCTCCACACTCTAGCCCAAAGGTCTGCTGTAAGTCACACACCTCAACACTGTACTGCAGGTAGCTGGTAATTTCCCTGTGTACAACCTTTCTCTAACAATTTCAAGAGTGCTCAAAAGGGCACCCGTGTCTGTAATTTCCTAGCTTTTCAAGGGCTTCTGGCCTCTAAATGGAATTACTCCTGTTATTGTTTTCTTCTAATAACTGCATTCCCTTAACATCTTTAGATATTACAAATATGTAGGCTGTGTTTGCAAAACAAGATTTTGCACTTATGTTGTACCATATTTTTTGTTTGCCCTTTTTACTCCTGCTGCCTGATGATCATCAGCCCCCTCATGGTCAAATGACTCATTCATTCCCTTACCACCAACAGGCCTTCATGTAGGCAGCCATTTAGATGGTTAAAGGATCTTCCTTTTTGCAGCTCTACATCCCCATGCACACTCGATTAAGCAAACAAAGGGGAAATGCAATGGGCTGCCTACCTTGGGCATTCCCTTGGCTTGACTTCTGCAAGGGACTGCCAGTAAGCTGCTCCATCCGTCAACCTTGAGAAGGCTACCCATGCTTCCATTGGGGAAGTGGCACTGTCACACTGTGTTCACAGAGTACTTACAGCACCCTCCCCTCTTGGAGAGGTCAGTTGGCCATGCACTTACATTCCTCTCCTTCCCTGTCTGGCTCCTCCAGTGACAAGACAGTTAGCTGAACCCCAATTACCTAGGCTGAAGTCAAGGCTCTATTATTCTGTGCAATACACCTAGAATTATTTAATGATTCTTCATCACTAAGAACCCCAATGTACTTACTATGTTTTACGCATGAGATGTTGTCAATACAGAGTCTCATTGCAAAAATAAATAATTTACTATATTTATTTCCCTTCTAAGAGATTTCAGTCAGTTTATCATCTAAAAATGGACTAACTAGCTGCTAGCACCTTTCACCAACAAGGATGGCACTACCTGGGGGTTGTGCATGGAGAACTTACAGGTCACTGGCCTATGCAATCCAGAAACAAGGACCTACATAGAAGAAGCTTTACATAATAGTGTAGCACAGACATCAGTGTGTCTTACCATATATGCAAGGAACTTCAACAATCTGAATAAATGGCAGAGTGTACTCACTGGAAGCTTGGTTCAGACACCAGAGGAATGTGGGCTGCAATGCTGCAAAGTTATGGTTCCTGACTAATACCACCGTTCTGGCTATGCATGGTACCTCCTTCCGACCATTAGCCCACCAGTCTTTGCCACAGAACTACTGGCCAGAGCTAGATCAAACACTAGGCAACTTAGGAAGGTGCCTAGGGCCCAGTGCTTTCTGGGAGGCCTGGCCTAGCCTTAAAAGTAAAAAAAAAACAAAAAAAAAAAAAAAAAACCTTAACTATACTGCCAGAAGTGCTCTATCTGGCACAGGAGAAAGGTAAAAAAATAAATAAATAAATGTTCAGCTACCTTCCTGGAAGCATGAGATATAGCGGAAGAGCCTGTTCCAGCATCAGCCCAGAAGACACCAGCATGTCCACAAGATTCTACACACAGCATCAAGATGTCACATTTGCACACTTTCCTACCTATCTCTTAAAAAGAGAGGAATTTAGGGAATGGGTAATGGAAATTATTCAGGAGTTATTAGAAAAGACAGAAACTTCCTCTGAGAATATGGTTAGGGAGTTGGATAAAAATTAAAGTGAAGTTTAAAAATAGGGTGGAAATAAAAGAAAGAGATATGATTAAGAAGTAACAATTACTTACAGGGGCTGACAAAGCTTAAAAGTACTGAAGAATAGGGTGAATCTCGCAGAACAAGAAAATGAACAACTGCAGAATTCTAAATAGAAAGTAAGGGATTACCTCAATAATATGCATGAGTTTAGAAAGACTGCTGCTAAGCAATTGTTTTTGATAGTAATTCTAGAACATAAAAGCTTTTAGGAAAATATCAAGAGATCCTGTAGAGATACTAGAAATATTTCAAAAATTTTATGAAAGTCTGTATAAAGCAAATCAAGAAATGGTACAAATGGAAATGTGTACGGAAGAATTAAATATGCCAAAGTCAAAGGGAGATGAGGCCCAATTACAAACAGTTAGTACAGGAGGAGATGAGATAAAAATGGTGATGTCTACATGAAAGTCCCCAGGAATAGATGGTATTCCTATGGAAGTTTGGAAGTTAGGAGGGAAAAAAACGTATAAAGATCTGGAAGGAGGTTTTGTTTAACAGTATTTTAAGAAAAGGAGAAGCATCAACATCCCGGTAAGCGGTAGTAGCTGTAATACCTAAAGATGGTAAAGACCCATACGATCCAGCTTCATACAGGTCCATTTCAATCCTAAACCAAGATTACAAAGTGTTTATGTCTAGAATGGCTAAAAGAATGGCAAAAGTAATGCCAAAATTGATAGATATGGATCAATGTGGTTTTATGGAGGAGAGGCAAACATTTGACAACATTAACAGGATACTGATGATTCAGAGGGAAACCGAATGCAAAAAAATACCATTGCTTTTGGTGGGTCTTGATGCAGAGTAAGCATCTGACAGAGTAGGCTAGGACTTTATGAGCAAGGCAATGAAAGCATTTGCATTCCCTGATAAAATCAGAAGGTTGATTAGGAGGATATATGAGGGATTGGAGGTGAAAATTAAAGTGGGTGGGTTTCTCTCTGATAATTTCTGTTTGAGCAGAGGAACCACACAGGGATGTCTTCTTTCCCCTTTGTTAGTTGTATTATATTTAAAACCACTTGCAAAGAAAATAAGGGACTCAGAAATCCAAGGACATAATTGGCATGGTAGTCAAGAAAAGTTGGTTCAATTTGTAGATGATATTATTAATATATACCTGATAAAACCAGAAAATGACATTTCAGCATTGCCAAACGTTTTGAGACAGTTTCAAATCTTTTCAGGATACAAAATTAATGAAGCTAAAACAAAGGCAGTAGATGTAAATTATGTATCCACACACAAATTGGTTCAGCAATATCCATATTTATGGGGACATGATAAAAATGATTCTGGTGTGGCAGCTAAGGATACATGGGAAGAGACTAAACAAAATATTAATACAAATACTGAGAAACCGGAAGCTCTGTTTTATGGATATGGATAGCAAGATACAAGCAGTTAAAATGTTTTTAGTTCCTTAAGTTTTATACACAGGTCAGGGATATATTTATCAACAAAGGAAAAATTGTGGATAGTGATTAATAAACAGGTGAAGGATTTTACATGGGAGGGGAAGATGGTAAGAGTCAAGTGGAAAAAGCTGGTTCTTCCAACATAACAAGGCAGTCTGGGATTAACTGATTTGAAGGGGTATTTCAGAGCTACACAGTTAAGGTTCCTATACACAGCACAAGTCGAAACCTAGAATTCAAAGTGGAAAAGGATGATGAAGAAACAGGGGGGAAGCTAAAGAAACAAGGAGAGACTGGGATTTTGGATGCAGATCCTCAAGGAGAAAGCTAACCATACAGAATATTATATTCAGTGGAATATTATATTTGGGTGGCCGTGGTGGTGCAGAGGTTAGCATTGTTGCCTCACAGCAAGAGGTTCGGCAGTACAATTCTTGACTGGGATGCCTTCTGTGTGGAGTCTGCATGTCCTCTTCCTGCTGTCATGTGGGTTTCCTCATGGTGCTCCGGTTTCCTCACACATTCTAAAGGCATTCAGTAGGTGGACTGGACACTCTAAATTGGCTGTAGATGAGTGTGTGCGGGCGAATGAACTACTGCTGCAGGACTAGCCATCTGTCAGTGTAAACCTTGGCTCAAGATGATTGTCACTGCAGAAGTGACACCTCAACCCCATGTACAAACATGGGAAAAGGGGTTGAAGATGGATGGATGGATACAGAATATTATAGTCAAAGTAGTAGAAAGTATTCTAAGAACTAAGCCAACACAGGCATGGAGAATGGAGATTCTGTCAATAGGGATGACTGCAATTAGGGATACAGACAATAGGCAAGAAGGGGCTGGAATTTATTGTAGAAAACTGGCAAAAGAACCATGGTATTGGGAGCAAATAATTAGAGAGGGAAAGGTAACAGAATGAGAAAAGGTCAAGAATTTATTTGGACTACAGGCTAGAGATTGCCTTCTCTATCAAGGATTGATATCAGAGTACAGGCAAAGAGAAAGAAATAGGGGGATTCTAAACGAAAGACCAGTACTGGTAGAGTTTTTAGTAGAATCTAGAACAGAAGCTGCTGTTAAAAAAAAGGAATTATTAGTACAGCATAAAAAATATTGCATGATAACTATAAGAATCAATTGGAGAAGGTTAGAAAGGATTGGGAAGACAGACTGGTTAAGCAATTCACAAAGAAACAATGGGAGATATATGTATGTCTCCCAAATATGCAACAAAGTGTAGAAGATTTAGGATCTTTGTTTGGAAGTGTTTACATAGGTATTTTTTTACCCCAAGTATACTCCAAAGAATTTTTCCTCAGGTAGACAGGAAATGTTGGAGGTGTGATGTGGAAGAAATTAGATAATTGGGAACATATTTTCTAGGAGTATAATGAGCTGGCAGACTTTAAAAATTCCCTACAAATTACACTATCACAAATACTGGGTGAGCAAACTGGTATGACTAAGGAAATGATTTTTTGAGCTATAATACAGAATCGGAATTACATAGACATAGTAAGGCCTTGCTGAGTCTAATTATGGTGGCTGCTAAAAAGCATTTACTAGGAAATGGAAATCAAAGGCTACACCAACTGTACTAGCAGTAGTGAATATAGTAACAGAGATAAAACAACTGGAAATGGGATCTTTAAAAAAGGGCAGAAGAATATTACATAGAAACAAATGGAAACTGTGGGAACAATACATGCATACGAGGAATGAGGTTTAAAAGAAGGCAGTGTTTGAATTAACTATGTAATGTTTGACTGACAGTGACTGCATGGATTACAAGTGATTTGTAATACTTCCAACTAAAATGGTGTCAAAATGGTTTGTTTTCATTATTATAAATGTAAGATTTCCCATGTCATAAGTGATAATTTAATAAAGATGTTTCTTGTTTAATTTAAAAAAATAAGACTATTAGGAAAAAGACCACTATAAAATGTAAAATTTGTGAATAAATGAGGGATCAATCAATAGACGTCACATTTCCACAGGAGATTTGTCTACAGTGCACAGAGGAGATCAAGTGGAGAATTAGTTAAGAGTAGAACCATAGCACTTTTTTTAGCAATTTTTTTTCTATATTTAGAGTTCCCAGAGGTTGCAGTGCTTGGCAGATTTACTGGTGAAGACTGTAGTGGAACCACTGGACTTTATTTTTTTTTTGCAGCCGATTCTATACAGAATACAGAGGTGTGTGTGTGTGTGTGTGTGTGTGTGTGTGTGTGTGTGTGTGTGTGTGTGTGTGTGTGTGTGTGTGTGTGTGTGTGTGTGTGTTTTCTTCCTTCCAGTTCCCAGGATAATTATAAGAGGGATGGGTCTACAGATACTCAGACTGCCCTCCACGGATGTGTCCCAGGATGATTACAACAGGAATCAATCTATAGACATACAAAATTCAGATATGTCACTGTAGATTACAATTTAGTTATTAGAATGTCACACTGTCTCATTGAGAAAATACATATTTATTTACTGTCTGGTAAAGTGACTTGCTCAAAGTCACACAGTAGGCAAACTGAACTAGAAAGAATCAAAGCCTATGCCCTTGACTATAGGAAGCAGTTTAACAAGAGCTTAGAGACATAATCCACTGCACTAACTGCCAGACCTTACTTAACATCTTCAGTCAGTCAATAATGCTGGTGATTAAGAGTTCATAGTTGTTTAGAAAATGCCTGGCATTTCAAGCTCTAAACTATTAACAAACTGCTTCCTGTAGAACTATGGGATTTGAATCTTTCCACCTGAATTTGCCTACTGTACACCTTTTACAAAGTCAATCGCCGCGGTGGTGCAGCGGTAGCATTGTTGCCTCACAGCAAGAGGTTCTCCCGTTCGATTCTCGGCTGGAGTGTGGGGAGTGCCTTCTGTGTGGAGTCTGCATGTCCTCCCTGTGTTTGGGTGGGCATTCGAAAGACATGTGTAAATGGGCGTGCCTTCGCTGAAGGTTGAACGTCGAGCTGGCACCTCGGCATTCGTGAAAATCTACTGTCAATCATTAGTGGACCGGAGTTCCGCTGTGGCAACCCCTAACCGGGAAAAGCCGAAAGACAACAACAACACCTTTTACAAAGTCACTAAGACAGTGCTTCTTTGTCATCCCTGAAAAGGGACACTTTATACAGGAAGTTTACTATTTAGCAAACAGATAACATAAAATGGTATTTAAACTTCGGCTTTGTCCAGAATACTTAAGCAAAGTATTGTGAATTATTTTTGTCCATTCCTTACAAAAAGTGTGCCTTTCTGGCAAATTGTTGTGAACTACAGACATTAAATAAAGGCAAACGTAAGTCAGGCTTTGTATCCTTCAGAAAATGCTTGCTAATGCAAAGCATTTTATTCTAGCAAATAAATATACAAGAGAAATATTTAAAATCTGTTCCTGATTTTTGGGTCTTTTCTCTGATTTGAGACAAGTCGTTTAGAGTGCAAGGGGGTGCTGCAATGGGTTCCACTGTATGGTTTTGATAGCAATGAGCAGAGATACATTTCTGGTCCATTATTTATGAATATATTCATTCACTTATTCTCATACAGATATCTTTGGTTTACAGTCATGTAAATGGTTGTAATTGATGGTTACGTGTGTGTGTTGTGCGTGCACATAAATGCTTATTTTCCTATAACTCACAACAGTTATGGTGTAAAGGAAGAATTTGATTACAGTAAACTGGATCGTCAATATGAGACATTTTCTCTGAGTATAATCCTTAGTTTCCTTGTTTTTTTTTTTTTTTTTTTTTGACTGTTGACAGTGAATTAATTGCACAGCATGAACTCTAAGAGTTTACTGTTAATACTTCAACTGTGAATACATTTTTAATTAACCTTGTTTTTTTAGCAGGCACACTAGTGTGATGGTGCTGCTGATAGCGTTTATGCCTCACAGTTAGGATTCTCAGTTAAAGCGTCTACTGTGTGGCGACATGTCGTGAATAGGGCGTTCCGTTGAAGGTTGTGCGTTAGGCCCGCAAGCCAGCATGTAAAACTCTACTGCCAATCATTAGCGGACGGAGTTCCGCTGTGGCGCCCCCCTAAAAAAAAAAAAAGAAGACACACACACACACACACACACACTCTAGTGTGAAATGGACTGTGTTCATCTACAACACTGTGTCTGGTACTTAGTGCAGATGAGTGAGGCTACGACCTGCTTCTGTAGTGCAGTTTGATTCCATAAGCCATCATTTATCTACCGTCCGACTCGTTAGTTAATGAGTTGTACATTTATCTTGTGAATTCCGTCATCCTCCACAGAGACATTAATTAGTGCTTCAGTATATGTTGATTGACTATGAGTTCCCCAGCACGTCTTATAGTTTAATGGAATGCCAAATGCATTTTCAATAAATGTAAACTTCAAAGGAAGACTTGTTTACTGTTGCTCACTCTAAGTCTGTTTTCAGTGTGAGACTATTTTGTTTAGCAACTAGCTGCCACTTTTTGTGCTCCAAAGTTTAAAATAACAGTTTTAAATTACACCAAAATCTCTGGAATCATTGTAGAAGTACAAAAAAGAAAAGTTTGAGCACCAACAGGTTAGAACAGTGTTTTGTGGTAATTGAGGAATGACAGCCAAGTAATGGGATGTTGGTTGTGTGTGTGGGGGGGCAGTCTATTAGCCTGCCTTAGGCCATATTTGACCTTGATCCACCTCTGCTAACTCTAGACACTGCCCAGAAGTCAGGAGTAAACACCCGTCCCTGGAGCTGTAACGCAGAGATGAGGTGCAGCGTATAACAAACGGATCTGCTGAGGTGCATGACAAGAAAATGTATTAATGACATTCCCCAGTAGCTGAAACTACAGCCAGTAAAGTTCAGGACTGCAGCAGGTATCGTAAGAATGTGCAACTGATGTCTCAATATGCATGTATATGGGATAAGCAAGACTGCATACAAGGAACACAAGAATGTTGAACCAGGCAGAACACCATCTGACTGCTATGTAGTAATGCTTGGGTGGGTGGGGAGAGTAACGTAGCAATTCAGTTGTCAATCCAAATAGCATCATAATTTTAACACTTGTTACTATCTGGATAAAATGTGAATGATGTAAACTTTCTAATAGTACCACATGGGTTACTCTGAGCTTTGTTTAACTGTTCTGCACGTCATATGCACTGCTCATATGTAGGCCCTGACTACTGAAAAATGCAACATAATACAGTAGGCTGTGTGTACTTTTCTTGCAGACTCGCATATTAACTATTAGAATTGCCATGATTCACAGATCCGTGCTGCAGCTTTCTCTGTGTAGGTCATACTGCACATAACCAAGGCACATGAACACTGGATATAGTATTTTCAAGTTGCATGTCCGCTAGCTCCTGGATGGAGGAGTAGGCTTCAGCAATGACTCTGGTATGTAGTGTAGGGTCTGGTTACCCACTTATAACTATACTTCTGCACATTGTTTTCTTATTCTATAATCTCCAATGGTGAGTCAACTGCAGCTGTAAATTTAGAAACTGCAGGAGTAGATTAACACCTAATGGACATTTGGAAATAAAAGACTGCATATTTCAATCTATCACAGTTGATCAGGAATAGTGCAACAATAAGCCTACTCCTCAATAAATAAATCACTCAGCCACACTAATAAAGTACACCTATCTTATAAACATAATCTATGAAATCATAAGCTAAAAAGTTCCGAAGAGTTACCATTGTAAAACTACATGCAGGGCTACTGAAAACATCCACAAGACAAAACTGGAATGTGCTGGAAGAGGGCCGTAGTACATTTTCTTAAAAAGGCATCTTGACTAATAGTTACTTAGCTAAGAAACAATGTTTTGAAGCACAGGGTAACAATGACCGTTACCCAAATCATGGTACTGGAACTGAAGACCTACAAAAATGCCATACACTAAAGCAAATAATTGCATTGTTAGGTTTACAGTTATGACTGAGACCACAGATCAAATTAACAAACTGGGCACTGGAAGAGGCTAACAGAGAAGGCTCGGAGTGAATGGCTTATGCCAACTCACCCATCCTGGGTAAAGGGAGGTGTACATTCTGGGTCAGCTGATTGCTGCTTGCATGCTAATAATGGCTGTAATACTTGGGTGGGGTTCACGGGCTTGGCCATCCAAAGCTGGTGATGGTAGCTCTCACGGGGCATAGCTGTTGGAGTATGTATATGCCATAGGAAGTGCATGTGATGCAAGTGCCCATGTCAGCCACCAAGGGGTGGTGTTAGGCATTTAAAGGAAGAGAAATAGCAGTGTGCATGACTGCTCCACAATCCACTTCACCAAAAATTGAAGAAGGATCGTTTAACACCAAGGCCTTATGGTAAGCATACAGCAAGACAAAAAAATAGTAGTAGAGACGAGTATGACAGATTCTGAAGTATAAGCAAAAATCATATTAAACATAATAATTTAATCATTCATTTGTAAAGGAGGAGTGAAGCTCTACAGTTCTTATCATGGGTTTGTAATATGAGGTTAGATCTTCCAACAGGCGATGGATGATGGGCTGGTTACATTCTCACTCATCTTCTTTTGAAAATAAAACTTGTGATTCTTCAACAAACTTGCACATGACAGCCTCCTCTTCTCCTGGAAAGGATGGCTGGTCTGCAATGCTCAGAAAAGTTGTGAACAGATGTACAAGTAGATGTCTCACAGACACTTTGTGCTTAAACATTCCTGAAAAGGCACTGGTAACAGCTGCTGCCCTAAAGCAGAGACTGTTTTAACTGCCTCTCCTGTATTTATGGCATATTACTTAAGGCCTTAATTCAAAAGCATTATCGGATAGTGTTTGACTGTATATTAGCAGTAATATGCAGAGGCAAAATACAGGAAGTTCTACCAACTGTAACACGTAACTAAACAAGGAAAGCTATCCCCAAACATGAAGGATACAACATACTGTAGACCAAACATCTTTCTCAGGACTAACCTCATATTATAAGCTCTTGGGTTTCTGTTAATTCTCTCCCAGTTTGGGAGAGGTAGGATACGAGAAATCTCCCTCTATCTAGTTGCAAACTTGCTTTTTGTTTCTTACCATGCAGATTCTTTTTCATGCATCACGGACTGAAGCTGCCTAAGCAAAGAACTAGTCAGACATCACCCACAGGAAAACAAGGATACAAACCTTCACTCAACTCTCTCAAGGGAAATTACGATTAAGCATACCATAATTAGGTTTTAGAGCAGAAGAATGACTGCTGCAATATCATACATAAAAGTGTGGAAGTTTGCTGCAGGAAGTCATCTAACCACATGGCCTAATGTTTGGGGCTTTTGAACATAACCTGCGCAGAAATTAGTAAGATATAAGGAGGAAACGACAGCGGCACCTGCGCAACCTTCAGTTCTTTTCAGGGTAAATACCTGTTGGTCACCAACAAATTTACTTAATAATCCTAAACATCAGGGTGAAAGTCCATCTTCTCTAAGAGATGGAAGCAGAAACTGGGAAGAAAAGTGTGTCTCCCTTGAAGGGAATGACTAGCTCACAAAATGAAACCAGGAGTAAGGGAAATGGAGGGGGGCAGCATATGCTGCAGCAGTGCTACCAGTACTTGCATAACTACAGCTGTGGTCACTACACACATATAGAGCAACATTACTTCAATTTAAGGTTCACTAATGTACTGTCATACATAGCAGTTTAGATGAAATAAAGCAAGAAGAGTAATGGCCACAGAGCAATGGAGGGGCAGCACACATGCCCTGCAGAACAGCAGTGACAAAGCCTGCTCTTCTCATGGAAAGGATGTCTGGCCTGCAATATCTACAAAAGGTGTGGACAGATGTACAGGTAGCTGCCTTACAGATATTTTGTGCTTAAACATTCCTGAAAAAAAGGCATTGGTAACAGCTGCTGCCCTGTATTTATGGCATACTGCTTAATGCCTTCAACACTTTAAGTGTAAAATAACACTTATCCAACACACAAATTGATAAAACTCTCAATAAACAAATTTTCATTCTTCCCAAGCCTAGAACTGTAGGTTTAATAATAAGTTAAAATCAAGTCAGCTCTGTATGTATGTATTTATTTACTTATTCATTCATCATTTGTTAACTGGGTTAGTCCCACTAGGCTAGTGGCCTTGAGAGGGATCATGTTCTGATTATGTCACAGGTGACCCATGTTCAGATAGTAGCTTGGGTACATGCAGTTGAAGCTGGAGGAGGATGGGAGTGAGAAGCTGTTGTTGGCTTTCCCATCTAGGGGGAGTGAGGTGGCCCTGGCTAGCTACATGGGTGAGACTTAAATGTCCACCCTACACAGCTCAGGTCTATCCAGTCCATGCTGCCATGTGCAAGTCACACAGTGAGCTTAGGGGAATTCACTATGTGAAGGCAAGCTTTGCCTTGCTGAGCAGCTACAGCGGATTTTGGTAGGGGAGGTAGGTGCTATGCTGGGGGAGATGGCATGCCACCCTGCAGGACAAGCAAACTGGCCCTCACCCTACCACCTGACTCTCAGTTCACTTGGAATAAATGGGCCACAAACTCCTGGTTACTGCAAACATGGAACAAATGGGGCAATCTGTTGCAAGTAGAGGAGCCATCCTCTAAGTCCTTGAAAAAAGCCAATATTAAAGCTCAAATTCTTTTTCCTGCAAGAATAAAAATCACCTTACCAGAAGGAGTGAAAATCTTTGATTACCTACAAGAAGCAGTAGAATTTATCCAAAAGAAGAAAATACTGTTGGACATAGAAGAAATGGAATGGTCATCCCAGAGTTTGAAGAGACAGGCAACAAAAATGGATGGTCTGTGAAGGAAGGAGCGAACAAAACTAAGAAACTAAACGACAAACAAATAAATTCCTTCTAATTTTAAATGCTTTGTTTAACAAATCATAATATATTTGATCCTGGAAAGTCTCTATGCTGTAAGGTAACATATATATATATATATATATATATATATATATACACACACACACACACACACACATATATATATATATATATATATATATATATATATATATATATTAGGTTCCTTTATTTTTCTCTTTGGCCTGGTTAACTGGTGGGTAAATGATTGAAATGTTATAATATGATTTCTGATTTCAGGCAGCTGTTGTTACTTCTAAATAGCTTTTTTTATATGAAAGGGTTAATTTTTCATGATGTTGATGTTTTGTGAGGAAACTCGTGGTCTGTGTGACTGTTCTCATTGTGGTGTTTCATAACATGCACTGACAGGGCAATTTGAGTGTTTTTTTTGCTTTCTGTAAACTCTAAAAGGTTCAAGATCTGAATTTTCCACCGTAAAAATCTTTTTCTTCACCACAGACAACTTTTGTTGTGCATGAGTCTTATTTAGATACTTTTTAACAAATTTATGAAGCTGCAGCTTGAGGAAGAAACAGTGATGACATCATTTGACCTTTTGAAATTGTTAAATGGTTGTACTTAGAATTCTTTTCTCTTGAAATTCTCTTATCCTTCACTAGACACTTTAAATGCTAAAGAATTAGTTCTGACAAAAGTGTTTAGCACCTTTGAAATTCCCTATGTTCTCTTATAGATGCATACATTCTGCAGATTCTGTGACACTATTAGTAACCAAATGATATCACGTGAACTAGAAGCTGCATTAGAAAACTCATTATGCATATTAACATCAAACTTATGTTATATAACTAAACCTTTAGTAATTAAACAGAGGGTTGTAAGGCCCCCTTTTTTTCTCTCTCTCTCTCCCCCCTTTCTGATGAAAGACGTCAACATAGATATTGTTATTACATATGAGTAATATGTGTATAATTGCAAAATATAACAGTTATGTTGTAATAAATATGTGTGTGTGTGTGTATATATATATATATATATATATATATATATATATATATATATATATATATTCAACAGATCCTTACATGAAAAATGTTAGATAGATGACTGACAAAATGGTTAAATTATCTGATGTTTCTTGAAAAGTCTTGGAAATAATGACAATCTTCTTTTTTTTTTTTTTGTCATTCTCCAGCCAGGATATTTTTTTTTTTTCAAAAACATTTTTATTTTGTTTTCATTACAAACATACACAAATGCACATATAACAAATACAATAAAACAATAACAAAACTATTTACAATATTTATATTCATCCATGATAAACAATTATTTTATCCATGAGAAGTTATCAGAATTTGTTCAAAAGTTTTTACAATTTTTGACATGCTATTTTTATGAGCAATGTTATGACTTCTATAACAGATGGTTGGCAGTTCTTTTTTACAAACTTTTGCTAAATTAATAAAACCTTTAAACATCAAATCTTGTTTACTTTTCCGGTTCAAAGTAATAACTTTTCTGCCAATTGCAAGAATAGACCTGAGTAACTGAATCTGAGATTTAGGTATTACATTAGATATAGGAACATTGAATAGGATTAGTGAGTTAGAAATATGACAATTATCAGACCATAAAGCATTTACAAAATATCTTAAGTCTTTCCAGTATTGAACAACATTTCTACATTCAATAAACATGTGAACCCAGTTGGCCTCTAGTAATTCATCACATTTCCAACATTTACGTTCATTGTTTTTGAGTACAAGATTTATTTTATGTGGAGTATAGAAACTCCTATTCATATATTTTCATGTATACAATCTCCAATATAATGAAGAAGAGGTACCATACATAGAATTCAATAACATTTTTTTTATTCATCAGATATTTGTTTTCCATTAATCTTTACATAGCAATTGCAAAAATCTGAGTCCAACTTTAGAGTGTGTTCCCTTAATATCTTATAGATAGGTGAGATGCTTAATTTTTGATGATCAGTCTTTTCAAGACACCTAATAAAAAGATGAATCAAACTAGGTATAGATCCAGTCTCTAGGTTGATTGATACTCTCATTTTGTTTTCCATAAACTGCCGTAATGAGTGCATAAACAACCGTCTTGACTATTATCAACATTACATAAAAGAGAGTTTAGCGGTTTACTACTCTTGTTTTCAATAAACTGATGCCAGAATATCAAGTTATTTTCCTTTAATTTTTGCATCGCATTGATGCTGAAAGAATCTAGGCAATCGGGAGTATGCTATAGAGAATATAGGAAATACAAATTGTTCAATGTTGTAATTACAATTATATTTTTAAAGTTATTAAATATTTGATTAATGCCATAAGAAAAATGATCAAACTTCTTATTAAATAAACAAAATTCACGTAAAAGCCAATGAACTCTACTTAATCCATGTTGTTCCTTAAATTGATTTTTTATAGTTCTGACATCAGCTATATGAATCCCACGTATTGTTTTCCACCCAGATATATAGGTAGGTGCAATCCAATGTAATATTACATTAATTATAACTGATTTGGAATAAAGATCTAAGCTAGGGAATGCTATTCCATTACTGTTCCAAGCTCTAATCTGCCATTTATATGCAATCCTAGGTTTTAAGGGGAACCATAAACATTTAAGTAGCATGGAATCTAATTTTTTTAAATAAGTTTTTGGGACGGGGTAGTATCAATGACTGCATATAAAACAAGATTTTAGGTAAAATTATAATTTTAATTAAAGACAGCCTATCCTCCATTGTGAAGAACATTTTACTCCATCTTTTGATTAGTTCACAAATGGTGGTTATTAAATTATTGTAGTTTAGTTTAACAAGACTCTTTCCATGTACTCTTTATCCTGACACCCAAATATTCTAAGTCATCATTCTCCCAATTAAACAGGCTATTCTGTCTTAGGTTTTTGTTGATTTTTTTTGTTAATTAGTAATGTTTTGGATTCATTATGATTAAATTTAAGCCCTGAAATTATTTCAAAGTTGCTTAAGGTATTTATAACATCATGCAAAGAACCATCAATGTCACCCAATATTAACAACATATCATCAGAAAATAATTGCATCTTAGGACAGTAGTCCTTATTAATTTGAAAGCCTTTTATATTTTGCTTGTTTCTGATATATGTAGCAAAAGGTTGCAGTGAAAGAGTAAACAATAATAGTGACAAAGGATAACCTTAATGACAATCTTCTTAACCTTCAGCTTCTAATGTTTATACATACTTTGATCTGATGTATATTTCTGGCATATCTACGCATTAGAGGTGCTATTATCATATGTGATATATTCATATAGCTTCAGATATATTGGACACTCTCATTCTAATGTATATTTCATGGATTCAGATTTCTTTACTTGCTTTCATAATGCTTTTCTTTTTTGTTTTTATACTATATTCTAAGCAGTGATTGATAATTTCTGTCATTTGGTATTGGAGAGGTGGTGGATGGATGGTTTAGTTAAGTTTTTAACTAATCCAGATACTGTACGTTTCATGTATGTGTTTGTAAATAGTTTGGGGTTTTTGAAAGTAGTGCTTAATACACGTTATGCATCCATGATAAAGTAAGTTTTCAGTAGATTTCAAGTCAAAATGGAAGAAAGGACTTTCAGTTAGTAATAACATACACATTATACAGTCAATGGTTTATCATTAAATATTAATGGTTTGAACAATAATATCAAAAGAGCTGGTTTGCTTAAATATATCAAACCGCATAAAGCCCAGATAATCTTTTTGCAGGAAATCCATTAAATAAGATCTACAAAAATACTCATTCAATGGCTATACTATTCTGGCGGATTCATGTTTTATGACTAAGAGAAGGGGTACTCTTATTCTATGGAAAAATACTTACACCATGTCAAGAATTATAGAAACAATTTCAGATAAAGATGGGATGCTAATCACGGTTATTTTGGAAATCAGTAGGAAGCAATATACTTTGATTAATACATACTGGATACCAGGACTGAGTACTAAATATGTTGACAAACATCTGGACCTGATTACTTTAAAGGCAAAAGGGGAAATTATAGCAACAGTTTTAATTGCATATTATCAGGCAATGATACTTCTAAAAATGGTAAAATAAAACTAACATCTCAAGACAAGAAGTTAAATGACTTTACAAACCAGATGAACCTTGAAGATATACATGGTCTAAGAGAACATTATTCCTTATTCTATACTCACTATTCATATCAGTTTGATACCCAAACAAACACTGATAAGGTCTTTGTATCAAATAATATATACTGTAAAATAAGTGACGTATCTATAATGACTCCACTTTCGGACCATAATGTTATAATATTTACTTTAACTACACATACAGATGATTTAAGATTTCTACAGATAATTCCTGCTTACATAACTAAGTTAAATGACTTTAGGGAATGGATAATGAAAGAAATAAGACATGTTTATGGAAACAAATGATAATGGTGCAGTGACTGATACTATACTATGGGACGCCTTTAAAGTTTATATATGTGGTAGAATAAGATCTTGGTACCTTAAAAAAAGGAGACAGTGAGACAAAGAACTTTTAGATTTGCAAAAAAGAATCATAGACAAGATGAAAATGGATGCAAAATGAAATAAAGTAGCACATAATGGAATTCCTAAGTTAAATCAAAAATACATAGAAGTTCTGAATCATAAGGTAGCCATAAACTTGGAAAAACTGAAATTACAATCTTATGCTGTAAATCCCAAATATCTACATAAAATAGTGGTAAGATCCAAAAAAATAAAGAATCAAAATCTTATTAATGAGATTAAATATAAAAGCGATGGTTCAGTTAAGAGTACATCTAACTTAATGGGCATATTAGAAGTGTTCAAAAACTACTACAAAGATATAAATAATAACACACCACTTTTAGAGACAGATAATTTAATAAATATTTTTATTCAAGAAAATATAATTACTAAGGTGTCAATGCAACAAAATAACATATTAAATAAACAAATAACTAACAGAAGTGAAAGAGCAAATACAACATTTAAAAGATAATAAAGTTCCAGGACTGGATGGAATAATTCCTGAACTACATAAGATTTTTCCTGAAATAAAGAAAATGATGAGTGCCTTTACTATGGTTAAGCAAAAATGCATAACAACCCCATCATGGAAATACTCAATTATCTCCCCCATATTAAAACAATGTAAGGACCCCAAATCATGTGATTCATATAGGCCAATTTCATTACTAAACACTGGCTATAACATTTTCATGACAATATTAACTAATGGGATAAAGAAAATATTACCTAATCCAATATATAATGACCAGTCAGGGTTCATTCTTCATAGAAAAGTGCATTAACAGACATAGCATACAAATACAGAAAACAACTATTATCAGCCTAGACATAGAATAAGCTTTTGATTCTATTAGTTGGTCTTATCTACAAAGAATTCTGATTGGTTTTGAATTCTCTTCAGATTTTGTCAACTTATTAATGAAAATTTAAAGTGGGGCACAAGCTTATGTGAAAATCAGATCATGTCTATTGTCACCACTAGAAATTCTCAAGGAACCAGACAAAGCTGTCCTTTGTCACCGTTATTGCTTACTCTTTCAATGGAACCTTTTACTACATATATCAGAAACAAGCAAAATATAAGGTTTTCAAGTTAATAAGGACTATTGTCCTAAAATGCAATTATTTGCTGATATGTTAACGTTGGGTGATATTGATGGTTCTTTGCATCATGTTATAAATACCTTAAGCTAAGTTTGAAAGAATTTCAGGGTTTAAATTTAATCATAATAAATCCAAAACATTACTAATTAACAAAAAGATCAAAAAAACCTAAGAGAGAATAGCCTGTTTAATTGGGAGAATGATGTATTAGAATATTTGGGTGTCAGTATAAAGAGTTCATGGAAAGAGTCTGTTAAACTAAACTACAGTAATTTAATAACCACCATTAGTGAACTAATCAAAAGATGGAATAAAATGATCTGAAGTAGTTAACTTCATTCCAACCTGTGGGTATTCGGATTCATATCGGATCCAAGCTGGCAACTTTTTCCAAGCATCTGCTCCAAGCTCCAAGCTCCTCCCCTTATCCATAATCCCTCACATCTCTTACCTTCCCCCAGATCTCGTTTGCCACTTCATGCATAAGCATCGTGGTCTCTTTAGCTCCAAGTTGGGTATAGTAAATGATAGTTAACCCTTTCTTCCCCTTCGCTGTTCGTTGTTTTTTTTTTGTTAAAAAAAAAAAAAAAGTCTAAAGTTAGAGTTAGTAAGGTAGTGTAGTAGGCCTAACCCAACCTTAGTGTGCATGTGGTAGTTTTGGCTTAAGTTTTGGCTGAGTGGGTTTTTACTATGGCTGAGCAGCCAAAACCAACTTTTAAAAAATGCACAGAGTGTGGCCACATGCTTTCACCGGCTGATGGCCATACTCTGTGTGTTATTTGTCTGGGTGTTCCCCATCTTTCTTTACCTTGTAGTGTGTGTACAGGGTTCAACACTAGGGTCCTAAAAGAAAGGAAGGCACAGCTGGTAGCTAAGGGCCTTCTACCAGTTTATTCCTTGGACACGGCAACCTCGACCTCGGCTCTTCAAGTAGCTGATCAACCCCCCCTCCCCTCAGGCTGGGACTCAACCTCCCACTAAGCCTACTGAAGTGGGGACTAAAGGAAAAGAAAAAGAGAAGGACAAGAGAGTGGATAGGGACCGCAAGCGGTCTCCAGAGCGGGAGCCCTTCCCTAATCCGGCTTCAAAAGTGATTAGGGCTACCTCTCCTTGCCTCCACTCCCTGAGGTTCTCCCCGGAGCTGATGGAGCCCTCGGACCAGAGGCCTTCATCGAGGTCATCACACCGACCAGCCAGATCTGAGTCGGTCGCCTCCTCACGCGCGACTTGGAGTCTGTCGGAGCTAGATATGGACAGGATGATGCGGAGGTTCATTCGGACCCAAATCCAAATGGGAGTCTTGCCAGGCCCCTCCCCAGCCAGAGAGGGGACCTCCATGCCCTTCTTCCATTCAATCTCTCCCTCCCCGGATCCAACCTGTGGGTTTCGAGGTTTATGGATCAGAGGATCCGAGGAGCTGGGGGTTCGTCACCGAAGGTTCCTCTGACCTCGACGCCGGCTATTACCTTAAGTTCCTCGGTTCCGACCTGTTTGGATCAGATCAACTCTCGTGGCCGTGAACGGGGAGTTGGATCCAAGGGAACAGAGGTGTCTTCGGCTCCGACATTGTCGGATCCGAGCCGTTCCTTCAGAACCCTGGCTACCTTGGCCTCAGTCCCGATCCTCATGGAAGAGCCGGGGAGAGCTTCCTCCTTGCTGGTTGCCAAGGAGGTGCACTCTCCATCGGCATTTGACATGGTGGAGAGGTTTCTCTCCCAAGGATTGAGACCCCAGCCTATTGCCTTGGACTCCGCCCAGGTTCCCGTGGATTTGGTCACAACTCCCATCAGCTTGTCCCAGGGGCAGCCCATGCTAGAGGAGACTTAGATGAAGGTGAGGGATCCCCCCAGGTCACCTGTTGAGGATGTCTCCTTTGGAGACATCATGGAGATCCTCTCTATGGATGAGTCAGTATTCCTGGAGGCCTGTGACATGAGCCCATCTACATCCTGGGTGTCTCCTCCTGCAGATCCCTTAGTGGATCTTATTTTCACGCGGGCATGGAAGGAGCCTGACACCATAGAGTCAATACCTAAATGCCCGGACAGGATCCTCTCTCCTCCCTCAGTCAGACAGGTCTGGTACAAGGGATCCTTGGTGCAGCTGCCACCAAGAGAGAACTCACCCTCCAGACAAGGAGTCTAGGGAGGTGGATCGGTTTGGGAAGCAAGTTTTTTCTTCAGCAACATTTTCTATTTGAGCAATGTATTATTTGGCACACGTGATACGACTTCAGCGAGACCTATTCACTGAGTTTGCTGTATCACCCCCAGAATCTTTGTCACTGGAGGACAAACAGTTGTTCTCTGTGAAAATGTCGACTCTCAGATCTGTATTGAACACGTCCATGCATCTTCTTTCCCACACCATGGAAGGAGCGGCAAGGGCAGCTGGGACCGGCATAGCTATGAGGCGACACTCTTGGCTCAGACTGTGTCAATTTGCGGACCACTTCAAGTTGTCATTCACACATGCTCCCTTTGATGGTTCTTCCCTGTTCAGGAAGACATTACGTGACACCCTGGTCCACAGCGAGAAGGATGGGAAGACTCTGTCTGCCGGAGTCTGCTTCTCTAGCCCTCAAAGATCCTTTCCTAGGAATCAAGAGAGGTTAAAAGAAGATGTGGTTCCAAAAATCTCAGTTTTCCCGGGACTCTCAGGATGACTCGGCCCTTAGAAGCGGGGGACAACGACAAGACAGACACCGCCCCAGAGGCAGAGGGGGGGGGCTGAGGAACTTTGGGTCTAGGGAGACCTTCTCGGACAGACACACGTAGCAGCCCTGAGGGGTTGACCGACTGTCCTACTCTGGAGACAGTCGGGGGAAGATTATCAATGCACCTAATGGCTTGGGAGTCCATTACAGCGGACTGTTGGGTGCTTCAAATAATATCCAGAGGCTACTCCATCCCATTTGTTGCCCCACCCATCCAACCAAAGTGCCTCCCAGATGTTCCACCCGCTCAAAGAGAGGCGACAGTGCAAAAGATTTCAAAACTGCTTCACAATCGAGCCATTGAACTGGTCCCCCCAGATCAGTCCGAATTAGGCATTTACTCCAGGTTCTTTTTAGTGCTAAAAAAGACAAGGGACTTCAGGCTCATGTTGGACCTATCAACCCTGAACTTGACTGCAGCCAAGCAGAAATTCCGGATGTTAACCTTACAGTCCATTCTACCTTACCTTCGAGAATGCGACTGGATATGCTCGATATACCTCCAGGATGCTTACTACCATATCAAAATTTGCATGAGCTCCAGGAGATTTCTTTGCTTCCGGCTGGGAGCCAATCATTTCCAGTTTACAGCCCTACCCTTTGGTCTCACCACAGCCCCCAGGGTGTTCACCAAGGTTATGGCAGTCATAGTGGCTAACCTGAGTCTTCAGGGAATTCAGGTGTTTCCTTACCTAGATGACTGGCTCCTTGCTGCTGCCACCAAGCGTCTTCTTTGCATGGCCAGAGACTCCTTCCTGCATCTTGCAGTCAACCTAGGGATTACCATCAACATCTCTAAGTCCCGCTTGAACCCGACACAGACCTTCGAATTTATAGGGGCACGGCTGGAAAACCTACAATTGAAAGTCTTTCTAACTCGACACAGGGTCCAGAGCCTACGGGCCCATGTATCAGTGATCGTTGGCCCCAGGTTGCCAATGGCGAGCGATGTTCTCTGTGCCCTAGGCTCCATGACTGCAGCAATCTCAATTCTTCCCTGTGCATGCTTTCACAAGCGGGTGCTTCAGTGGACTCTGGCAGTACAGTGGTCTTGGCTAGACCTTCACATGGACTATCCAATTCGAATCAGCAGAGCCTGCAAGATGTCTCTTTTCTGGCGGCTCCAAAGGACAGAAATCTTGGCAGGGCGACCCTTTATAGCACCCACAGCCCAAGCCACAGTGACCACGAACACCTCCCAGCTCGGGTTTGGGGGGGCAGTATTTGGGGAGGACGGTCCAAGGCACGTGGTCCCAGACCAAGACCAGATTGCATATCAATGTTCTGGAGATGAGGGCAGTGCTTTTAGCATTGCAAGCCTTTCACGCTGTTCTTACCCTGGGGATGATTGCAGTTCAGTCAGACAACATGTCTGTTGTCTGGTACATCAACAAACAAGGGGGAACCAGATCTTACCCTCTCATTTGCGAGGCTATAACAGAGTGGGAGTGGGCGATCTCCACCAGTCGGTTTCTGATTGCAATGCACATCCCGGGACGCTCCAATATTTTAGTGGACAGACTGAGTCGGGCTATTCTAATGCCATTCAAGTGGTCTCTGAAACAATCGATACCAGAGGAGATCTTCCTTGCGTGGGGTCAGCCTTGCTGCGATCTCTTCACATCTCCTTCCAATGCAAAGTGCAGCGAGTTCTTCACCCTGCTCCCCTCACCAAGAGACTCCCCCAGAGATGCTTTCATCCATGCTTGGCCTCCCGGGTTACTGTATGCTTACCCTCCATTACCTCTCATTCCGAAGTTTCTTCAGAAAGCTTGCCGACTGTAGTGCAAAGTGATCCTCATTGCCCCGTTCTGGCCTCGTCAGGTGTGGTTTCCCTTCCTCTGGTCTCATGTTCTAACACCTCCTCGGATTCTGGATCCTTGCCTGGATCTCATCTCTCATCCCTCGGGCATCTGTCCGCCCGACCTGGACAACCTCAAGCTGACAGCTTGGTTTCTCCAGTTCCCCTGATTGCTAGGACTCCTGGACGGTCATCTTCAGTAAAGACTATTCTGGTGGCATCCCACAAAGTTTCCACTAGGAAGATTTATCGCAGCAAATGGAAATGCTTCTCTATTTGGGCTTCTCAGAGGAACCTAGATCTCTTTACAGCCCCAGTTCCTGCAGTGTTGGAGTTTTTGGCCAATATTTTCCAACAAGGGGCTAGTTCCTCCACGGTAAAAGTGCAACTGGCAGCCATCTCTAATTTTCATGTCGGCAAAAATATGAATGCTCTGGCCTCTTTGAGACTGTGTAAAGATTTTCTGAAAGGCACCTTTATTTTACGCCCTCCGGTTAAGGACTCAGTCCCTCCTTGGGACCTTACCCTAGTTCTGCAGGCATTAGTTGCTCCCCACTTCGAACCTGCAGCATCAGTAGATTTAAATTCTTATCCTGGAAGCCTGGAAGACAGCTTTCCTAGTGGCCATTATTTCGGCCAGGAGAGTTTCTGAGATTCAAGCTTTGTCTGCTGTGCCCCCTTACTTGAGCTTTCATAAAGACAGGTTTTGCTCCGCACGAACCCTTCCTTCTTACCAAAAGTTGCCTCTGAATAAAATATTAATCAGACAATTAACCTGCCTGTTTTCTTTCCAAATGTTTAGAACAAGGGTGAATATAAGCTACATTTGCTAGATGTTCATAGACAGCTTTTCTATTTACATAGAACTAAACCCTTTTGTAAGTCTGACCAGTTATTTGTGTCCTTTTCTAGACCCTTTCTGGGCAAAGCCATATCCAAGGTCTCCTTAGCTAGATGGATTACACAATGTATACTGCAAGTCTATAAGGACAAAGGTCTGTCCCTGCCTGGTCCTGTTAAAGCTCATTCTACCAGATCTATGGCGACTTCTGCTGCTTTTTGTTCTTGGGTTTCACTGGATGATACTTGTGCAGCAGTGACCTGGGCAAGGTCACATACATTCATTTCTCATTATAAGTTGGATTTGATCTCTAGAGGGAGAGCATCCTTTGACTCTGCGGTGCTCGGGAATATCCTTCCATGAGGGCCTCCCAGAAGTTTTAGTAGCTGGGGACTCTGTCCAACAGGTTGCAGACAAATGAAGTTAACTACTTCAGATAAAGAAGTTATGTACTCACCATAACGTTCCATCTGAGTAGTTATACTTCATTTTCTGCAACCGTCCCACCCTCCTTTCCCCGAACCTGTTCTAGGTTAGTGATGTTATTGAGTTGCTGATAGTTTGGATAGTGGCAAACTCGATCTGAAGGAAGGTATGAGGTGTGAGGGATTATGGGTAAGGGGAGGAGCTTGGAGCAGATGCTTGGAAAAAGTTGCCGGCTCAGATCCGATATGGATCCGAATACCCACAGGTTGCAGAAAATGAAGTATAACTACTCAGATGGAACATTATGGTGAGTACATAACTTCTTTTTCTTCACAATGGAGGATAGGCTCTCTTTAATTAAAATAATTTTATCTAAAATTTTGTTTTATATGCAGTCATTGATACTACTCCCTCCCAAAAACCTATTTAAAAAATTAGATTCCATGCTACTTAAATTTTTATGGTACCCCTTAAAACCTAGGATTGCATATAAATGGCACATTAGAGTTTGGAACAGTAATGGGATAGCATTCCCTAGCTTAGATCTTTATTCCAAATCAGTTATAATTAATGTAATATTACATTGGATCACACCTACCTATATATCTGGCTGGAAAACAACACATGGGATTCATATAACTGATGTCAGAACTATAGAAAATCAGTTTAAAGAACAATATGGAATAAGTAGAGTTCATTGGCTTTTACGTGAATTTTGTTTATTTAATAAGAAGTTTGATAATTTTTCTTATGGCATTAATCAAATATTTAATAACTTTAAAATATAATTGATTGTAATTACAACATTAAACAATTTCTAGTTCTTATATTCCCTATAGCATACTCCCCTGACTGCCTAGATTCTTTCAACATCAATGTGATGCAAAAATTAAAGGAAAATAACTTGATATTCTGGCATCAGTTTATTGAAAACAAAAGTATTAAACCACTAAACTCTCTTTTATGTAGTTCTGATAATAGTCAAGACACTTGGTTGTTTATACACTCATATGGCAGTTTATAGAAAACAAAAAGAGTATCAATCAACCTAAAGATTGAATTTATATCTACAAAAATCAAAAATACACAGGAACAGGTGAAAGGTGCGGTACAAGAAAACTGTGTTAACTTGAAGTAAAAAACAAGTACCGAACCAACACGGCTGGGCAAAAAACTGTACTTATTAAACAAGATAGAAAGTAATGAAAGTGAGCGCTTTCGCTTTAACACTATCACTTCTTCAGACTAATAAACAAGTAGAAAGACATGCATTTAAAAAGAAAGCAAAACCAATCAGCTATCATATCCAAACCTAATGAACTAAAAGGTACACACACACAAGCAATGCAACAATTGTTATAAATACAAGGGAAACAATACAAATAAAATCTTAGTTTAAAACCTCAGTTTAAAAACAACATTAATGTTTAAATGGGCATGCTTTCAAGAATAGTTTAAGGCTAGAAACACCATTTAAACCAGGCAGTTTCTCTACATTCAAGAGCAAGATCCATCTCTGTTCATACCTTTCTGTTTTATTAGATGTATCACCCCCTCTAATACTAACGTTGAAAACCTGCAGTACAAAGAACATAAAAGTGTGTTCTGAGCCATGCAAACCAATGTGTTGTGCTAAGGCATTTGTGTCTTTCTGGTTCCTAATGTCCCAATAGTGTTCGAGAATCCTGTCCTTCAGCGGTCTATTAGTTTTGCCTATGTAGAAGGCATGACAGACCTGGCAGCTTGGAAAATAAACAATATTTGGAGTTCTGCAATCAGCATAAAAATCAAGTTCGATTTTAAAGTTGACTTGAGGATGTATGTAGGTTAAGCCTATAAGTATATACTTACAGGCCAAACATGATCTACAGGAAAAACTCCCATACCTGGTAGACTGAGGCCCTTTGGCACAGAGTTGTGATTTATAGCACAAATGTTTCTTCAAGGATTTATTGTTCTTAAATGCAAAGTGTGGTGTGCTGTCTATAGTCCCTTTCAATTCATCTCGTGTGTAGGATATTCCAATTCTGTTTAATGACCTCACAATATTTATTGATGTGACTAGAGTAAGGTAGAGAGACTCTAAAGGTATATCTCATAGCTACAGTTGCTTGTGGAGCATCAGGTGGAGTATGGTTGCCAAAATAGCCTCTACATTTTCCTTCCCTTTTTTCCCATGCATCATTAATTTGAGAGTCAATCTCTGCCTCTTTGTAGCCTCTGTCTAAAAAGTCACGCTTGAGAGAGTGAAGTGCTAAACCCAACTGAATGTTATCATTGTGCAATCTTATTACTCTATAAATCTGCTCTTTTAAAACATTCCGAGTGACATGCTTGGGATGCATGCTATTTTTGTGCAGGACGTTGTTTTTCCTAGTGGGTTTTTTGTAGACACTAGTATACATACTATTAAGGTCTCCCTTGTTGATCTTAATATCTAAGAACACCACTTCAACAGCAGAATATTTACAGGTAAATTAAAAAAAAACAGTAGTGCCATGCAAGTAGTTGATAAATTCATTCAACAGTTCAGACGAGCCAAGCGAAAGCAAAAACATATCATCCACAAAACTTACGTACCAGGCTATGTTCTCTTTCTAAGCATTATGTAACAGACAGGATTTCTCCCATTGCACTAATGCAAGGTTGGCGTAGCTATTGGGACAGGCTGTGCCCAAAGCCACACCAACCTTTTGTAAGAAGAACTCATTCTCAAACACAAAAACGTTATTCTCAAGTACAAGCTCAAGTAATGTACACAGCAAAATCACTCATTTGTAAACATCTCCTATCATTCAAAAAAAAACCCTGAAATTATCTACTCCCCAGTCTTTGGGAATCACTGTAAACAGTGATTCTATGTCGAGCATAACAAACAATCTTTAGACAAAGTAGATACTTTATCAAACAGTTTAGATAAAAAGGACTTAGTGTATTTTACGACTGTGTCACATTCATCTAGAAGTGGATATTTTTTCAACAAAAATTGATAGTGGCTCTGTGTTTCAACCCTTGCCAGAAACAGTAGGTCTTATGGGTGGGTACTCCAAGTTCTTATATATTTTAGGAAGCCCATATATTGTAGGAATGAGGGGGTGGTCAACATTAAAATAATTAAACAAACTCTCAGAAATGAAACCTGTCATGAGTAAGTCAAACAACATAAAAGAAATTTTCCATAATTCCTGTGTCAGTAGTTCTTGAAACATTTAAATAAGTTGCTTCATCACATAACTTTCTGCCGCGGTAGAGGTGCTGCGGTAGCATTGTCGCCTCACAGCAAGACGTTGTCCCGTTCGATTCTCAGCTAGAGCGTCTTCTGTGTGGAGGCATGCGTGAATGGGCGTGCCTTCATTGAAGGTTGTGCATCAGGGCTGGTAACTCAGCACGTAAAAATCCACTACCAAACATTAGCAGACCGGAGTTCCGCTGTGTGAGACCCCTAACTGGGATAAGCCGAAAAGACACAACAACAACAACAACAATCATATAATAACTTTCTCATTTGTGTTAGATACAAATCTCTGTCAAGTACCACAATACTGCCACATTTATCTGCAGGCCTAACCTCTATTGAGTGCATGTTCTTTAACTCAAATAGAGCAGTAGAATCATCTGGTGACATGTTGGAAAAAATGAGGTTTATAGTGAGTATCAAACAAATCCCTAAACTGTTTTTCACACAAATAAATAAATGCTTCTACCATAGGGTGAGGTCGAGGAATAAAGGTACTGTTTTTTTTTTTAATTCAGTAACATTAAGCCGAGAGTCACCTTTGAAAACAGTTTTGAGTGTCAATGATCTACCTAAAAGTCTCAAATCTTTAAGCAACTCTACTGTTTCAGCTTTTTTCACTGGAATAAAGGATAACCCTTTATTCAGTAGAGTTAGCTGTGCTGGAGTAAGTACAGTGGATGAAATATTATACTTTGTACTTGCTTTTTAAACTCATGTCTTTCTACTTGTTGAATCGATATCTAGTTTGATTCAGCTTTTTATTAGGTGACTTGAAATGGCAGATAATCAAAAAGTAAATATCTCACCTATCTATAACATAGTAAGAGAAGACACTCTAAAGTCTGACTCAGATTTTTGGAATTACTATGTAAAGATTAATGGAGAACAAATATCTGATGAATCCAAAAAATTGTTACTGAATTCTACGTATGGTACCTCTTCTTCATTATATTGGAGATTGTATACATGGAAATGTATGAATAGGAGTTTCTATACTCCACATAAAAACATCTTATACTCAAAAACAGTGAAAGTAAATGTTGGAAATGTGATGAATTACTAGAGGGCAACTGGGTTCACATGTTCATAGAATGTAGAAATGTTGTTCAATACCGGAAAGACTTCAGATATATTCTAAATGCTTTATGGTCTGATAACTGTCACATTTTTAACTCACGAATCCTATTCAATGTTTCTATACTTAATGTAATACCTAAATCTCAGATTCAGTTACTCTGGTCAATTCTTGCAATTGCCAGAAAAGTTATTACTTTGAACTGGAAAAGTAAACAAGATTTAATGTTTAAAGATTTTATTAATTTAGCAAAAGTTGTTTGTAAAAAAGAACTGCAAACTATTTGTTATAGAACTCATATAACATTACTCATAAAAAATAGCATGGCAAAAATTGGAAAACCTTTTGAACAAATACTGATAACTTCTCATGGATAAAATGATTGTTTATCATGGATGAATGCAAATATTGTAAATAATTTTGTTATTGTTTTATTGTATTTGTTATATGTACATTTGCGCATGTTTATAATGAAAACAAAATAAAAATGTTTTTGAAAAAAAAGAAAGCCTGCTGTTAAGCAACTGTTTTTGATAATAATTCTCGAGCACAAAAACTTTTAGCACAACGACTCAGTCAACAGAAAGTGGAAAGGGCTGTCACCAAGCTTAGGGAGCCTATAACAAGGAAGATAACAACAGATCCTGTGAAAGTATTAGAAATATTTCGGAAATTTTATGAAAGTTTGTACAAAGCAGAGAAATATGGAAATCCAGATAAGGTACAAATGGAAATGTTTATGGAAGAGTTAAATATGACGAGGTTAGATGTAGATGAGGCTCAATTACTAAGAGTTGGGATAGGAAGATATGAGATAAAAATGGCAATGTATAACCAATCTACAGGAAAGTCCCCAGGAATAGATGGTATTACTGTGTAAGTTTGGAAATTAGGAGGGAAAAAACTGATAAAGATCTGGAAAATTGTGTTTAACAGTATTAAGAGAGAAAGATAAGAATGAGCATCCTGGAAGTAGGTGATCATAAAGGGAATACATAAAGAAGGTAAAGATCCATCGGATCCAGCTTCACACATTCCCATTTCAATTCTAAACCATGATTATAAAGTATTTATGCCTACATTAGCTAAAAGAATGGCAAAAGTGATAAGAAAAATTTGATAAAAATGGATCAGTGTGGTTTTGTGGAGAGGAGGCAAACATTTGACAATATTAAGAAAACACTGATGATCCAGAGGGAAGAAGAATATAAGAAAATAATACTTTTTTTGGTGGGTCTTGATGCAGAGAAAGCATTTGACAGAGTAGGCTGGGACTTTATGAGCAGGGCAATGGAAGCATTTGATTTTCCTGATACAATTATAAGGATGATTAGCAGTATACATGAGGGATCAAAGGTGAAAATTAAAGTGAATGGGGTCTTTTCTGATAACTTCTGCTTGAGTATAGGAACCAGGCAGGGCTGTCCGCTTTCCCCTTTGTCTGCATTATATTTAGAACCACTGGCAAAGAAAATAAGGGGCTCAGAAATTCAATATAAAATATTGCATGATAAGTATAAGAATCAATCAGAGGAGTTTAGAAAGGCTTAGGAAGAGAGAATGGATAAGCAATTCACAAAGAGACAATGGAGGATATATGTACATCTCCCAAATATGCAACAAAGTCTAGAAGATTTAGGATCGTTGCCTCAAGTGTTTACATACATATTTTTATACCCAAAGTAGACTCCAAATAATTTTTCCTCAGGTGGATAGCAAATGTTGGAGATGTGAAGGGCAAGAAAGGGGTGGCTGGGAATATATTTTTTGGGAGTGTAATGAGTTGTCAGACTTAGGGATTCCCTACAGACTGCTCTGTCGGCGATGCTGGGTATGCAGACTGGTTTGACTGGGAAGATTAATTTTTTGAGCTATGATACAGAGCTGGAACTGCCTAGACACAGTAAAGTCTTGCTGAGTCTAATTATAATGGTTGCCAAAATGGAAATCAAAGTATAGATCAACTTTACCAGAAGTAGTAAATATAGTAACAGAGATAAAACGGGAATTGGGATCTTTAGAAAAGGGAAGGAGCAAACTACATAGGAAACAATGGGAAATGTAGAAACAATATATGTAGAGAAGGAATGAGGTTTAAGAGGCAGGATTTCAGTGAGGCATATAATGCTTAAATGACAATGACTGGATAGATTATATGTGATGTATAATGTTTGCAACTATAGTTGTTTCAATGGTGTCTGTGATGCATAATGTTTGCAACTAAAGTGGTATCATTTTGTTTTTCATTTATATAAATGTAAGACTATGTCATATGTGATAATTTAATAAAGATGTTTATTAAATAAAAAAAAAATACAGTATAGTACACCATGCACAAGAAAAAATAAATAAAAAGTGAATTTTGTGTAGATTATTATAGGGTGACCATCTCTCAGTTAACTCAAATACTGCAACTTGCCCATTTGATGTCATTCACATTATTACTGAGTTGCAGCAAAGTATTTAGACCATGCCCACCACGTAGACAATATTCTTGGTTTTTGTCCTGAACTAGCATTCACATATTCTAGCTCTAGTATATTTGATTTCCAATGCCTAACACAAACTTTTAAAAACACAAGTGTGAACAAAATCAGTAAATTTTTTCCCCAAGTGGAGAGAGACTCCCCTCGCATATCTCTACTAGTAGCAAAGCTTTAGTAAGTACAACCCTAACAGAAAATAGGTTTGCAATAGACCTCCTGTGCATCTTTTTTTTAATTCTGCCCAATACAGAACAGTGCCAGAAAACTTGGATCCAGTCCCCCTAGCTGGATCCCTACATCTCCAACAAGACAGATCAACACCTGAGAAAATTTTGGAAAGACAAACAGGAGTATATAAAGAGGTACTGCCATCTGAAAAGCTGTGATAACGTTATGAGGTTATACCAAACTATAGGGGGAATATCAATTGCAGATCTCTTTCCCAAATTCTGTGAAAGCCTTCACTCCTGCCTGCCTTGGTAGCTATAAGAATCTTACAGGCAGCACTAAGTATGCCATTCCTAAGCTTTGGGTCCTCCAGTTTGAATCAGCCACTCCCAAGGCAAAAATGCGGCTAATTTTAGAGTGGACACCTTAACAGTTAAGAACCCATACACACCCTCTCCCATAGTAATCTGCTCACTGATGTGATCTAGGTCATCCTTAGGCTTCATTTCATTACTGCCCAGCAGCTGCTACCATTCACGTATCCCAGAATAAGATAAATAAATTCCAGTCTGTTGCAGAGCTGCAGTAGTTCCAGATATCTGCCCTAGTATTGAGGTCCGATTTAAGAGCCAGTCTAGATATTTGCACTGAATTAAGTGCCCATTTCATACACTCTACTATTACCTTATATTTCATTGGTTGCCTAGGGATTCTATTTTCCGCAGTCCTAGGCAGATCATAATAGAAGCCCCTCTGTCCACTAAATCGACACAATAAACAATGTTTTCAATTACTCTTTTATGAGCGGGAACATAACCTGTAAAATAACTAACATTCACGGCAGCTAAGTATAGAGCCAAGTCAGGAAGACCAAGACCACCATCTACAACAGGCAACATCATAATATCCCAAGAAACACAAGGTTTAATATCGCTCTAAATAAATTTCTTAATTAGTTGTGTTATATGCTAGAACCCTTCAGCTGAAGGAGGTAAAGGGATGGTAAGAGCATAGTAAACCATTAAAGGTAGTATAAAACAATTAATAACCTGTATTCTCTGGGGAATATCCAGGATAACAGGCTCCTATCTCTTGACCTAACTCTTAACTTTGCTAATTATTACACTGAACGTGAGTTTACTGGTCTCTATCAAAGAAGGGAATGGTTTAATTCCTAAACAACTGAATTCACCTAAATTATTCAGGAATGCAAATCTACTTCCAAACTGTTATTAGGATGAGAATTAATGAGTAAGTGATTTTTTTTCTTTCTTAAAACTACAGCAAGAATGGTTTCCATAGTTCTCAATAATCTGAAAGGTTAAAGTCAAATCCCTATCTGGGATAGATACAAACAATAAGTCACCCTAGTATGTTTTCTTACCCTAGATAAGGTGAGTGACAGAGTGCTGCTGTCGAAGGCTCAATATACAGAGCAAAAAGTTGGGAATATGCAGAACTTGATGAGTGCCCCTATGCAGGTACAGCCCATTCAACAAACTGTGGTCAGTTTAAACATTGGTGGATGCCCCCTTGTAACAGTGAATGAAGAAGTTTAATAAAGGCATTGGGGGTTAATACAGATACAGACCAGTATGAGGAGACCTGAAAGGGAGCCCTATCTGGCTTTATGATAACTACTACAATGGCTGTCTTCCATGACTGAAGAATAGACCTAGACACTACACATTATTAAAGAGTTCTATCAGTTTCAGAGTTAAAAAAAAATTACCAGCTTTAAATAATTCATCTGGAATCCCATCAACTCCTGTCATCTTAAAATTAAGGAAGTCATCGATGCCAGCTCCAAGACTCAGTAACCAGAGCCATCAAACATTCTGCCCTTACTGCTTCCAGTACAGGAAGTTGCAGGTTCCGAATATATCCCTCCAGATCCTGAGAAGAAACCTGAGGTGGGTCTAAATATACAGCCTCATAGTACTTCTTGAAAACCTTAAAAGCTTGGTCAGAGGAACTACGCAGAGTACACTCCTTAGGATTTACAATTTTATGTATCATCCGGGTAGTATTTTGGGATCTAACCCTAATAGCTAAATGCTTAAAATACTAAAGAGAAGTTCCCAGAATAATGGACGTTTAATGCTTTCTTCACCTGATCAGTTCTGTAATCTACAGCACTAAGTAATTTGTCCCAGAGTTCTTTTATTTTATCATTTACTACATGAGAGCCCAAATGACTGCAGGTCCATGCCTCCATTAGATGCTTTGAAGAGAAGTAATTTTTCCTCTGTCTCTACACAAACCCTCCTTGGTTTCACTCAAACTGAAATTTCTCAGCTTCGGTTTAAACCCATCTCATTAAGGCAAGGTTATAAGGAGTTTCTACAGTGTCTTCCTACAGCTCCCATACGACTCCATTAAGCTTACCTTCAAATATTATCCCCTCACAAAAGTAGAGATTGATGTTATATACTCTCTCCAAATTAGGCTTGGCCAAGGGCAATTTCAAAAACAATGATCTATAATATGATGTGCATAAGGAGAAATACAACAGTTCACAAAGAGAGTGATCATGTTCTCTCATTCTCAAAAATTTATCAATCCTAGAGCAGGACCCTTCCCTGGAGCATAAACAAATATACAGTTGGATGGAAGGGCTCATAAAGTATGGACAGTACCATACCAATCATAGATAAAGAAGAATGGAGAAATTTTCCAAGAGCAGGAACCCTAAAGAATTGGGGGCTGTTAGGAACTTCCTCCAAGGAGAAGACAGTATACCAGCTTCCTGCCCATGGCCCCATACCTTTCTGGAAGGCTATCCACTCATCCATTAAAAATCTGGTCTGATTAACTGCTGTACTGGGGGTAAATAAATATTTAGTAGAGAAATAAGCAGGCCGTGTAAACAGCCCTCGATCATATCATATCTGCCTTCTTTATCTAGAAGAGTGGCTACCAAGCGGAAAGGTGTACTGCTTTTAATGAAAGTCACCACTCCTCTATGTCTAGGTAAAATAAAAGTTCCTGAGAATGAAGTGCCTTTCAAGAAAAGTGAGAAATATCCAAAAAACAAGAAAAGGCACAAACACGATTGTAAATAGGCCATTTATTTAAAGCGCTCACTTTTTAAATAAATGGCCTCTTTGCAATCGTGTTTGTGCCTTTTCTTGTTTTTTTGGATACTCTTCTATGTCTACCTCTAGAAGATGCTGCAGAAGCTAGCAGGATGGAACCAGCTCTGTCCAGGTTACCATGCTCCTGTGGGTTTAGGTGCATTTCCTGAAATAATACAAAGTGAGCAACCCAGTATTCTGTGACATTTAAGACCCTAGATATGTTAATGGGATGGACAAAACCATTTAAATTCCAAGAAAGGAAGCTACCATACATTACGTATCACATATCCAAGAACATGGAAAATGAAACAGAAGGAGAAGAGCAATAACCCTGCCTCCTCCTATTCATGTATACCATATATATTTGGTCATATCTAATAGAATATGTAAATGTTCTCCTGCCAGAGAGAAAATACTGTACAATATTAAACACTCAAAGAATATATAACAGTGTCCAATAGTAAACCGGCCCCTTGGCAATAACTGATATCAGTCTTCCAAATCTATCAGTTTAGGTTCATAGGCGTTTACTAGGCTAATGACCACAAGGTCCTTTTTATAGCTAGCCATGCATCCCAAATCTCTGACAAGTTCTGATACCCTTAATAAGTGTAAGCAGGGGCTTGGGAGATGAAACATTTACAAGCTAGGGCCTAAGAGATGAACCATTTACAGGTTGCCTGTACTCATTAGAGACACAGGTATCAAACCAGGGATGAATTTCCTGCTCCCCATCCAATTGTTCATGTTGTACTTGAATTGGGTTAGGGAGGAACTCAGCTTCATGTGGATAGGAAGCCTGTTCCTGAGACGGGGTAATCTCTGGAATACATACCTGTCTCTCCAGCAGGTCATATTTCTATCACATGCACGGTTTAAATCTTTTAGAACAGCTAATTCTGGTGCTGTTTGCTTTCTGGATATGCAGGAGGTCCATCAGAGTAGAGTCTGACAATGCCCAGTATGTCAGGCATAGATCTCCTCTCAAATGCCTGTAGGTGACAAAATACAGGTATAGAGCCTTGAGGTGGTTTGCATAGGACATTTTACTTAAGCCTTGTATTCTCTTAGTGAGGAACCTCTGTGGATGCACCAGTTGTTGGATATGCCTTGTTAGGTACATACCAAGGGAGGCACTGTACTCAATGATAGGTCTGATGAATGCCAAATACAGTGGAACAATGACTTTCCTGGACTTAGACACCATACTTTTGTTTATAAGTTGTGCGACATAGAATGACTTCCTTACTACTGTACACACGTGATGGTCAAAGGCTAGATTACTATCTATGTATGTCAATAAGTCCCTGACTACTAGGTCAACTCTAAAGGGCGTGTTGTCAATAGGATAGTTACCAGGGCTGGATGACTTCCCAAAGGATACTACTATGCATTTCTTGGCATTTAGTTTTAGTCCATGGCTCTGATACCAGTTGTTTGTCTGTGTCAGTCTTTCCTGGAGAACATCTGTGTCAGTGTGGGACTCAATGACAGCTCCTAATTTGCAATCATCTGCAAATTTAGTCAGCCAGAGACCAGTGACATTGGCCATGACTTCAGAGAAGTAAATGTCATAAAGGAGCAGTCCAAGGACTGATTCCTGAGGGATTCCACTTGTGACTGGCCTCTCTGTAGAGGTGGACTCCCCAATTCTAACTTCCTGGGTCCTGTTTGTGAGCCAGTTGGCTATTCACCGGGTAACATACGTGTTTGTACCTAACCTCATGAGCTTGTCAACAATGCCTGACTGAGGTACTATGTCAAATGCGTTGGCCAGGTCAAGGTAGGCAGTGTGAATCATTTTGCCCTCATCCATTGCTTTGGTGACTTTCTCAAAGTCCACCAGGTTCAGTAGACATGATCTGCGCTTAATGAAACAAAACTGGGTTAAATCCATTATCTGGAGGCTTACTATATCACTGCTGATCATTTCCATGATAATACTTTCCATGGCTTTACATATAAGACTAGTGAGACTTGGGGGTCTGTAGTTTCCAAGGTCTGTAGAAGGCCCACCTTTGTGCAGAGGGATGACTGTTGCTGTTCTCCACTCATGAGGCATGAAGACTGTTTGGAGGCTATAGTTAAATAGCAATTCCAGAGGCCCTGATAGGCCATGTTTGATGCTATTTAGAAGGCATCCTGGGAAATTGCCTGGGCCCACTAATGCAGTGTTCTTGGACTTAGAGAGTGCATTATGGACCTGTTCCCTAGTGATACAGGGGGAGTTATATTTCATGGTATTTCCTGAGGGAAAGTTGATGGGGAGAGAGGAGTAAAGTTGGAGCTGAATTTATCGGCCAATATGTTTGCTATATCTTCTGTCTCAGTATAGGTGGCTCCATTTACAATGAGCTCTGTGCACAACTGTGTATTGCCTTTAAGGTTGTGGACATAGCTAAAGAATGCCTTGTGGTTGTCCTTGGCTTGGGAGGCCAAATTCACCTCAGATTTGGTTTTGGTAGATTTTATTTGTCCTCCAAGATGTTTGTTCAGTTTGATGAGCTTCAAATTGCTTTCAATGAGCTTTCAGAAACTCCATGCATTGCTTAACACCTCCAACTACCATATAGAGTGAAGACAACTGATTAGAGTGAGAGGTACGGGCCAGTTCAATATCAAAGAGCTTGCTATCTACTTTGTCAATTTAAATATTCAGCATGGCATTAATCTTTTGTATTTCCTGTGATATGCTGTGGAGGCTAGCAGTAGATGGAGATTCCTCCATGCCTTGGATATTGTGTTCCATTTGGCTGCAAGTCGAAGAGTGTGGTAGAGTGCTAGGTGTAGCCATCTTCAGTGTAGCAAAAAAGCTCCTTCTCCACCTGGACCTTAGTCTGAGTCCAAATTGATACTATGGAAGCTCAAGTCTTCTTAAGTTGGTACTAGAGATTTCAAGGGAGGAAAGAGACAATTACATAGCAAAAAAAAAGCTGTTGAACACGCAAGAAAGGAAGAGAGCTAGAATATGAAAGTAACTACTCAATTCCCATCTTGATCAGAAGCTACTAAAAGCTTTTTATGTTCTAGAAAATTACTTAAAATTATGTTTTTCCTTGGAGTCGTTTTACTGAATGGAGCTGGGTGTACACACTTGCAGGCTTCCGAATTTCTCAGAGTCAGAAGAAACTGAAGATGAAAATTCTTGTGTGCTATCTATAAGTCACAGCTACACTTGTTGGTGATTTTTTCTAAGGGGTTCATTGGCCTTGGGAACAACTGAATCACAGTCAAAAAAAGATCTTACAAGAAAACAGCAACCACGCAATACTCTATGAAGAAGAAGAAGGAGATTCCCAAACTCCATACTTAATGCAGTTTTGGAAATTACCTGAATGGTAGTGATGGACAGAGTTCTGCTCATTCAATGTGGCAAAGAAGAACTGAATCTGGCACAGAGACATCTGTCCCTTATACTGTACATTACATCTGCAGAGTGAGGGAGGTCAGCCAGGTGCAGGCAGTATCTAAAACCTCTAGAAGTCAGAACAGAGGGATGGATGTCCACTGAAGTACAATTCCTATGCAATATATGTCACACTGCATCAGTCATCCTTACCATGAACATCCAGTTTTCTGCTTCAGGGAGGAAGACTTCTCCTGATTCAAGAAAACAGATGCCCTTAAAGTACAACAGATCTACAAGATCAAACATGAACATGAGCAGCACTTGGTTATGGATATACATTAAGCACTCTGTTTAAAGTCATTAAGATCCCAATATGCTAGCTGTAAATTGTATTATTTGTTACAGAAATTCACCATTACGCTTTCACTGAAATCCAGAGAGGAGAACATGGGAAGAAAACTGGTTTCCAAAAATGAGCTGAAAGCACAGTCGCAGAAATCAATTTTTTTTATTTATTTACTTATAAATGAATTGGCTAAAATACATAGTTCAACACTGTCATGTCCAATATTTTTCTTCTGCAGAAATAAAATGCAAATTTCTTAATAATAATATTAACTGATGTAAATAAAATATACAAGTGCAAAGAAAAAATGTCTGAACTAAATTTTGTACAGTTAAAATCCTAGCTATATTAACTACTAAACATATACACTATTTATGTCTTCATATGTTCTTTATTTCCAGCTTATCTAACATTTAACATCTACAATGTTAGACTTATGAATGTTGTATATTTCAAAACTTTAGAAGCAACATTTACAAATTTTTCTAACAATGCAAACTTTTGGCCAAAATTTAATGTTAATCATAATGTGTCTATTTCTTTATTATGTGCAAACTTCATAAAATTAGTAGTAAACTGTATAACCACAAGAGGAGTATCTTTCACTCACTTACAAAATTGGCATTCTTTAGTGGCACTGTGAGTGTATTTCCATATTACATGCTTAATGGAACCTGGTAGGAAGACACAGGGCATTTTTGATGAGAGGCCTGTGAGAGATGGAATGTCTGAAATAGTTAAGAGTAGGACAATTACATGCTGCAATGGTTGGAGTCAAGGAAGTGTAACAGATACCTGTGACATGACAGTAAATGCATTGGAACACCACCTTTCTAATGGGTTTGTTTTAAGTTACAAACATCCAATGCATTCTTCAATGTGAATAAAATGTTGCAGTAACAGCTTGGCTAATGAAAGAGGTTGTTGTGAATGTTTATCTTTACAGAGAGCTACTGCTTAACTGAAGATTGTAATGTGACACTTAGTTTGCCATGCCCAACCCCTTGAACAATACTTAAACAATGCAAAATCAAAAAGGTGGAAGCCACACCATCTTGCATGCAACCAGGAATAGAGAACCTGTCAAACACAGAATCTCCATTTTCTATCAGCAGGTACACTTCCATATGACTGCTGTACATGTAGCGGAAAATATCTCTAAAACAAATGTAAACTACACATATTACACTGGAAGAGAAACTACAAAGTGCATTAAGAGAACTCTGCATAAGTTCTGACGTCCCTCCTCTGGGCCAGTAATCAAAGATTCCCAATCCTCACCACTGACACCGGTGACAGACATTCGCTTGGAACAAAAATGAATGCACATATTTTCTGATGCAGCTCTCTACACCAAGCGCAATTTCCCTTAAGAGCACACAGGCAGCACACTCAGTCCTGGGGCTCGGTTTCCCTCTCTCTAACTAGGCCACAGATAAGACTCCCCACTGACACATCTGTAGAGTGGAGTCCTCAACAGAGTCTTTCAATCCAACTACTCCACCATCCTTCTCTGTAAAACTAGTGCCCTGTGTCCCTAGTCCAAGCAGATGACATACTCACTCTGAGATTTGATTTTCACACATACACACACACATTTATATATACATATATATATATATATATATATATATATATATATATATATATACATATATATATATATATATATATATATATATATATATATACACACACACACACACACACACACACACACACACACACACACACACACACACACACCTGGGAACGGCTGGCACAGATTTACTAGCTATGTCCCCTCTGGATACTTTAAGGGTCTTACAAGGGTACCCAATTATACTGAGTAAAATAATACTAATATAAGTGGTAGGGTTTGACCAATGCAGCAAGGCTTTCAGGAATGGCTAGAGCGTCACCAAATAAATATAAGTACCCTCAAAGGTTACAATATTCTCTAAAAACCATCTGCAATGAAAAAAAGTTTAAATATATTTAATAATAACAAAAGAACATAAAAATACTAAATATCTATTTACAATAAACACCAGAGCTTCAATAACAGGAAATATTAAAAATAAGACAGATGGATAGATTCACACAGATACAGAAAACAGTACTTAACTAATCTCACTATTTTTCCTGACTGATGTAATGAATTACTATTCTCTGGTTACTTTCTATAGCAAGGCAAGAAGTAGTGAGCAAGTGTTCTTCCTTCTTTGTCAGGTTTCAAAAACAGACTGCCTTGAGACTTCTAGCTCATCCAGTATTAAAATATAATTTCAGTGCTGGATTACAGAATGACATCACATACATCTGGTCATCTGACTTTGGTTCCCACACTACCCCCTTTGCTAGAAACTGAACCAGAATTAACTTATATGTGTTACCATACACACAGACAGAGCTTTGCTGAGCTGTGTTATAGCACCTGGAAGCTATAAGACCATTTCAAAACTTCCACCCTTTGAGGGTAGCAATTAGTTCACCCCTAAGGACAATACAGTAGGATTCCTGGTCCTGGTTTTCACAGACATTTCATCTCTGGCTGCTATCTTTACAGCCTAAACCAGATAATTTAATTTCAGATTATTTTTCAAAGTCAGGTGGACTGAGATTAACCTGTTCTCTTCCAGTATCCTCTGTTACAATATATTCAACAGTTACAATACAGTCTGAGATACACGTGTACTTCTTTTCTGTCCATCAGAACCCACTGTTGGTACATTTTTAACACAATCAGTTTTACAAATACATTTTAAACACAAGCATCTGTACAAATTAGTTTGATATACAAATGACATATAATTCTTTACAAAACTCCGGCTAGCTATGCTGGCATATGTTATACATCCCACTGCCCTACTTCTTCTGGCATAGCTGGCAATACCTCACATCATCACAAGTATCCACTAACAAGCCATCCTTCTGGGGAGGCACTTACTCTTTTTTTCTTTTTATAACTGGGGACCATACTGTTCTCTCACCGAACAAACATTAAGATCTCCCTCATCCTGCATAGGCTCATTTGCTTCTTCTAACCTTCTGTATGCACTGGACGATACAAAGATCACAGCCTTCGTTTAAAAGGGTTAGAAGATGCTGTGAAGCCTCCTGATCACCCACACTCTTGAGTGGCTAGAAAAGATTATGTCATGCCTGCCATGCTTAACACAAACTGACTGCATGTTTCTAAATAACTTCAATTTCCATATGTATTGCTTGTGTACTGCTTCATGGATCATAATCCATGAGTCCCAAGCTAGAAGAGATAACATAGCCAGACTTCAAGTAAGAGAAGCTCTTGCGATGGGAATCCAGACATCTTCTCCAGTGTTGGGAGACATTGGCATTGACAAGTTTCTCCCATCCCTGCCCACTGCACTGACAGTCTCTCCCATCCCTCCTCAGTTCACTGACCAGTCACCCCTTCCCCTCCCAGTGCACGGAATAATCACCACCATTCCTCCACAGCACCCTAACCAGTCACTCATATCTTTACCCAGTGCACTGACCAGTCACCCCATCTCTCTCCAGTGTACTGATTAGTCACCAACATCCCTTCAAAGCGCACTGACCAGTCACCCCAATCCTTCCCCTAGGCACTGACTAAACACCCCCCCTCGGATCTTTCACTAGCATACAGACTAATCACTCTCATCTCTCCACAGTTGTCTCCTTAAGAACCTGGGTCTGGAGTGAGATGCAGGCAGACCCTACACAACACAAACAGCTATAGGAAGTGTTGGTTTCAGTTCACAAACTACAATGACAAGTCAGTTAGGATTTGTAATGAATAAACAATGCTCCAGTGGGAAAAATCAAACAGATCTGTGAAACCTGACATCCTTCAAGTACCTTCACAATTAGAAGTCATGTATTCAGTTACAAGAAATGTAAAACAAGGTTTGACCTGTTTTTAGACCTCTTAGTTCAGTGCCTTAGGCAACTACCCTTCCTAACAGCTGCTCACAAGGGGTGCCAAATGTGCACATCTGCAAATGCTACTTTTATGCATATGCTGAAGATTGCTGAATGCAACCAGAACTGATGGTGTCCCCATGCCAGGACTTAAAGAATGACTGTCAGCGGGAGGGAAGAAATGGGGCAGAAATGTCCCTGCTCCTTTTTTTAAAACCTCTTTGTCAACCTTGGTGTTTATTTATTTGGAGAATAAAGCTACTACTAATATAATTTTATTTATTTATTTAACATTTGTTGACTGGGAAAGTCCAACTAGGACAGAGCCTATTTTCAGCGGAGGCCCAGGGAGAAACGCTCCAGACGCACGTCTTTGGACTGTGAGAGGAAACTGGAGTACCCGGAGGAAACCCATGCGAATGCAGGGAGAACATGCAAACTCTGCACAGAGGGCACCCCAGCCGAAAATTGAACCGGAGAACCTCTTTTTGTGAAGCGACAACGTTAAATGCTGCACCACTACACCACCCTAAATAATAATAATACCCATTTGTTAACCAGGTAGGCCCACTGGGCACACAGTCCCTTTTCAGGGGTGACCCAGGAGCAGTGTCTGGTTAAGTGACTTGCTCAATGTCACAGAGTAAGCAAATTAGTGCTGAGGGAATCGAGCACAGTATCACAGGAACTACAGCTCACAGCCTTATGCCTTAACCCTCCCCAAGATGAGGATACATGCGTGTGCTCCTGTCACAGTGGTGTTCTCTCAACTTACACTTGCTCTAATACTGACTGGACATAAAACTGAGCATTGAGATGTTAAGGGGACAAAAGGAAGCACTTCAGCACCACTGAACAGAGGTGAGAGTTCTGGGTCACACCATCTGCAGTCCTTTTATATTTAACTTATTAGTATAACTGCCACATTACTGTTTTAGAAGGACAACCATAACTTTTATTCTAAGCCTTCACAGGGTAAAGAATGCTTTCTGCAGAAATGCAAGCACATTCCAAGAACTGTTTAAAGTAAGACGTAAAGAATTTAGTTAAAAAAAAAAGCTGTGACAGAAGACTGGAAATTTTGCTTTCAACAGATAACAGGACAATCAAGAACCTAAAGAGAACTGATGCCACTCTGCCAGTCAATGTGTACTACAGTAAGCAGTCTTGGAACAGATCACACAACTGGATTAGTGTCCAAGGGAAAGGAAGCAATAGAGTGACAGACTCCCATCTCCCAGCAAACGTTACTAAATCCAGGTGACTAGCTACTGTATTACTTAACCACTTGCTTAGGGTTAACATAGCAGAGATGTTGGCTGTGTTTTCTTTCTAGGCTACAGCATCAAATCAAATGGCAGGCAAAAAGAAACAGTGAAAGAAAATCTGGTAAATGCCATTGGCTACAATATTGTCTGCACTGTTTATTCTTTTCATGGAAACAGAATATATTAGTCTTAATCTCCCATAAGGAAACACAACAAGAAGAAATATGTTCAAACAAAATATGAATGCTCTGTGCTATTTCTTCTATGAAATCTAATAAGCAGTCCCACTAAAACCCCACAGACATTAACTGCTGCCAGAACTTATCACACTGCTTCTCCTGCACCGCCCTAAAATGCGGGATATGATCAAAAACTCTGAAAGCAAGACTTTGCTTTCTTGGGAATCAGTTGCTTTATAAGTGATTAATTAACTGTAAGGTACTTCAGTGAAATTCACATTCTTGTTTGCTTTCACATATTTTCCCAGAGGTCTAGAGAGGTGGTTGCAGTTGGATATAATAATTTACAGCAGACGTCACTATCCATTTGGATCACCTGCTTATTTAGTTAGCATTTGATTATTTGGAAAAGTTGGGCACAGTCCCTTTTTCGTGGGAGCATGGGGAATGGGGAAGAAAGCTTATAAGCATATACATCATTGCACAACTGTACGACCCAATAGTGTAAAAAAATATTCCAAGGAAGGTAAAAATAAATATTATTCACAGAAAAATAGAATAAACTTTGACTTTGTCAACCATTCCGCAATAAACAGGGGGGTACAGAAAAATAACAAAGCAGCAAAATGCACTTTGGGGCAGTAACAGAGGCTATAATCAAACTGTATAACCACTGCAACATGGCAATGTTATACCATATACAAGAATTCACACTTTTTTTGGAAAACAAACCACATGGTTAGTCACATTTTCAAGCAAACGGAAATTCTAGGAAAAGGCTTCCTAGCTGCAATCATTAAACAAATGAGTAGTTGAATCCTCTGTAAGTCATTCAAGCACCAAGAAGATAATCATTGCAAGATTTCCCTACCCTGTGACAACACATTTTGACTCAAGCTTATTTTTTTCTGCATCTTTCTGCTGGAGACCCCTGCTAACCATAAGCTTCCTACCACAAACTGATTAGCCCTTTCTTCTGTCCCATAAATGCTTGGTCGATGTCGGGGTAAAAGCAGGCCAGTAAAGAAGCCACCATCTAGACAGGCTAGGGGTATTTCCTCTCAATTCACAAAGCTCACAACAAAGAAGGACATGCTCTTTACCCTAATTGTATCTCAAAATCCTATACTTATAACTTTTAACAACTGTCTCTTGCCAGCACTAATCAAAACTAAAGTATTTCTTCCTCCTCTTCCATGCAAGAGATAAATTCATGTTTCTACTTTCCTTTTTCCTTTCCAATCTGCTGTCATTAACAATGTTCCTGACTACCCACACTCATAAATTAATGCAATTTCTTTCCGATTCATTTTTATCTTCTCATAACACAAACGTGAGCCAGCATTAGAGTAGAGAACAAGAACAACTTCTGTAAAAGTCAAGGTGAAAATGTTCTCATATGGAAGAGATCTCTTCCACAGCCTGGAAGAAGTTCTGTGAACACGTACACCAGGGACACCTGCCTGCAGTCTGTCTATGAAATAAACTTTTTTTTTTTTTTTTTTTTTTTTTTTTTTTTAACAAGAAGTAAAGAAATACAAGGCAGGGCAATGAAACAATTCACAGTAATCTGCCTAATTCACACCCAGTTTTACCTATCTGGATGAATATCTGCAAGACATCATCGTTACAGAAACAAAGTGCTACAGGTAACAAATTATACAATTAAAGGTGCTCAGAAAGTGAACAATGGCATAGCAGTAAATCTCATCAGCAGTTAACTTAAATTCCACTGAATAGGTTTAGCATCTGAAAATCTCTTTACTGCATACCAACTCAGCTAGCCAGCAAAGATTAAACTGTTGTAACCAATGACATAAGGTCATAACGGAGAAGTGTTTTGAATTTCTACTTCTCACAACTACAGCACCTAAGAGGAACAAGACAGGACACACTACATGCATGACTGCTACAGTGACGCATTTTCAGAGCTACAGATTAAGACAAGATGTGTAGGAACATCAGTGCAGGTGAAAACCAAAAGCACACAACTTCTACAATGAACTTTGTGCTCTTGATAAAGGAACAGAAAAAAAACGTCAAACATACATGCACTAACCTGTCCTAATAAAGTATACATACCAAAAGATCATTCAGGTGTCATCGTTTTACTAACAGTTCTGATGCAGTACAAGAATATAATTATAGTGACACAACAAAACATTCAGCTATGAAACTCTAACAGGCAGCCACTGCAAAGTTACATGAGCCTGCTTAATGATGCAAAAATAATTATTCCACTGGCATATACCCAATAAAGAGGTGTTTTATTTACATAATAAAACTAAAATGGATGCAATTTCATTTAGCCTAGAGTTATAGCCTTTCAACCATAAATCCACGCTTGGAACTTAACTGACATTTGCCAATAAGACATTAACCAACAAAAACAATGGCAGTTTCAAATGCTTCAAATGCAAAAGACGAGAAATGGCAAAACACTTGAAGCATTTACCAAGTATGGCATACATATGTGTATGCATGCAAAATCTGTGTATATGTATATAACAGATACATACAAGAAAAGAAAGAATGACTATTTAGAACAAATAAAAATATTCTGAAGCATCGTTCAGTTTCAGTACAAACGTAATGCTGAAGTGTACAGCTAAGGATTGGAATGCAGACAGTTATGGAAAAAGGGAACTGTATTTCATATAAACAATAATATGGACGGTGCAGTGGTGCAGCAGTAGCACTGTCACCTCACAGCAAGAGGTTCTCAGGTTTGATTCTTGGCTGAGGCGCCTTCTGTGCAGAGTTTGCATGTCTCCCCTGCATTTGTGTGGGTTTCCTGCCACGTTTCAAAGACATGCGTCTGGAACGCTTCTTCCTGGGCCCCCGCTGAAAATTGGCTTTGTTCCAAGTTGGACTTTCCAAGTAAACAAATGTTAAATAAATAAATATTTCCTTATATCACAGGCCAATACATCTAATGTGTGGACATTAAATAATTTCAAAAATAATTTTCAGAATCTCTGAAACCATGTCATTTTGAGTTTTATCATTTAAAAAATGAATCTCTCAGGCCAAACTCCCTGACATACTGCAATGTACAGTTTTGTTAAGGTTCTCCAGACTTGTTATCAAACTAGTGCCAGTCGCAGATTACCAAGGATGACAAAGCTAATATGCTCATGTTATGGATTTTCATGTTTACACGGTCTACATGAAGTTAACTTGTGCTGTTAAATATCTGTACAGCAGAAACGTTTGCGCCCTGGAGCACGGCTCTTTCTAGGAACAGTACATTGATCCAGTTAATGAACTTTTCTAATAAAATTTACTTTGATGACTATGTACTTTGTGTACCATTATGTATAATACTATTTTGATTAATTTTCACAAAAACAGAGATATTTATTACCAAAACTGCCTTAACCATTCCATCTGGGGCTCATTTTAAAACAACCATAGCAATGGAAATGCAAAAAAGCACTAACTAAACTCTATCCAAACCTTACACCATGAATGAATCTAAAATCGGACACACACAATAAAATTAACCCTTTGCATCTATAGTCAATAGGTGTGAAGCACTGCACATCTGTGTACCTCAGCTTTCATAATGTCTTTCTTTGATGCTTTAAAATTAATGAGGTCATAATACAGTTTTTGCAACACAATGAAACCCCGGCAGCTATATGCTTTTTTCAGCTCCTAACAGAAAGTAGCGCACCCACAAATTGCATTCTGAGTGAATCAGAAAGACATATGGTATGTCCCACATCACTGATAAGTGAAAGAGCTGTAGGGAAAATGGGAAGAGATGGGCAGTCTAGCAGAAGAGAGAAAGACACCTTCCTGGGAAAGAAACATCCAACTCTTATCAGCCATAACAGATGGTGGCTCTAGTCCATGATAAAAATGTGGACAGCAAATGCTATAAGGCAACAATCTTATTGAGTAAAACCTTAAAGGGAAAAAAAGTGCAGATTTACCCTCAAGGCATATCAAACAGAAAGCATGATGCAATGGAAAAGAAGACCTATATGATGCAGAAAGAGAACATTCCATATAACACAGGTGTACTGACATCTTTTGGGGTGCAATGTTTGTATGTAACACACTAGCGGTCAGTACTCTGATGTATGATCAATGTGTTAAAAATGGGTTCTGCATGAAAAGATGCAGACTATGATCTCCAAGGGGGTACATGTTTTCCCTGATGTATAGTGGTCACAGATTTGGAATGTAGAAGTAGGGTATGGGAATGTGTGTGTGGTGGTGGGGGGGGGTTACTTGACATTTTCTGCATGCAGATTTTGATCCATGTTTGAGGGTTTGAACTATTTTTGTGGCTGGACTTATGTAGGTTGATCACAGAACAGTTTCGGTTTCAATGGAAAGCCCATCTTTTAGACTGCATCCTTCGATGAATAAAATGTGAAGAAGGAGCTGAAAAAAGTTGCAGACAAAATATCACTGAGTGTGAATAACACGTTGGCTTGCAGAGCAGTGTTTCTGAGTACTGTTCATTCCACGGAGTTCCACAATTCACAGATAGTCCTGATCACCAGTTACTGTCTACTTGGAAATGCAAGCCCTCCATTATGTGTGTTTCCTCACAGTAGTTTGGTTTCCTTCCAGTCACCAAAGACAATCTGGCTAACTCTAAAAGCATGTCTGCATATTTTGTCCTTGTTACCTTGGTCCTTAGTGAGAAATGGTCGATGTGGAACAATCCACCTACTTGGTTAACAAATGATTAAAATCAAACAGCATCTAAACCTTAAGAAAAAAGACCTCAGAACACAGTTGTGTCTTATATCCCAGATACAAAGTGTAGCATACAGTTCTATTATATAACATCAAACAGAAAAACACCTGAGCATCACAGATGCTGAACAATTATGCTCAAAATACAAAAGGGAGAAAAAAATTAACCAAGTGATTTGCCCTCCCACCCCCCACCCCCCACCACCCACACACACACCTTTTGACTTTAGACATATTAATTTTACAGTTGCTGGACCTGAAAGAAATAAATCTTCCAAAGAAGTGAATCACGACAGATGCTGACTTAGAAATCATGTTACCCTTGGCTTCCTATGGCAAACAGGAAGTGCACCGTCTGCTCTGCATCTTGGACTTCAGGCAACTGACACTCAAGGAACTCACCTCACCCACCTGTACATATACATTAAAAAAATTACAGTACTTAGGTAGTAGCCCTGTAGTACGCACTTTAGTAAAATACGCAGCAATCAAAATTACTGTGTGCTTAACTTGATAAATTATTCAATGTACTTATATAATTTTAAAACAACCATAGCAATGGAAATGCAAAAAAGCACTAACTAAACTCTATCCAAACATTACACCATGAACTAATCTAAAATCGGAGACACACAATAAAATTAACCCTTTGCATCTATAGTCAATAGGTGTGAAGCACTGCACATCTGTGTACCTCAGCTTTCATAATGTCTTTCTTTGATGCTTTAAAATTAATGGGGTCATAATACAGTTTTTGCAACACAATGAAACCCCGGCAGCTATATGCTCTTTTTAGCTCCTAACAGAAAGTAGCGCACCCACAAATTGCATTCTGAGTGAATCAGAAAGACATATGGTATGTCCCACATCACTGATAAGTGAAAGAGCTGTAGGGAAAATGGGAAGAGATGGGCAGTCTAGCAGAAGAGAGAAAGACACCTTCCTGGGAAAGAAACATCCAACTCTTATCAGCCATAACAGATGGTGGCTCTAGTCCATGATAAAAATGTGGACAGCAAATGCTATAAGGCAACAATCTTAATGAGTAAAACCTTAAAGGGAAAAAAAGTGCAGATTTACCCTCAAGGCATATCAAACAGAAAGCATGATGCAATGGAAAAGAAGACCTATATGATGCAGAAAGAGAACATTCCATATAACACAGGTGTACTGACATCTTTTGAGGTGCAATGTTTGTATGCAACACACTAGCGGTCAGTACTCTGATGTATGATCAATGTGTTAAAAATGGGTTCTGCATGAAAAGATGCAGACTATGATCTCCAAGGGGTACATCTTTTCCCTGATGTATAGTGGTCACAGATTTGGAATGTAGAAGTAGGGTATGGGAATGTGTGTGGTGGTGGGGGGGGGTTACTTGACATTTTCTGCATGCAGATTTTGATCCATGTTTGAGGGTTTGAACTATTTTTGTGGCTGGACTTATGTAGGTTGATCACAGAACAGTTTCGGTTTCAATGGAAAGCCCATCTTTTAGACTGCATCCTTCGATGAATAAAATGTGAAGAAGGAGCTGAAAAAAGTTGCAGACAAAATATCACTGAGTGTGAATAACACGTTGGCTTGCAGAGCAGTGTTTCTGAGTACTGTTCATTCCACGGAGTTCCACAATTCACAGATAGTCCTGATCACCAGTTACTGTCTACTTGGAAATGCAAGCCCCCCCCCTCCATTATGTGTGTTTCCTCACAGTAGTTTGGTTTCCTTCCAGTCACCAAAGACAATCTGGCTAACTCTAAAAGCATGTCTGCATATTTTGTCCTTGTTACCTTGGTCCTTAGTGAGAAATGGTCGATGTGGAACAATCCACCTACTTGGTTAACAAATGATTAAAATCAAACAGCATCTAAACCTTAAGAAAAAAGACCTCAGAACACAGTTGTGTCTTATATCCCAGATACAAAGTGTAGCATACAGTTCTATTATATAACATCAAACAGCAAAACACCTGAGCATCACAGATGCTGAACAATTATGCTCAAAATACAAAAGGGAGAAAAAAATTAACCAAGTGATTTGCCCCCACACACACACACACACACACCTCTTGACTTTAGACATATCAATTTTACAGTTGCTGGACCTGAAAGAAATAAATCTTCCAAAGAAGTGAATCACGACAGATGTTGACTTAGAAATCATGTTAGCCTTGGCTTCCTATGGCAAACAGGAAGTGCACCGTCTGCTCTGCATCTTGGACTTCAGGCAACTGACACTCAAGGAACTCACCTCACCCACCTGTACATATACATTAAAAAAATTACAGTACTTAGGTAGTAGCTCTGTAGTAGGCACTTTAGTAAAATACGCAGCAATCAAAATGACTGTGTGCTTAACTTGATAAATTATTCAATGTACTTATATAAAATCCACATAAGCTGGATACCCTAGCAAAAAAAACACATCACTCAGAAATAAGCACCATTACAATCTTATGGGAAAGCAAGCACCTTCATGGACTGCATTCACACCTTTGTACACTAAGTACAGTAATGTCAAGTTTTGTGTATATCTATATAATGAGGTATTGCTGTTCCCACTCTAGGTAATAAAATGATGGACTTGGCTGACTTGTAAATGGAGATGGTACTAGAAATAAATTTATGGTTAGTAAGCACAGACCAGATCTGTAAAAATCTGAAACTGTTCAAGCAGAAACAATGACAACTACAAACACCACAATATACATTGTTTAAAATGTGTGAAAGGTTTGAAACCAGAGTGGGCCTGCTTCCTTGAAGCAAAGTTTAGATGCCAAACTTGGACTAGATTATGAAAGGGAGGTGATCAAATAGAGAATGATCCAAACAGCGGTACTGATGTTATTTAACTATCACACTGTATGATCACAGGAGGCTTAGACAAGGCAGGCAGCTCTTGTTGCAGGGGCTAGAGATGCTACACAATCAGCTCCACAAGGCTATGGGGAAACAAATGGTTTTAGGAGGATAATGTCAAGTGAATGTTACAGAAGATGACTACAATTTTCAACAGGTATTTGAAAATGCTAAACTTGGCCACATGCTGCTTTTATCTCACTAATGTCTATGCATCTATGACACAGACAATGGGATACTCCCCATAAATAATATGTGTGTCTGTGCATATATTTACATACATACATACATATATACAGTGGATATAAAAAGTGTATCACACACATATCAGCACACTCACATACACTCAAACTCCCACTCAGAACCCTTACAAAACACTCAGTTACCTGACATAACACCTAAATCCACAAATGGCACTGCACACCATCCACATACAATCCCGGACATTACATAGCATAAAGCCACAACCACGAATTTGAGATATTCGAATTCGCGATTATGCACTTTCACTATTTTCAAACTTCGACTTTATAGTTTCGAGACACTGAAATTCGACATTTCACTATTTCGAGATTATAAAGTGTTTCCATATATATATATATATATATATATATATATATATATATGTGTGTGTGTGTGTGTGTGTGTGTTGTGTGTACATACGCACATATACATATATACATATATATATATATATATATATATATATATATATATATATATACATATATGTAAACTCATACATACACACACGTGCACGCACGCGCGCACACACAGGATCATTTTCAGGAAGTGTGCAAATAAAAGGATGGATCCGAAGTACGATCAGCCATGCCCATGTTCCTATATAAGTTATAGATCATAGAATAGTGTTATTAGAATAAATACAGTAAATAAACTGTACAAAAATAAAACATTTTTGGTAAACAAAAGTCAGTATGTGTACACGGTAAAATTTAAATGTGAGAAACTATGAAATAAACTAACCCATTAGCTGTAAGACTGCAACATACACATCTTTGAGTGTAACAAGTCAAACGATCAAACATAAGCACCGCTCCTTGTCCTCGCTCGCGGACAATGAGTAGAGAATCATCAAGTAGTCACAGTCAAACAGGTGAACTGAAACAAAGAAGCTACTTCTTGAGTTATTATGGCAATCAGTAGTGGAAAAGGAAGGCGTGGAAGCCCATCTACGCACACAGACTGCATTTGAGACCTTTTGTTTGTTTTGTTTCTTTTCATTTTTCTAGTGACATTACAAAAAACAGGTACAGGTCTGCTTCTTGACTAAACTTTACCAGTATTACCAGACAAGTGGAAGCCAAGCAATCAAGTGCCAACAAGACTATCTAGAGAATACGGAAGTCTCTTTTAGGTAACTTATTAGGAAGGCAAGTACCACTACTCAGACAATGAGAATATAACTTCATCTTGTTCTCCAAATCTATTGCGACATCTGACAAACATAACATTTACTTTCCTAGCATTTCACCCTGTTGCATCACTGCAATACATACTGACTTCTCTGCTGGCAGTTTTCCCTTTTAAAACCGCACTCTACTTCCAGATCATATAGCTACTTTGCCATCTATTCCACCACTCCTTATCCCAGTCTCGTGTCCTTTAATGTTCGTACCAATCTCCCTAGATGCAAAGTCAAAGGCCTTACCAAAATCCGGATGCAGCACTCGTACAATATTCCTCTTCTCATCTTAGTGGTAATCCAGTCGAGCAAGTGAATGAGGCTGGACTAACTGCACTTCTGCTGCATGAAACCATGCTACCAACTGGTACTCAGTATCTCCATTAGACTGTTCTGTAGAATTTTGTTTTTCCTTCCCTTCCCTGGGATGATAATAAAACCAAGATGCTTACAATTCCTGGCATGGTATTACATCTCCTCTGCTGCATGGAGAACCACCAGTATCACCAAAACCAGTGGCAGCTGCTTAATTCTGAAGGAGAAACCATTTAGTTCTTCCTGTGGTTTAACAAGCACCGCTCCAACATCAACTCTGTCAACATGCATGAAGGCACTTCATTACATTCATGCATCTCATCTCCCTGACGTCCTTCAAGTTGATTCTCTACTTCCTCCTTGGTCAGTTTTCTATATCCGTTTTTTCTGTCTACACCTGTCTTACCTTTCCATGCAGGCAACCTGTCTTTTCATTCCTACACAGAAATTATTAATACTTTTAACTTAATTTTAACATGCTACTGCAATAATACACTATCCTATATCACCAATATTTGTAACAAATTTATTTTCCCTGTACCTTTTGCTACTTCTGCTCAAAATATGGACCTCTTTTGTAAGTTTAATTTAAATACACTTCGATTCCATGCTCGTTTGAAGACAGTACCCTACACCCTGTACAAAACTATTGCCCTTTCAATTTTAGTTAATTTGTGAACTAAGTAAACTCAGTAGACACAAGTGCCATTTTGCATGTGTGACCTGGGAGAGCTATCTGGTTAAATGAGTGACACACAGAAAGAGAAATAAAAGGGAGGAAATCATAAGTTTGGGATTACAGCCTAAAGCTTTTTAACAGCTTATACTCACAGTGTGAAACTGCCAGACAGCTCATTAATGTGGCCACTTGGGTACTGGATATTTTCGGGCCTGCATGACAACAATACTAATGTCATCACAAAACATCATCACTTGTCCATCATATGCTTCAGCAGTTGAAAGCATTTATATTTCTCTATAATCCATAATAAACAGTGCTGTGCATACATCAGAGTTTGCCAGTGTCATGCAACATTTAAAGAAGTATAATGTATGATGTTTAGAAAGAGATCTATTTACCAATGCGTAGACACATTGGTTTTTCCTTTCCAGGACTCTGGTATGGCATAAGTCAAAGTAACACTCATGCAATATAAGACGTATCCCAACCAGGACATAACCAGAAATATATATTTTGCACTTGGACCTAATAAAGTTACCTCCTCTACCCAGCAATCTTTAAAAAAAGTACTCAACTGTGACAATATTTCCCCTTTACACATAGGAAAGGATACATTATTTTCAACTGTTGCCGTGTATAACCATAACATGTCTACCTTCAGAAGTGCAACCCTCTCACATGAGCATGGTTTGCAAACATCTATACTGTAAACATTAGTTTAGACAGTACTGAATATTCTGTGCTCTTTGGGTAACAAAGGTTCTAAAAGAGGTTCAGAAAAAATATACTCACTTAAGTACACTGGGTACACCTAGCTACACCATTGATCCCAATAGCATTATACTATTACTATACCCACGTTCCAACCCTAATTTCAATTGTATTTGATACTTTAAGTATGCCTTGCTGTTGTCATGTTTCCATAAAACCCATAAAATGTCGAGACACAGCTGCACATTCTCTCTCTCTCTGTGCAGTATTTCTCTCTCTCTCTCCCTGTGCAGTATTTCTCACTCTCTCTCTCTCTGTGCAGTATTTCTCTCTCTCTGTGCAGTATCTCTCTCTCTCTCTCTCTCTGTGCAGTATCTCTCTCTCTCTCTCTCTCTCTCTGTGCACTATCTCTCTCTCTCTCTCTGTGCACTATCTCTCTCTCTCTCTCTCTCTCTCTCTCTCTCTGCACTATCTCTCTCTCTCTGTGCACTATCTCTCTCTCTCTCTCTCTGTGCACTATCTCTCTCTCTCTCTCTCTCTCTCTCTCTCTCTCTCTGTGCAGTATCTCTCTCTCTCTGTGCAGTATCTCTCTCTCTCTCTCTGTGCAGTATCTCTCTCTCTCTCTCTGTGCAGTATCTCTCTCTCTCTCTCTCTCTGTGCAGTATCTCTCTCTCTCTCTCTCTGTGCAGTATCTCTCTCTCTCTCTCTGTGCAGTATCTCTCTCTCTCTCTCTCTCTCTCTCTCTGTGCAGTATCTCTCTCTCTCTCTCTGTGCAGTATCTCTCTCTCTCTCTGTGCAGTATCTCTCTCTCTCTCTGTGCAGTATTTCTCTCTCTGTGCAGTATCTCTCTCTCTGTGCAGTATCTCTCTCTCTCTGTGTGCAGTATCTCTCTCTCTCTGTGCAGTATCTCTCTATCTCTCTCTCTCTCTGTGCAGTATCTCTCTCTCTCTCTCTCTCTGTGCAGTATCTCTCTCTCTCTCTCTCTCTGTGCAGTATCTCTCTCTCTCTCTGTGCAGTATCTCTCTCTCTCTGTGCAGTATCTCTCTCTCTCTCTCTGTGCAGTATCTCTCTCTCTCTCTCTCTCTGTGTAGTTCTCTCTCTCTCTCTCTCTCTGTGTAGTTCTCTCTCTCTCTCTCTCTGTGCAGTATTTTAAAGTGCTGAGGACAACACTGACTTTCTGGGCAGAAAGGAGGGAATAGGTACCAAGCATTGCACCACTCGGAGTACAAGCAGCAGCACAACACTGCATTGGCACAGTGACTCTCCACATAGTCTGCGCTTTCTCAAGACTGAACTTGGAAAACATTGGAAAAAAGTAACCTTCCTGTTCCATCTCTGAACTTTGCTAACTCATAAAATCTTCGCCAAACTGCTTTAGCAAGAATCCAATAATTAAAGTTTTATTCCCAGCCAACACAGCTGTGTGCAGCAGAGTTCCCAGCAAGGCATTCTATAACAGAAAAAAAGTAACAAGTTCAACATGTTATTTTTTTTAACCATCTATGACACAGTGTCTAATTATTCTGTATGTTCGATGACCATGTGCAAAGCTGTTGTAACTATATCAAACAGCAAAGTACATCTGGCAGGAAAATCTACATTACCACAATGAAGGGCTAGAGTCACAAAAGGAGAGCGCTAAGAGTAAATGAGGAAACACCAAACTCCAAACAACACATTTAGCATGAACAGACTTGCATCACTGAAGGAAAAGGCTTGAAGCAGAATATGATCATAGTAGTCTCTCAGACACATGGTTAGGTTCTGTAGAGACAGTCATTTTGTTTCAAAAACTCATTCTTTTTTCATTAACATTAGGCATAGTGATCCCCAACATTTTATCCATATCTCTGCTCCTTCATTCCTCTGTACTTTTAAAATGGGGGGTGGGAGGCAGTATCAGTATCAGAGACTGGAGAGATCTGTAACTATTTCTAACGGAGTGTGCCTTTTTTGTTATGCCTTACTATTCTGACCACACTTTGTCCATAATGTGCAGGAAAGTACAGTTGTGTTACACTTACAACTGTAAATGTTCAAGTAGGTCAATGTTGCAGTACCCATTTTTGGGTCTTCCTACCATTCAGAAGCCTGATTCTGAACAGATTTCCAGAGGCTTTGTATCATCCCTAACTGACAGATGTCTGTAGACCAATGTCTGGATGTCAGGGTATAAAAAATGAGTCTGTTGGCACCATCTTCAGCTCTTTTTAGGCAGTGAACAGCAGTCTGATGCCTGAGGACATCACGACTGCCCCAGCTGTCTGAATGAATGTAAGTGGGAGACATTACAAGGAAGGGAGGGGATGATGATGCAAGGAGCCATCTGCAAGAATCCCCTCTCCCCCTTACTCCCAGCAAGGGGGGGTCAGCAGATAGAGGGACTGTTGGGTGTGAGTTTGTACTACAACACCGACCTACTTGAAGTTCTACAATTACGGTGTGACAGAAGTACCCTATGTTGCCTGGAGTCAGTGTTGTAGTACTGATCCCTGGGAGGATTCCCAAAGCTACTTGTCGGATGGTAGGTAATTTGTTGGCCCCTAGAAAATAAGGTTTTGCAGGATGGTGGTACCAAACCCTGCTTTATCTCTGGAGGCAATGCCTAAATGGTAGTGTTTTGTAAACGAGTTCCAAGTGACAGCTTCTAGGATAGCCTGGGTAGGAACTCCTTTGGGGAAGGCAGTGGCAGTTGCCCTGTGCCTGGTGGAATGGGCTTTGATGTGACCAGACAGACATTTTTCATTGTGAGTGTAACAGAACCTAATGCAACTGGCTATCCATTTGGGTATGGTTTGTTTGGAGATAGATCTGCCCTCTTTCCCCTCTGTGAAAGCCACCAACAATTCATCTGCTCTATTAGGGGTTTGTATCCTGTCTAGGTAGTAGCCGATTTATTTGTGTACATCCAGGGAATGAAGGATTTACTCTGCTTTGTTCTGTGGATTTGGAAAAGAAGCTGGCAGGTGGATAGCCTAATTTAGAGCAAGTTCTGATACAACCTTAGGTGTGAAGGATGGAGTAGTTCTAAGGGTTACCCTAGCCCTGGAAAAGACAGTGAAAGGTTATTTGCACATGAGGGCTTGTAGCTCAGAGACTCTCCTTGCTGACAACTAATTAGTAAGGTGGTCTTCCAAGTAAGCAACTTTAGAGGGGCAGAAGCTGCTGACTCAAAGGGAGGTAAGGTAAGTTTTTCTAGCACATAGTTCAGATCCTGGGTAGGAACTGGGTTCTATCTGGATGGACTTAAGAGAAAAACCCCTTTCAAAAATAGTTTCAAGTGGGGAAGAGAGTAAATAGGAAGGCAATGGGGCAAGCAAAATGAAATGGCAGATGCGTGCACCTTAATACTGGAGTAGGAAAGGACCTGGCTAAACAGATCCAAAAGGTATTCCAGGACTGAACCGATATGTGCCTGATGAGGCGAGGTATTCTTGCTGTGGCACCAGATGGAAAATCTCTTCCATTTTGCTAGGTATGATCTTCTGGTGTGGGTTTCCTTACTTACTTTAAGATGGTTAGCACTTCATTGGGATCAATGACATTTTTTGGTGTCAAATCCCAATCTTCCAGGCTGTCAGTCTGTTTCTTGTCGGAAAGAGTAGATTGTCCCTTCAATGAGAGCCAAAAGGAGGGAGATCCAGTGTTGTCTCAGCAAGAAGGTGGCAATGAGAATCATGCCTGCTCTGTCCAACCTGACTTTTATCAGGACTCTGAGAATCAGAGGTATAGGTGGAAAGGCATATAGGAACAGATTAGTTCATCTGAATGAGAATTCATCTGTTTTCATGTCCCTCCCTGTTTGGTTCTGAAGCACAGCCTTTGAAGTTGTCTGTTTTACTGAGAGGCAACAAGATCTATTGACGGGATTCCTCACTGTAAGATTACGTCCAAGAAAATCTCCCTCTTCAGCACCCATTCATTGGGGGTCTAGAAGATCCCTGCTTAAAGAAACTGCCATGGTATGTTTCTACCCTGGAATGTAGGAAGCTATGAGTGTTAGTTTTAGCTCTTGTGCACACAGCCAAATCTTCACTGTGAGACTGCACAAGGGGTAGGAAAGGATGTCCCCCTGCTTGTTTATGTACCATATCACTGCAGAGTTATCTGTCCAAATCTATAAAGTCCTTGGTGTAGACTGGCTTTAATGGAAAGGTAAACCATTAAAAACTCACTGGCATATATGCAGTCTTCTCTGATCTGTTGTCTAAATGCCCTGTGCCATCATGGGGCTTTACAGAGCATTGCAGGCTATCTGTGATAATGGTCTTGTCTGCCTCTGTCAGAGAAAAATTTGCCCTCAAATTTGTAGGATGGTGTTTTTCTACCACAGCAGCTCCTTTTTTAAACACTGGAGAAAAAATAGAACAGTTTCTAGGGATTGAGAATACTGTTCCCAAGAATGTTTTTTTGGAACTATTGAAGTTTTCTAAAATGTAGCTTGCAAGGGGAAACATGAGAATGCAGGATGCCATGTAACCCAGGCTCCTCATAACTTCGATTCCTGAATGTGTTGCTTTAGTAGCAAGCTGATCAGGTAGTTTGTCAGGTAAGATATCTTGTTCTAAGAAAGGAAAACTTTCTTGCACAGAATCTATGAGGGCTTCCCATAAAGAAAATCATTGTCTAAGGAAGAGCTTGGGGCATGCAAAGGTCTATGGTAAGACCTACCTTTTGGAAGCAGTTTATGGCAATCTGCAAGCCATTCAGAGTCTGTACTGTGGATTTTCCTTTAATGAGACAGTCATCTAAATAGGGGTAAATATGAGCCCTTAGGGTTTGGCAATGGGCTATAAGTGGAGTTGAACATTAGAGAAAGACTCTGGGAGCAGAAGAAAGACCAAATGGTAAAGCACAGAAGTGGTAGTGCTGCCATAAAGCACAGGTATTTAGTGTGACTATCTGGAATAGGGATATGGAGGTAAGCATATACAGTAACCATGAAGCCATCCTGGAAGATAATGGGAAGAAATTTTTGCAAAGTTAGCATTTTGAATTCTGGTACGTAAAGGAGCTTGTTTAGCTTCAAAAGATCCAAGATAGGCCTCTAGGTGTCTTCTTTTCATGGGACTAGAAAAATCCTTGAATAAAAGCCTTTTCCCTCATGACCTGGAGGAACAGGCTCAATGGATCCTTGTAGCAGTAGAAGTAGTAGCTCTAGTGGTAAGACACTCTCCAGCTCTTTTGGGGGTTTTGGCATGCCTAGAAAGGGGGTCATTTCTCTTAAGTGGAGGAAGTAATCCCTTTCTATGATGTGAAGGAACCACTGGTCTTCGGTTATGAGCTTCTATTTATGTAGGAAGGTGGAGGGTCATCCTGCCTGAGGGCTGAGGGAGAGGGCAAGGAAGGGTGGAGGGGTCAGATGTTGACCATAGTCACAGTTGTTCTATGTGATGGGTGGGCTCTTTGGAGCTCCCTGGTCTCTGGGTTGATTCAGCCTGCCCTCTCCAAGATTCTCTGGTTCTCTTAGAATGGGGATGCCTCCCCTTTTCCTATCGGGGGAAAGGCCACGGTTTGGAAGGGTAGTTTCCATTACACCTTGTTGTAGGTAACAGGTAAAATTCTTTCACTATCTTTAATTGCTTTTCTTTTTTATCCAGCTTCTCAAAAAGCTTTTCAGCTGAGGTTCTGAAAAGGAATTTTGTCTGCTGCAGCTTCCAGTAGTTCACCCTTGACCTGGTCGGAGAAAGGTTGGGTCCTGAGCCATGCAGGTCAACAAATGACTGAGTCTGTGGCACCTGCTCTGCAGGATACATCCAATGCATCCTATCCACATTTTAAGGAGTGTCTGGAAGACATGTGAGGCTATTCTGGCTATCTCCTGAATTTCCTTAGGCAAGGCTTTATCAATAACAGTTTCTGCCACAGTAATAATTTGTTCTTGGACAGACTCCAGGTAATTTAACAAGCAATTAATTAACCTCAAAGAAAGGGTAGCAGAAGTACACATTTTTTTTCTATATCTGTCTAATTGTTTACTTCCCCTGATATTAGGTAGGGGATGCTTAGTTGTACCCTTTGGAATCCCTACTACTGAGGGGTTAGCTTTAGGATTCCTGTAAAGGAGCTTGTGAGAGTCAAGCACTCTGTAAAACCGGTCAGGCTTCCTGGGTGCAGGTGGGAGAGAAACATGGTGCAAAGATACGTCTTCCAAACATCATCAAGCACCACATACACTGGAAGGACAGCCAGTGGTCTAGGTGATGGTAAATTCAGGAGTTCCCTATAATGGGTCTCAGCTAGTCAGAACTGCTTGCTTTCCCAAATGAAGGCCTCCTTCATTTTATAAAGTATATCCCCAAAAGAGGGGTCTTCTTGGGAGAAGCAGAAGAGAGGTTATCATCTGTTTCTGAGTCAGGATAAGGTTATGATGGCAAGTGCTCAGAGTAAGACAACTCCTCCTCCTTGGCTGCTGAGCCTGAGGAATCTGATTCTTCTTCTTTTTGAAGAAAACATATCTCTATGCCTTTTGAAGGGGAAGGCTTCAGAGATAGTGGCCTGAGTGTGGATGGGCTCCTTGAATTTCATGCAGGCTTTGAACTCCTGGGCTATTTTCAGGAGGTCATGTGTTTCGATCTGAGCTGGGGTGGTGCAGGGCTGGGGGGGGGGTTGGATGTTTCTTTTTGGTTTAGACATCCATTTTGTCAAGAAAAACTGAGGACACAGTTGTTCAACCATGACCTCAGACTGGGGTTCCAAGGCTGGAGAAGATAAAGTGTCTCCCTCAGTACCCAAAACACGAACATCTGAAGCTAATGTCTGAATAGCGGCCTCAGATCCAACCAACGCTAATGTCATGGAAGAAGTGAACAGAAGGTCTGGAACCCTGGTGGCCTCAAAGAGAGGTTCCACCAAAGGGTTTGGACCTAGCAGTAGCCAAACTAGGGGGCTGTGAAGGCATTTCACCTGAGTTGCCTGTTGACTTGTTAGCATGGGCCAGAGCTTTGGCAATATCTTTAGAGTCTTTTTCCTTACTTTTTTTGTCTTGGTGATTTTTTTCTTTCTTTTTTTTTTTTTTTTTGAGGAAAGACACAGGTGGATTAGATCCTATGCAGGAGGGCCAGTCTGATGGAGATTGGGGACTGTAAAGTGGTGACGGGAGAAAGTGTAGTTAGGCAGCATAGGATGGTGGTTTGTAAAATGACATTGGTGTTAAAGAAGAGCAGGAGAGTGAGGGCAGCACCAAGGATCAAATGGTGGAAGCTGAAAAAGGATGTGTGTGAGGTGGAGTTCAGGGAAGCGTAAAGACAGGCACTGGATGGTAGTGAAGAGTTACCAAATAGCTGGGTAACTACAGCAGAGCTGGTAAGGGAGACAGCTAGAAAGGTGCTTGGTGTGACATCTGGACAGAGAAAGGAGGACAAGATCTGATTGTGGAATGAGGTGGTGGGATTATCAGAGAAATTAAGAAAGTAGACAGGAGTATAAGGAGATGAGGCGTATGGTGAAGAGGGATGACGAAGCCTAAGGATAAGGTGTATGGTGAGTTGAATGAAAGGTTGGACACTAAGGAGGGTGAAAAGGACCTGTACCGATTGGCTAGACAAGCTAGTAAAGATGTGCAGCAGGTAAGGGTGATAAAGGATAATGAGGGAAACGTACTCACAAGCGAGGAGAGTGTGTTGAGTAGATGGAAAGAGTACTTTGAGGGGTTGATGAATGAAGAGAATGAGAGAGAGAAGGTTGGATGATGTGGTGATAGTGAATCAGGAAATGCAGCAGATTAGCAAGGAGGAAGTAAGGACAGCTATGAAGAGGATGAAGAATGGAAAGGCTGTTGGTCCAGATGACATACCAGTGGAAGCATGGAGGTGTTTAGGAGAGAAGGCAGTAGAGTTTTTAACCAGATTATTTAATGAAATCTTAAACTGAGAGGATGCCTGAGGAGTGGAGAAGTGTTTTGGTACCGATTTTTAAGAATAATGGTGATGGGCAGTGCTGTAGTAACTACAGAGGGATACAACTGATCAGTCACAGTATGAAGTTAAGGGAAAGCGTACTGGAAGCTAGGTTAAGAAAGGAGGTGATAATTAGTGAGCAGCAGTATGGTTTCATGCCAGGAAACAGCACTACAGATGCAGTGTTTTCTCTCAGGGTGTTGATGGAGAAGTATAGGGAAGGTCAGAATGAGTTGCACTCTGTCTTTGTGGACTTAGAGAAAGCATATGACAGGGTGCCTAGACAGGAGTTGCGGTACTGTATGAGGAAGTTGGGAGTGGCAGAGAAGTATGTAAGAGTAGTGCAGGATATGTACGAGGGTAGTGTGACAGTGGGAGGTCTGTAATAGGAGTGACGGATGCGTTCAAGGTGGAAGTGAGATTACAGCAAGGATCAGCTCTAAGCCCTTTCTTACTTGCAATAGTGATGGACAGGTTAACAGACGAGATTAGACAGGAGTTCTCGTGGACTATGATGTTTGCCGTTGATATTGTGGTCTGTAGTGAAAGTAAAGAACAAGTTGAGAAGACCATGGAGAGGTGGAGATATGCTCTACCGAGGAGAGGAATGAAGGTCAGTAAAACTAAGACAGAATATATGTGTGTGACTGAGAGGGAGGCTAGAGGAAGGGTGAGGATGCAGGGAGTAGAGTTGGCAAAGGTGAATGAATTTAAATACTTCGGATCAACAGTTTACAGTATTGGTGAGTGTGGAAGAGAGGTGAAGAGGAGAGTGCAGGCAAGGTGGAGTGGGTGGAGAAGAGTATCAGGAGGGATTTGTGACAGACGGGTACCAGTAAGAGTGAAAGGGAAGGTCTACAAGAGGGTAGTGAGACCAGCTATGTTATATGGGTTTGAGACGGAGGCACTGACGAAAAGACAGGAGTCAGAGCTGGAGGTGGCAGAGTTAAAGAAGTTAAGATTTGCATTGGGTGTGACGAGGATGGACAGGATTAATTAGTATATTAGAGGGTCAGCTCAGGTTGGACAGTTTGGAGACAAAGCCAGACAGGCAAGATTTCATTGGTTTGGACATGTGCTGAGGAGGGATGCTGGGTATAGTGGGAGAAGGATGCTAAGGGCGAAGCTCCCAGCTAAGAGGAAAAGAGGAAGGCCTAAGAAAAAGTTTACAAATGTGGTGACAGAGGACATGCAAGTGGTTGGTGTGACACAGCAAGATGCAGAGGACAGGATGAAATGGAAACAGATGATCCGATGGGGTAACCCCTAATGGGAGCAGCCGAAAGAAGACAACACTGGGGTTGTGATGATGCAGAAGAAACCAAAATCATGGACTCCATGTAAGTGGCTAGGAGTCTGGCCCTGTGTTTAAAGGTCTTTTAGCACAATTGGAAGAATTACAGACATAATGCCGAGGCCCTGAACACTAAACTACAAAGACAATCCAACTTAAAACAAAAACAAAAAGGCAACGAGCTGTACAAAATCCAAGTCGGTTTATTGTTAGCGCTTATAATTTTTTAAGTTACAGAATTATGAAGCAGAATCAAGTGTTGTGCACAGTTGTTGTTTAGTGTATATACATGACTCTAAGTTTATTTAACTGCATTTTTATGAAAAAAGTTATCTCTGTCTTTTTAAAACTCAATTAGCTTAAACTGATTATTATCTTAACTGATTATAGTATATAAAGCATGGAATCCTGGGTTTGTGTTGTGTGAAGAAGTTCATCTACTGCTTGAACGAAAGAGCTAACAATAAACCAGCTTGGATTTTTTACAGCTCGTTGCCTTTTTGTTTTTGGTTTTAAGGCCCTGAATACAACAGACATGAATAATAAACTTTATGCAGGGTTTGCTTCCCATACTCCAAGCAACTGTTAATGTTTTTAAGCATTAAATTAGAAGATGAAAATCCTCAATATAGTACTTATCTGACTGGCAGATACGAGAAACTCTGGAAAAAACTAACAGACTAATGGAGTCCAAGCATTTTGTACACACACAGAAGCGCACTGGACTTCCCAGCTAGAAAGAACTGAAGATGGTGCGGCGCTGATGGGTGCCCTTATACCACAATGTCTAGACGTGGGTCCTCAGACATCTCTAAGCAAGGGATTATCCAAAGACTCTGGAAATCGGGCCCAACGTAGGTTTTTCCATGGCAGGAAGACCTTAAGAATCAGTACTAGTACACTGACTAGAAAGAACATCATCAAATACAAGACATGCAATAATACTACATGCATCGCCAGTGCAGACATTTGACAATGACTCGCCGCTTCTAACAGTGCCCCTAGAAATTAGCTTGTCTGTTTCCACGCACATTCTCATCCTTCCACTGGCAGATGTTATACTGGCAAATTAGCAATGTTGTCTGTTGACAGCATCACTAACACAAGAACAATCTGAAGTGTATACAGAGGATTCAAATGTGTACTGCTAAGCATCATGCCTCAGCACTTACTGACCTTTGCAACACACACACACGGGGTTTGACAGTCACAAGGACAATGAAAAATTAAATTCAATAGGTATGGCAGTTTAGCACAAAGGATTAAGGCTAGCAGCCACTAACAAGTCTTATCCTCTAATTTTAGGGTTAATTTCACTGGCATCCATTTACCTACTGTGCTACTCTGAACAAGTCACAACAACCAGACACTGATCTCAGGGCACCCTGAAAAGAAGCATTTGACTCTAATGGAGTTATCTAGTTAAATAATAAAATAAAAACAAATAAATCCACTAACACATCACAAGGAAAACAGAACTTCCATTACAAATAAGTAAACAAATGACAAATTAGCTTAACTGAAATAAGCACACAGAGAGGTATCGGACTGAATATATTTTTTTTTTTGTTTCCCCACAGGATCTTGCCAGACAGCTCTTCTCCCTGCACCCAATCAGCTCACTCATTCCACAAAGGCAGGAGTTGAGCACTTCTGGGACAGGTGAGTGCACTACATCCCATTCACTGCTGTCAGGGAAGCCCTTCTGGCCCACCTGTTCTTTCATCAGTGAGAATCAAGTGGTCAGGAAGATCCAACTTGCTGGTCCTGTGGGAAGGCCTACCCTTACCCATGGTGATGAGCTTCCCTGTGTGTTGCTTTCAGGAGAAACTGTGCCTCTGCACAAAGAATCCCCTCAGCCTGTGCATCGGCACTAGTGCAGCTCGTGCCCCCTGCCCCCTCCTTCAAAGAAGTCATACCTAGTGTTCCTACTAGGAGTTACAAGTAGTGAATGAGACTCTCCTCCCTTCCTGGATAGCTTCTACGGGAACTTAAATTCATAATTGAACCTGGGTCACCTTTACCACAATCGGAATTGTATTCTTCTATGCTGTGGAGATGGCTAAAATGTGTATGTAGGTATGTAACTTGACATTCACAAAGCAACATGAACAGCACAGACACAAATCTGCAGCAGACAGCAAGAAAGTGTGCCATGAAAAACAATAATGCTCACCAGGACTAAACTAAAACCAACATCCACTGCATGCCTATCCCTACCATTACACATAAGGCATCTGATACAGCACCTGATGTGCACTGAGTGTCAGCAATGTTAATGGTAATGCATATAGCCAAGGATATCCTGACCAATCAGGAAACACTATACTTCTGACGGTTTGACAGGGTCACCTTGGAAATGAAGGAAAGTTGAGCCAAGCACAACATATGGCCCTACAGAAGTCTTACAGATGGTCAATGTCTCAGGTGACAAAAGCATACAGAGTACATATACCACCAACTGATATGTTCCAAATATCCACAGCAGACACATACTGTATGTTACAGGCATCATAGTCCGGGACAGTTAATGCATTTCCAGACATCACACTGTACACATCAAGGAATAAAACATGTTCCTGAACCTGGCCACTTTAGAAATCCAGCAAAAAGACTCTTCAAGATGGCCACTGTTCTGTGAGCACTGCTAACACCTAGCTCTCTGAAATACCCTGGATTAAAATAAACCCAGAAGGCATCACGGAATAAAAAACGCCGAAATAAGAGTGAACATCTATTCCAGATAACAAACAGCAATCAAAGGAATAAAAAATAGCGGCAGATTCCTTTTAAAAACAACAGGATTATGGAAGATCTTAGAAACAAGTGAAGTCGCATGGTACGGAGGCCCTGCATTCATATACAAAGTCTGAAAAAGTACCAAGCAGCAGGATGTCAAAAGAAGAAAATAATATGGACACTGTAACAACCAAAACCAAATTCTCGGTACTAGCCTCACCAGATAAAGATACAACTCCAAAAAACCTAAGGACAAATAAACAATCAGAAAATACTAAATCAAAACCAAGGCAGACCAGCCAGCTAACCTGGAAGACATTAAACTGCTTTATTACCTATTCGGCAGCCAATACAGGAACTATCTTTACAATTTCAAACATTTGGTGATTCATTTAACCAAATACTAACTAGAACAGAAAAATGTGAGACAAAAATACTAGAAAATGAAATAAAAATAGCCTCTGTTGCTCAAAGAACTGATTCCCATGACAAAGATCTGCAAAGTCTACAAACAATAATAACAGACCTTGAGGCAAGGTCACAAAGAAACATTATCATCAGAGGAATCCCTGAAACTGTGTCACATAATACTCTAATACCAACTATCAAACTCACAATAAAATTCCTGCTGGATGACCCTGAAGAAACTCAGCAAGTGATAATACAGAGTCCACAGAGCTCTGAGAGAAACACAATCATCACGGAGACCAAGACCTGTTTATATTAAAATATTTAACTACCAAGATGTAAATAAAATCCTATTTGAAGCAAAGATGAAAGGTGCACTCACCTGGAATAATAATAAAATTTCCTTTGCTCAGGACCTTCCCATCCAGATAAGGCAAGCAAGGCAACTTCTGTCTCCATATTGCAGGTTTTTGATAGAAAAGAAAATCAAATTCCAGATGAAATATCCAAATCAACTAATTTTCAATGTCAAAGATGTTAAATACATGGTCGCTAACCCCAAAGGGGCAAAAGAGACATTCCTATCTGTTTTCAAGCAAATTCCACCTCCAGAAACGAAATAAAACAACAAAAAAGTTGTAGGCGACCCTAGAGTGAAAAACAGACCGAATTGCAACCATTGTGAATGGGATTCAACCCCGAGAGCTTCCCCTTACAGTCTAGGCCTTTAAATCAATAAATGGAGCCACGAGGAGCACAGGAAAGGGAACAGAAAAATGGGTAGGAACCAAAATTCAACTGCCGTTTCCAATGTGCGATTTATAGGAAGGAACCAACTCCTGGGACTCTGGTATGCATAATCATTCCCTCTTCGACCTCAAGGGCTCCACTACAAGCTAAAAACGACCTGGAATGAAGATGAAGCAAGTTTAAGAAGTTAATCTTGCCACAGACACCCATATATCGACCTAAACAAGTTGATAAGGAAAACCAGACTGAAAGATGACCAGAAACCTACAAAGCAAGATTCTGAAGAATAAGGTATGATTTTACCAAAACAACCAATAAGTCTGTGAATCTCTTACTAAGACTTATCATAAACAATCCATACTTTATTACTACATGAGAGACTGTCAGAACCAGCCTATCTTAAGGATGTATGACAGAAATAATGATGTTTGACTTGAATAAAGATAAATAAAGTGTAAATGCATTTTAGAAAAGGAAAATACAAGAACACACAAATGTAAACTATCTGAATGCAGGAAACAAACATAATCTAAATATGTAGGCTTTGTTGGACTATATACCTGGCTAAGACTGAAAAACTTTTTTTTCTCTCTTCTCCTCATTTTCCTACTTCTGATTATAGGTGCCAATAACATTTTTTTTCCTGGAATCTGCTATAGATTGGCACAGAAGTCTGTATCGGCACCGAAGTAGGGGAGAAAAACTGTTTAAAGGAGAGGGGAAGGTAAGAGAAGAATAAGGAAAAGGAAAATGTAAACAAGACAAGTCTGCCTTAAAATCTGTGCTACATTGTTGTATATCTTGTTATAGCTAACTGAGGATTTGAATACTAACATGTTGTTTAAAAATGCATTATTAGAAGGAATAAGCTGCATGGTAAAAGCTATAAGGTCTGTGCTGTAACCATAACACTATAATTGTGTAATAGTTTTAAGGAAGAGACTAGGGATATTTCACAGCAGTGTTTTTTAGGGAACTAGTTTGTTAAGCTTTGTCTGTAGTGTATATAGTAACGTAAGGGGGCTAACATTCTTTCAACCTACACACAAAGAGAAAACACAACCAAAGATCAGAGGCAAACTAAAAGTATACATTCATTTCTCACTTTATTCCCCCATTTATTCCTGGTCCAGGGGTACAGTGGGTAGGCACAGGGTAGGGACGGGAATAGTTAGATGCTTTCCAAAAACACATATCAACATTACATAAAAAGACCATAAAACCAAACTAACATACAAGTCATGTAGAACAAACATACTTTAACAAATAAATGTGGGAAATAAGAGACGTGGAATGCTAAAGGACTCCAAAATAAAGAAAAAAGAAAACTATTTTTGCGTCTTACCCTGAAAACCAAAGCCAATCTTATATTAATACAAGAAACACACAACTACAGAACAATGGACAGAAATTGGGGGGAAATGGATAAGACAAATTACAGCAACAGGGGATAAAACAAACAGTGCTGGGGTTGCCATAATAATTAAAAATCAATTCCAAGACAAGATACTTGAGACTAAGGTGGACAAAGAGGGAAGATGGTGTTACATAACATTTACCAACCCAGGATTAGCAAAACCCATAATGGTGTTTAATCTATATGCACCCTGTAGTAACCAACATCACTTTTTTTGTCACTTTACCCAATTCTAAACCATCTTAAAGATCACTACCTAATAATTGGGGATGACTGGAACACATATCAAAACCTAGAAAAAGACAAATCTAACCCGATTAAAACACAATAAACAAGTCACAATAGATCTAAATGAACTTAAACAAGACTTTAAATTATATGACCCTTTTAAATATGGGAATAACGATAATAAATCCGGGAATTCACATTCTACTGGCAGTGCCACAAAATGTGGTCAAGAATAGACTTCTTTTTAATCTCAGACATACTCACTTAACATGGATCCAACAACAGTTATACACTCTGGATTTTTCTTGGATCATTCCAAAGTCAAATTGTTTATCAACTGGGACAAAAAACTGTACTTGGCTAATAGAGGTCATAACTGGTCATTGAATCCTAACCTGCTCATCAAAACAGATGTACTAAAAGAAATTGAAGAAATATTAAAGACAACCCTTACAAATATCTCCAGATCCCAAGTCCCAATAGACATGGAATGGGCTGCAGCCAAATCACAAATCAGGGGAACATTCATCAAAAAAGCAGCATATTATAAAAAAAATACAACTAAAAGAGGAGGATACATTGAAAGGGAAAATAGAACAACTGGAAAAAGAACTAAATAACCCTAATAGCCAAACTAAAGTTGAGCTCCTAAAACTACAAAGAGACCTCTATATGTTAGAAACCAGAAATATGTCATTTTATGAGGAAAGAATGTTAGCTAATTACACAGAGGAAGCCCAAACACCATCCAGAGCCTTGGCCAGAATCATCTCTCAACACAAAACCACCTCAAATATATCAGAAATATATTACAAGGACAAAAACTACACAAGAAATGAAGAAATTATCAAAGTATTCGAACAAATATACTCTCAGATCTATGGAGAACAAACATTATAAACCTCTAAGGAAGATGGAAAGAGTTTTCTTCAAAACCTAAAATTCCCTAAACTAGATTTAGATCAACAAAAACAACTAACGGAACCTATTTCCATCAATGAGATAAGCATAACAATTAAACATTTAAAGTCAAATAAGGCCCCAGGACTGGATGGACTTGCGTCAGAATTTTATAAAACTTTCACTCCCCCTAATTGCTAAACTACTATACTATGTGCTGACCTACATAATAAATAACATAAATGATATTCACTTCAATGCCTCCAAAACTATTTTCATACTAAAAGAACATGCAGACCCCAAAAAACCAAACAGTTATAGACCCATCTCCCTTTCAAATATAGATACACAGATTTTGACCTCAATACTCGCAAATACATTAAAAAACCTGATAGAAAAAATAATTTCTCCACAACAGTCTGGGTTCATACCACAAAGACAGACCAGCAACAACACTCTAACATTGGATGCATTAATATCTTTTGCAAATCAGAGGAATATTAATATTTATGCAATGGTAGTAGATGCCCACAAGGCATTTGACAGGGTCAACCTAGAATTTTTACTTCAAACATTACCTTATTTTGACATATTTATCAATTTCATTCAGATCATCCAAATTCTCTATAGCAATCCATACACATCCCTATATATAAATAAAACATGGTCAAAAAGAATTATGACAAAAAAACGGAACAAGACAAGGATGTCCGTTATCGCCTTTCTACTCAACCTATACCTAGAACCCCTGTTTCTTTACACTAAACAAAACACATAATATAATCACCCTCAACACACAACTTCAAAGTATATCTCACTGCCTTTGCAGATGTTCTGAACATATTACTTCGCTACACCAAACTCAGACATAACCAAAATAATAACTGCAATTGAATTACTTTCTTCCAGAGCAACTAGGAATTCAACCAGTATAACATAACTCTTAAATGGCAAAGCATAATGCAAGACTGTAAAAGATGGAATAACCTTAAGTTACCATTTCTGGCCAGAGTATCAATAATCAAAATGAACATTTTACCTAGACTAACATATATATTCATGACATCACAGATAACTATACGTAATAATTTTTTCAAACAAATTCATACCTTAGCAAAATTCATATGGGAACCCACAAAAAACAGAATCTTGTATCAGAAACTAACACATCCCAAGAGCAAAGGGGGTCTGAACCTGCCAGATTTTAAAACTTATTACTCTATTAACAACACTAACAGAATATTGAGAATAGCAGAACATAACCAAACAATGAAAACTTGGTCACCTCCTTGGGTGACAATATTCTATAGGTACATTAAAGCACTAAGCATCAACAAACAAAAAAGATTTACAAACCTATAACATTATAGATCCCTTAAAGCATTCTATAAATATAACACAAAAACTCTTTCATTTCTTAAACCTTGGGCAAGCTATGGTAACACTACAACCCCTCCATAAAAATCCAAATCTAAAACTAAACAAGATGCTAGACCTGGATTATTTTCCTCGATTAAAGGACAAAATAATCCAAGATATCTAGTCGTACGTTAACTGTACAACCCAAGAAATGAGAAGTAACCTAAATCTTCCCAAATCATATATAATAATTCTAAGACAAATCAAAGAGTTGTGTTCCAGCTACCTCTAAAACGTTACTATACTTAATAGTGACATGGAAAAAGTACAGTTTTGTACCTACCATAAATGTAGATGTTCGAGGATTCCATTGCTGCAGTCCTGACTATCGGGTATAGTCCGCGTCCCAGTCGGCCCGAATACCAGAGTATAAGGCTGACGTCGGTCAGGGCGCATTAGACTGACGTCAGTACGTCAGGGTACTAATGCGCATGACCGACGTCATATCCTCAGTCTTTTCTTGCCCCAGATGTCAGAAGACCCAAAAAGACAAGTCCCAAAACAACCTGCACCAAAAACATGTATTATATATACAACAATATATATATATATATAAAAAGATAAGCATGTAAACTCACCTACACAACCACCCCTAAACACAGAGGGGAAGGAGGGTAATTGGACTGCAGCAATGGAATCCTCGAACATCTACATTTATGGTAGGTACAAAACTGTACTATGTTCTTCGTCTTCCATTGCTGCAGTCCTGACTATTGGGTAGAATCCCAAAGCAGAGGTAAGGGAGGCTGGCAAATTATAAAGTAGTAGGAGCTGACAACATGCCTTGTAAAACAGCTGTGGCAAAACCAGCCCTAGTCTTAGAGTATATAGGAAGGTGATAATGCCTAGAGAAAGTATGCACTGAACTCCAAGTAGCTGCTTCCAGAATATCCTTAGTTGCCACCCCTTAGAAATGCTGTTGAAGTGGCAGTAGCCCTAGTGGAATGAGGCCTGATCCCAGCTGGAATCTCCTTACCATGATGGGAATAACAAAATGCAATGCAAAAGCCAATCCACCTAGAAATAGTTTGTTTTGACACAGGCTTGCCCTGTGAACTCAAAGCAAAAGAAACAAGTAACTGCTGAGACTGCCTAAAATTCTTAGTCCTGCTCAAATAATAACGCAATTGCCTGTGTACATCTAAAGTGTGCAAAATCTTTTCCCCTTTATTTTGAGGATCTGCAAAACGTAGGCAAATGAATAGTTTGGTTTAAAGCCACACTAGAAACCACCTTAGGCATAAAGGAAGGATTAGTGCGTAATGATACCCTGTCCTTATGGAAAATCAAAAGGGCTCTACTGCCATAAGGGCCTGCAACTCAGACACCCTTCTTGCAGAAGTAATAGCCAACAGAAAAGCAGTCTTCCATGACAAATATTTCAATTCAGCAGTAGCTGCAGGTTCAAAAGGTTGTAGAGTAAGTTTTTCCAACACAAAATTGAGATCCCAAGCAGGAGTAGGAGCTCTACGTGGGGTCTTATATTCTTTGCCCCTCTAAGAAACTGCTTGAACAAAGGATAAACAAAGGTGGGTCACAATCATAGTGAGCTGAAATTGCTGCAGCATGAATCTTTATGGAAGAGAAGGACAAACCTTTGTCCAATAATTCAGTAAGATATTGAAGAGCCACACTCAAATTAGGCTCTGAAATCTCCAAATTCTTTGCTGTACTCCAAAATAAAAATCTCTTCCATTTTTCTGTACACTCTCCTAGTACTAGGCCTTCTAGCTTCCATAATCACATTTAAAACTTGTTGAGGAAGGTGAGACCTGCTGTGTTTCAACACAGAATATGCCAGGCTGTTAGATGAAGAGAGTGAAGCTTGACATTGAGCAGATGACCGTCCTTCTGAGATAACAGATGAGGAATCAGAGGTAAAGGCCATGGAGGCTTCTTTACCAGACTCCGTAGAAGTGGGTACCAGTGTTGCGAGGCCAATCTGGAGCTATCAAAATCATCCTTGGCCTGTCTTGTCTGACCTTTAATAGTACCTTTGGAAGAAGCGGTAGAGGTGGAAAGGCATACACATGAAGGTTTTTCCAACTGAAAGACAGAGCATCCACTTTCCAAGCTGTGTGATGAAACCCCTTTGTGCAATACTTTGGCAGCTGGTGGTTTAGTGGAGAAGCGAACAGATCTATGTCTGGAGTTCCCCATGACACTGTCAGTTTCTGAAATACATGAAGATCCAGTTTCCACTCGTGGGGATCCATGATTTGTCTGCTTAACACATCTGCTAAGGAGTTCTGTGCTCCTGGCAGAAACCTTGCCTGAAGAGTTAGTTGCAAGCTTAGCGCAGTCTCCCATAAAATCATTGCTTGCCTGCATAGAGGATAAGAATGTGTCCCCTTGCTTGTTGATGTACCACATGACAGTTGTGTTGTCTGTTAGAATCAACACCTGCCCTGGAAGAAGTAACTCCTTGAAAGCCATCAATGCAAACTGGACTGCTAACATCTCCTTCATGTTGATATGTAGATGCTGTAGTCTGGCAGGCCACTTGTCTTGTATCCACTTTCCATTTAGATGAGCTCCCAAGCAATGTCCGAGGCATCTGTCGTTAGAATCTGACTTGCCTCTGGCGGGTCACAGAGAGTCCCTTGTTTAGGTGACATTCCTGAGCCCACCACAAAATTCCTTTTGAATGCAAGGTATTATTTGAATGACAGTGTCCAAATCCTGGCAGTGCTGTGTCCATACATTTTTGAGATACCACTGTAGCTTCCTCATATGCAGTTTGGCATTGGGAAGCACCAGAATACAAGATGCCATGAACCCTAATGCTTGAAGGACTGTCCTTGCAGTCAGCACGGACTGATGAGATAGTTGATGGAAGTAAAGTGACAGACTCTTTTGTTTGTCCGGGGTTAAAAAGGCCATCTGGGCTGCTGTATTCAGTCTTACACCCAGAAAGCACATGTCTTGAGAGGGTACTAGACTGGACTTTATTTCGTTCACAGAATACCCCAGGCATCTTAGCACTGCTATAACATATTCCAGATGCTGTAGAAGGTCTTCCTTTTCTTGAGCCAGAATCAGGCAGTCGTCCAAGTAAGGATAGATTTGAATTCCTTGAAGCCTGAAGTAAGCTATCACTGGAGCCAGAACCTTTGTGAATACTCTGTAGATAAGCCAAAGGGCAATGCAGAGAACTGATAATGAGAATTTCCAGCTCGAAACCGCAGATACTTTCTGCAACTTAGCCTTATAGGCACATGAAGGTAAGCTTCCTTGAGATCTAAAGTTACCATCCAGTGATCTTTGCCCAGCAGAGGTAAAAGCTGTTGTAACGTCAACATCTTGAACTTGGGAATGTCCAAAAACGTGTTGAGGAGAGATAAATCCAAAATTGGTCTCCACGTGTTCCCCTTCTTTGGTACAAGGAACAGGCGAGAATAAAATCCTAGGCCCCTCTCTGACACAGGGACTGGCTGAATGGCCCCTATGTGAAGTAACTGTAAAACTTGCTTGTGAGCCTCTTTTCTTTGTAGAGGAGGAACGTCTGGCATGCCTTTGAAAGGGGCATTGTATGGAAATAAAATCTGTAACCGTGGTGAATGATATCCAACACCCATTTGTCTTGAGTAATTAAATCCCAATTTTCTTTGAAAAGAGACAGTCTTCCCCAAAGGAGCTGCCAGGCGAGAATCTGCTGGCAGCTGAAAACAGGTCATTGGGTCTGTTTACGAAAGGACTGACCCCTGCCCTCACCAGAAGTCTGAGCAGGTGAACTCCTGTTCTAGGCCTAAAGAACTTTGAGCCCTGCCCCTACCACGTCTAGACCTACCCCTAGACTGAGAATCATAAGCAGGATATGTCCACCCCTTAGCAGGCCAATTTCTACTAAACTTTGGTGGCTGCACCTGCAAAAAATCTTTAACAGTTTGCATAGACTTAGCTTTGTCCTCCATTTTCTTTAAAACAGCTTCCACAGGCGAACCAAACAACACATCAGACTGTAAAGGAGCATCCAAAATCCTTGTCTTAACATGCTCAGCTAAATTCTGATCCTTCAACCAGGCATGCCTGCGAAGAACCGAGCTGGTAGCAGCCACCCTCGAGGAGGCCTGTACAGCATCAAAACCACATTGCAAAGAATGCTTACCCACTTGTTCGGACACATGAACCAAATCCAGCAACTCTTTACACTCAATACCTTCCGCCAAAGCATCCACCTTAGATTTCAATTGTGAAAGAAGGTAATTCTGATATTTTAACATGTGAAACTGACAATTCAAAGCTCTCATGGCTAGAGTGGAAGAAGTATACACTTTCTTTCCCCACCTATCCAAAGCCCTCGCCTCTTTATCAGTGGGGACAGGATTTTTAACCACAGAAGCTTTTACACCTTAGGCCCCTGGGAAATAGTTTCTGGGTCCGCCCTAGGACTCTTAAACAAATATTTATGAGCTTGGGCACCCTATAATACCTATCAGGCTTAACAGGAGCAGGAGGCAAAGAGTCAGGGTTCAGGAAGCCTCTGCAAAACATCTTCCACCACATTCAACACAGGAGGAATAGCTAAAGGCCTATGCTGGGGTAAAACAAGAACTCCCTAAGCCTTTTCCTGGAGTCAGAGTAATCCTGGCCTTCCCATTTAAAGTGCTCCCTCATGGAATGCAAAGTCTCTGAAAATGAGAAATCCTCAGGTGGAGACGCTGTAGGAGTGGAATCATCCACATCAGAATCAGAATAGGTAGGATACTCCTGCAAATCTTCCACAGAAGATTCTGAAGCCTCAGAACACTGTTCAAAACTCTCAAACTCAGGTTCCACCCTGGGCCTCTTATCAGGCGGGGGCATAGAACCCCTAATCATAGTAATCAAATCTTCTGCCATCTTAAGCATATGTTTCTTAGGCACAGAACCTGAAATGGTAGGAGAAGCCCCCACTGAAGCTGAAGTAGGCCTACCTCTCATAGAAGTTTTGGCAACAGAAGGAGAGGCCCTAAGTACCTTGGGAAGAGAGGGAAGAACAGTCACCTGAGAAGCCCCCTCAGCCTGGCCTACCTCCTGAGAAGGCACATCCTGTAAGAGTATAGTTTCTGCCTGGGACTCCATGGAAACTCCTGGCAAAACCTCCGGCTCCACTGAGCCTTCCAAGGAACCGACGTCCGGGACTGACGGATCCTCAACGCTAGGCTTTACTGTTTTATCCTTGCGCTTCTTGGAGGAACGCGAGCATCCGACGGCATTTTATAATTGCAACGCTTCCCAAACACTAACCTGGCACAGTCTAACCTCCTCTTAATAGTGCGTTTGTTAAACCTAGCACAAGAGCGGCAACCAACAACGTCGTGCTCAGGCCCTAAACAAGGTATACACAAGGTATGATAATCCCTATGAGGTATCTGTTTCCCACAAGAAATACAGTTATTCACTTTTTCTGACATCCGGTAAAATACTGAGGCAAGAAAAACCAAAATGTTCCCCAACGGGTAGCGGGGGGCAGCCAACTCTGTTTCGGTCTGAAACTCCGGTTTGAAATATTTCAACGCCAACCTGCACTCGCAAAACTGCTTCTGCATCGGACCATGCGGCAAAAAAGACTGAGGATATGACGTCGGTCATGCGCATTAGTACCCTGACGTACTGACGTCAGTCTAATGCGCCCTGACCGACGTCAGCCTTATACTCTGGTATTCGGGCCGACTGGGACGCGGACTATACCCGATAGTCAGGACTGCAGCAATGGAAGACGAAGAACATCTGTACTCTGCTTTGGAAGACTATTCTTACAACAAGGAAAACAATATCTAACTCATATAAAATGATAGGTGAAATCAAATTTCAGAAGGACCTACTTTTCTCTAACTACTGGAGAAAATTAAAACCATCCATAGATGACCAGTAAATAAGTCATGCAATCAAACTAACACTGAAAAGTATACCCCTTAAAAAACTGTCATACACGCAGCTCATGATAAATAATAATGCATATTTCACACCCACAATACTCCACAAATTCAATGCATCCAAATCACCATACTGCCCATACTGTAAGGACCAGGTAGCAGACCTAATGCATATATTTTAGAGTTGCAAATGTGTGTACAAACTCTGGAATTCCCTCAAAATACAACTGCAAAAAATGGGATATCAAACTTCAACTCTAAGATGGGAATTTACCTTTCTACATATTCGCCCATCAAACATATCAGGAAAACAAACGAATATACTTATAATAATTTTCTTACTAATGAAACTATACATAGCTCTCAAATGGTTAGACCCTACAAATATATCTTGGGAGGGATTCAAAAAAATAGCTATAAAACATCTTTTAGCCCATAAAATGGATAAAAGAAACAAATATATGAAAGCCCGAGAAATTTGGGAACAAACCATTAACAACATATTAGCATAAAACATCATACATACTACATAGTACTTACAAGGTACAAAGGAATCTAGAAATATACACACAATCACACATTCAAACTATGGACTTGAAATCCTTATTGTATGTGCTGTTTTTATAACAACAAAATTGAATGAGAAAGCATCTTTGTATATAGTGTAAATAGATATGTTTTATGACCTACATATATAGACTACAATGCATAACACTCACTAATGGTCATGCTGTAAGAATGGAAATGATTGTGTTTTATATAAATGAAAAAACTAAAATAAAAATTATTGAAAAAAAAAAAAGAAATCCAGCGAAAAATACAGACTTCCCGGTATTACACAGTACAGACACAGAAGATTCAAAAAATGCATTACTGTATCCTTTGGGAAGTCACCTACCTCTTGGAACAACTACACTGATAATACTCCCCTAAGAGATGACCTACTTGTTTTGGATTTGGAAACATATGTGGACAGTGACCTAACTTTTGACCAACATGTGACCATTGCTGTAATGTTTCTATACTGCATACCTTATAAATAAAGGGAGTGTGTCTAGATCTAGGGATGTCACTGTTCCTCTTTACTTGGCCCTCATTACATCAGTCATTGAATATAATGCCCTTTTTTGGCATGTATCTCTCCAGACACATGCACCAACTGCAACCACCACAGATATATCTTACTAAAAGGATACAAGGCCTAAATAACATGTCCCACATGGACTGACTCAAAGCTCTGTCACTATACTCGGTATCTTACAGACTGCTAAGAGGTGACCTGCGTCTGGCAGACAAGGCATCCACTGACCCATTATTGGTAGATTTACTGCACATCAGCAAGTCAGATGGCATCAGAATACTTGGTCTAGGGACTGAAACCTCTTCTGCAACATCAACAGAATGGTTTGGAGTGACAGGTGTATCTCAGAGAGGGTACAGCTACTCTGGAACAGACTCCCCATTCACATAAAATAAAGTTCATCCCTGTCCATGTTCAAGCATAACTATGAATGGGAAACAGGAAAAATTACTCCGGGACTACCCTCATTTACTACTAATACACATAGGCCTCTCATAAATGCTTTATCCCATGCATGGGTCCATTCAAATTATCTGTGGTATGATCCCAGTTATTCTCATTAGGAGTAATATAGAATTATTAATCATGGGATGGATAAGGCCAACTTATAACCAAATGAGATAGGTTAATTTGAGCACAAAAAGGAAAATTGGCTAGGTTTAAAACAGCCTGCAAGGGCAGCTAGTCTAGTACTTACCTATGATCCTATAAGTGTGAGACAGATGGGGCTGCTGTTTGAGGTACCAGGTTGCAGGGGTACCAATGACAGAAAAAGCTATATTTTCTAATTAAAAAATATATATTTTTAAGTTCTCCATTTGAGAAATTTAGAGACTCGCAGTTCTGGCAACTTTCTCTCTCTCTCTCTCTGTAGTGCTGATACAGACAGAGAGAGAGACTGAAAGAGATGCGATGGTATGCAACAGCTTGACAACAAGGATCTCCCTCCTCTGTTGATGTAAAATACAATGATATATATGAACACTCAGGACTCTATAACAGAACAGGGCATTGTTGGCTGTGGAGAGTAAAGACTGAACAATAAAACAAAATTATAATCTGTTTACCAGTTAATAAAGGGGAATAGCAATGAGTACCCCATTTTGGGTGTGTTATAAAACAATGGGCTATGTTTCAATAAAGGGATGACGTTATCATGAACATACTAACAAATTGATTGAAATTGCATTTGAAAACTGAAATGAAAGGAAAAGAGGAGAAGAGCTACACTACGTAGACAAGATGTGAAAAACTGGAACAACTGCAAGGAGAGGTTCTACAGGTTTCTGATCAGAAAGACTATAGAGGAAACTATGAGAAGGGAAAATTACATGTTAAAGAAATATAAGAAGGGAAAATTACATTTTAAAGAAAAATTTGGTTTCAATGCAATTTGAAGAAAAAATAAGAATATTATATGTGGGACGTAAACCGGGTCTATATTAGAACATCGAAGTTTCAGGTCTTCGAATGTTCTAATATCGACACCTAGTAACCGAAAACCGGTAAGACCGAAAATTTAGAACATCGAATTTTTTCCTAGGGAAAAAATACACACAACACAAACACACCAAACAAACAGCAATCCACACACATACACCTAAAATCTTACATCTAAACCTACACTAAACTGTACATACACCACTATCTACCCACTTACCTTAACCCAAACCCTAACCGTAAGGTCCGTAACTATCGCACACACACCTCACCCGAGCCCTAACCCTAACTCACCTATCCCACCCTAACCCTCCCGTCCAAACATTCACACACTTACCTGCGCCCTAACCCTAACTCACCTATCCCACCCCAACCCTCACGTCCACACAATCGCACACTAACCTTAACCCGTCCGTAACTTTCCACTGCAGAGCTGAAAATAGCGAAGCGACAGGAACGGACAACCAAATTCTTTCCCTAGGAAAGAATTTGGTTATCTAAAACTTCGCTATTTTCAGCTTTCGGATACTAGGTGTCGATATTAGAACATTCGAAGACCTGAAACTTCGATGTTCTAATATAGACCCCATAAACCAATACATTTGCCAAGAAAAAAAAATGTGAAGAAAGTGAAACTTCGGAAACCAAAGAGAAATGTTTTGTCTAAGAAAAGATTTAATAAGCAAAAATATTCATCTTTTCTGTAAATTGCTAAATAAAGAAATTGGGGAAAGGCTGAATACTAAATGAAAGACAGAATAAAAATGAAGATAACATTTTTGGTAAGTGATTGAGGTGTGAAACATCACATGGCATACTAACTAAAGTTGTGAAACTGATCAACATAAACAAAAAAATGTGTTTTGTGACAAAAGGAAAAAGGATGTTTAGAAGTTTTAGGGAAGAAAATTTGTGGTGTTAATTTGTAATTAGAAGTAAAAAAAAAAAAGATAAAAAAAAAAAAAAAAAAAAAAAGATTTACGGCAAGGAGAATGGTGGTGCATACTCTTAAAAATTTGCAAACGCATGACATAATGATAAAATATGACAAAAAGTTAAATGCGGTGTGTGTGTGTGTGTATATATATATATATATATATATATTCCTTTGTTAAAACACATTTTTGAAAATAAAAATATGTTATTATATAAAATAAAAATGCCACTATAATTTGGAGGGTGTAATGTAAAGGTAGTAGATGGGATTCATAATAGAAACATATATAAAATAAATAAAATCAAGACATCTATTATAATTATGAATTTCAAGTCATAATAATAGACACGAGTCAGTCAATGATTACAAATGTCAAATGCAGATGTTAGCCCAGAAAATGTATGGAAAGTACTGGGGTACTTGTTTTATTTATTTCAAAAATTAAATGTAAATATTAGACATGACCAAATGTCAACTAGGACATCATTTTAGGGGTACTATGTAATGAGCAGGGGACCCAAGAAGTGCTAATGTCTTGTGTTAACTTAGTAAAATTAGTTAATCCCAGGAAATCATAAGCATATGAAATGGCTAGGCAGATCAGTCAATAACAATAACTTAAAAGATTTAATGCATGAATTTAAGGATTATGGTGCTTACACCCAGCAAGATGACCCTTGACATCATTTTGTAGGAATCATGAACATTTAGGACATAAAATAGTAGTAGCAGAAAAAGACTATTATGAGTGCTACCATCAGTATACGAGTAACTTTCTCTCTCTCTCTCTATATATATATATATATATATATATATATATATATATATATATATATATATATATATATATACACATCAGGACTATACAAAGAAGTGTCCTAAATTTACAATGCAATATGATGGGTGCCAATCTACAGACATGTTCACTAAAGAAAGACTATGTCAATGCAGTATGCTTTTGGCTTAGCATTTAACTTTGGCATACAGGATATGAAAGTTATGGGTACTTATCATAATGAAAGATCTGTAAGAAGAGGTCCACCAGCCCCTGGTTAGGACAGGTGCTCCTGGTATCATTATGAATACCAGGTAAAACTTTTCCAGACTGCCAACTTCTCTCCCTGTCCCACAATACACCAGTTCTGCTGCCTTCACCAATTCATCCTATAACAGTTCATCAGAAAAAAAAAAAAGACTTAAAAAGATTAATCCACAAGACCACCCAGCTCTAAATGCAGGGAGAATATATGAGCTGATGAGGAACTCCAGACTTTTTCCCTAGGTTTCACAATCTGTCATCTGATCACAAACAAATGGAAGGAGGTATTCACCATCAGACAGCAGGTAATGGTAAGGTAGGAGCATGAAAACAACCAACATATTTCGTAAGATTATTTCTGGCTGGATTACTGTTACTTTATCAAATAAACAGAAATGTAACTAGCTATTTTTTGTGGGGAAGTAGAGCCTGCGGAAAAAAGACTGTTGCTACTCCTATTAATAATTTGACAGTGCCTATCACAGTCAACTTAATTAAAAATATTACATTAACAGGAGGTGAACAGTTCAAGCAATGGGGCAACCAGTGTGTAAAAGAAGCAGAAATATTTGCAAGAAATCTTTAATTTTGAAACACTGTCAGTCACTTGAACACTGTCAAACAAGTGAAGACATTCTTTAATGAAACTGTTATTCTGGAAGGGCAGTGCATGAATGCATGTTAACAGCAACAAACCAATATATTTTTATTAGAATAAAGTTTTCTAAACCTCATATTTTCAGACAGCTTTAATCCCAGTCAACTGCTGCATGCAGTGCCAAAAAAAGCATAATTTTTTGGAAGCAGGCAGCATGTGTACGGAAGGAACTGAAACGTTTCTGTAATATTTTATGAAAGGAAAAAGTGTAATTCATATTTTAGCTTTCATAATTTTACTACAGTTTCCAAACATATCTAATACAGTTGCTCCTTCATAATATGACAACTTGCATATCACAAGTATGGACACACTAGTACTTCTCAGGAGAATAAAACTGTACATATCAAAATCATGTTAGACTTTCATAAAATCTGAACATCAGCATTTATCCCTTTCTAAAATGGTTGTTTTCAAGCATTTTAGTGTTATGGAAAAATATGATGTGGTTGAGATGCAGCTGTCCCTGCCCACTGTAACTAAATATGCAAGTGAAGTACCATATACATGGAGTACCACATGTCCTATCTTGACAGCATTGTCTTTAAAATGTCAAAATACTTTTGTGAAATAACCCACAGAATAATTGAAGGGCTGCATATTCAATAAATGTGAATGGCTACAAAGGTTTATGAGATTTAGCTTTTAAAAGCATGGGCAAATAACTCGTACTAAGGATGCTAAATGCAGTAAATAGCAAAAATTTTTCTGCATTAATGTGATATAACATTAGAACCACCAGATATTGAGAAATGTGCTGAGAAAACTGATAAGTTATAGCTGGTCCTTCACCTGTGAGCCAACAATACAACTCAAAAACACAGGTACCAAATATAGTTTACGGCTTAATATTAAAATATAATGTCCAGAACATTTTACTATGAAATGCCAAAGTTTCAGAAAAAAAGTTCTGCACAGTTAAACACTACTCATATGTGTAAATGGCCAATGTGATAAAGGCTGAAAATTAAATGAGATTCAATTTCAGAAAGCCTAAAAGCATGTGACTTTTGTTAAAGGTACCAAATTATACATTTCAAAATATGTGCAGACAGCTGGTATAATATCAGAATTAAAACTAATATGCATCTCTCCCTAAAAGTGAATTTTTGGCCATTTTAAATGTTAAACTAAAAGAATGCGAATTTTAAAATATCACACAAAAACTCAAAAATACAACTGCAACCTCATATCTGCACCAAGAAGTAAACAATGCAAGTACATTTTTTAGATAAGTATTGCACTACCCTACTCTGAAAACATCAACAGAAAAATATCAGTTTTAGAAATAGAGATACTGAAAAAAAAAAACCCACAAACAGATCAAAACAATCACTGGGGACTGAAATGCAGAACTATCAAATATTCACTTTAGAACAAGTAACTTTTTTTCTCAAGATGACATTGTTAAAAGCTATTAAAACAAAACTATGTTTACTTGTTTTACAGTAACGTAAACTGCACTGTTGGGACCACTCGGTCACGATCTTAACTATACAGAAAGTAAATGTACACATAGAGCCCATTTCCAAAAGACCTGTTCATAGTGCAAGTCATCTGTACCGGAGTAAGTCACTTACACTGACAGCAGGTGTTTTTGGAATCTGGTCCCTGTAGTAAGCTTATTTATAGACAGGCCTCACACCGAGAGCAACTCTTTTGGAATATGGCCTATAATCTAAACAAAAGCTCAAAACAATAACAGTATCAGTCCAACATAGAACATTTATCAGACCTAAAAACTAAAATTTATGTTGCATCTGAAAGTAATGTTTTCAAGCATGTAAATGATATAGAAAAAAAATAAAAACAAAACATTAAAAATCAAGCCTCTCTACACACATATTCGGAATGTAGCTGCCACAGGCAAATGTGACTTCAATCTAATGTTTTATTCAAAGAATGACACCTCAACACTGCAACATTTCCCACACAACCCACATTACTGGCAGTGATGGCATATGACCAAAGTGCCTTGTTTGAGGCGCAGTCTCATACTTTGTAAGTTTATTTTGCGGGTACAACTAGCTGAGAATAACTTAGAATAAGCCACTGGTAATGTATTGGTCAAACATTTTAATAACCTCAACAGACTGTAAAGTAACTAAACGCTTACCTGGTGGCCTCTTGGTACTTCCTGTCAGAAGAAAATAAGTGGTTGTACTGTGCCTTTTTGGAAGCAGTGTGCTGTGCAGAGTTCAAAAGGGAGTGGAGTATCAGATGTTATCTAGAAGGAGAACAGAAATTCAAAAAGTTTGCTTTAGTTAACAGCAGTGGGATGACAATGTGTCAGTATTTATCACTTGTACTGTGCTCTTTTCCCTTTTGGTAGCCATTTTACTCCCATTACACCCTAATGACTTCAGGTAATCAGAGCCCTGTGCCAGACATCTAATGGTGGTTCATTATTTCTCTTTTAAAAGGTAATAACTGATAAGTGTGAGTCTTGTCCACTGGCATAGATTTTTCTGCTTTTGTCCTCACTAACTCCACTTTACAGTGGAGGTATGCAATGGTTCTAAACACTTAAACCAGTGGAGGCTCCAGCCTCCAGTTTCACGAGCCTTGCTCCTTCACCAGGGTGTAGTCAACCAAAATAAGGTAATTTCTTATAGCCTTTCTGCTAGACAAAGCAATCATGTCACCAGCCTTTAATTCCACACCTCTGATCTGGTATCCCAGCACTTGGGCAATTATTTAAATCCTTACTCTTGGTAAGGACAGCAAATACCTTGTCTGTATACATGGCATCTGGCTAACCTGCTTTTACAGACCAACCGTAGTATCTACAAGTAGCAAAGGTATGAATATTTAATTTAGAGTAGATACTAAAATATCTGCTCCATGGTTAAACATGTAGAAAGAACAGTTTGCTTCAGGTGAGGGGGGGGGGGGTGAAAATGGTTGACTCATCTAACTGCTTTGTTTTGCCAAGAAAGGGGAGTGTTAAGATCTCCTCCTCCCTTCAATAGAAACAGTGGAAAACAATTACACAGCTTTGTTTGTTTGTTTTTTAATCAGCTGCTGTGTTCCTGACATTAGCAGGATTAATTGCACATCTAGGATTGACAAGAACCTGACAGGGTTAACAAAGATTTAAGTGTTTCTATGATATGGCATGCAATTAGTAAAAGACTACAAGAAAATCCTAGTCAAGCTAGAGTTTTTACAGTGAGTCCTTAAAACCTCTTGTAAAAGAGGACAATGGGATATATGCATATGACCAGTTAAGGATATCAGGTGTTTCAGCTATATAGCAGTTCTGAATGCCCATGACTTTTTTCCTTTTTAAGTTTGTTAATGGACAAATTCAAGCCAATAAAGCTAAACCCGCTAGCTGTCGACATGCATATATCCCATAATCCTCTTTTACAAGAGTTTTTAAGGAATCACACAGTGAAAACTCTAGCTTGGCTAGGATTTTCTTGTAGTTTTTTACTAACCGGTTTGGCTGTGTGTCCTGTTTACTCTTTTATTTATATGATATGGCATGCAAGCGGAAACGAATACCGCTTTCGGGTTATTATACAATAGCAATTTCTTTTGGCTTCTCCCGTTAGGGGTTACCACGGTGTATCACCAGTCCACAAACTGATTAGCAGTGGAGTTTATACGGTGTTGAGTTGTCAGCCCGGATCCCAACTTTCACAGAAGGACCACACACACACGCACACACACACTTGCACCTACCTGCATGCCTTTTAAAACTCACTCGACCACAGGGAGGACATGCAGACTCCACAAAGAAGGCATTCCAGCTGAGAATCAAACAGAGAACCTCTTGCTGTGAGGCGACAACACTAACCGCTGCACCACCATGGCCCTTCAATAATGGAACCATACTGTAGGAAGAAAAGAAACCCAAGGATGGAGTTAAACTGTAGGAGAGGGCAGAGTTTTTCTTTAAGGACAGCTTTAAGGGCATAAAGGCTAATATTGTATAATAAGTAAAGGACCTCTAAACGTCTGAGAATATATTACTAAAACGTTAAAGGTGGTAAATTGACCATACAACATATTAAAACTAATTGCATGTATTCATTTGGTGTAAAGGTTGCCATCTGTCAATTATAAATGTTTCCTGGAATCTCCACATGTTAGTATCCTCAAATTCTCCAATTGCAGGTGAAGGCTTTAAGAATAAGGCTTTATGCCATTCTAGGCCTATTAAATCTTTGACCAAGCTGACACCCAACTACAACTGTAGGCAACAGCTGCAGCCTTCCTATCATTGCCTTTGCCTTAAATCTCTGCCCCAGTTTCTGGTACTCAAGAGAATGAAGCAGGGGATGGAACAGATGTTGCCACCATACCAGTTTTGTTATTTACCTAACCATAAACTAAAGTCACTTGTTTTATGCTGCAATCTTGCACTTTTTATGCCTACCTAGAGCAATGAACTAAGCAACAATATTTCTTTAAACTGCATTATCTTCCTTTACTTAAAACACTACTTTCTTATTTTATACTTTCTAGCATCTACATTTCTGCTGACAGGTAGAGCCAGGTTGCAACTCCTCAGTAATACTTAACTCAGCCGGCACTTCTATCTCAACCCTATAACAAGAAATTTCTGACTCCTTGGTAATCATGAACCTTTCAATACAGAACACCCAGCTCCATCTGGTGCCATTTTAAGTGCCCCTCATCAGTCTACTGCTTGTGCAATTCAAGCTCCTGACTAGGACAGTCACCCTGACTTTTCAGCAGCCCTAAAATCTATTTCCGTCCCCTTAATATAGCCCATTCCTTCCCCACTTCTCATTTATCTTTTTTCTTAAGGTCAACCAGTAAGGTGACCCAACAGTACACAGTAAAGGAAATTGGACTAGACACGAAAACACTCAATCATATTCTCCCTTTGCAGATAGATTTTCTTGGCACTTGTTTCCTTTTTGTCTTCATTTTTCTTTCCCGACTTACCCTCAATTCCCACCCAACCCCTCCTCCACTACATATGTAGCCTAGTAACTCCAACCACCATCTGATCCATAACCTTATCACAACACACTACTCCATCCATAACAAATAAACACTCCCAGTCATCCATTAATCTAGCCTTGCCTAAAAACTCCTCATCCTCTCAAAAGATAATTTCACTACCCACAAACAGCTCACCAACCCACTATAATTCCAACAGTATAATTAACCCAGCACAAACATATTCAACAATCATTTTCCCATCACTTTTTCAATCCCTGAAGTTTACTCTCTAACTGAAAATCATTCCCACAATTTTCTTGTGACTTATTTCCACAAACCCCTATAGCTCATTCCCTTCTAACCTCCTATTTATCTCATAAACCATCTTATTTCCTCACCTATCTAAACCTACTACAAACTATAAATCTACTCCACCTTTAACTCAAACCACATTTAGCCTTTACTAACAATGATTCAAGCCCATCTACTTATCTTGCCTCCCCACCCATTTAACCTCCTGTCACTTTCAACGTAAAAACACTTTGGTAACCAACAGCACCAACTCTCAGCTATCTATTACCACTCATCCTTATTTTCCAATAGCTCCTCACCTGTTCACATGATTATTTATTTAAAGAACAACTTGTTATTCACAAACAAATCCATTACTCCAGAACGTATGCCCAAACATAAAATAAAATTAAAGCTAAATTAATTACAACCCACCCTCATTACCTAATAACTAAAAAGCAGTGTAGAGTCATTCATCCAAATCCAGACCTTATCACTCAAAAAGAAACCGTAACCAAACAACAAAATCATCTAGCCATCACTTTTTCAATATCAAACTAAAAGCATAACAAAACTCCAGAATTCCATGCCTGGATTGCACATTGCTTCCCAGATAATACTGTCACTGAAAGATGGCTAAAATGAAACAAAGATTGGAGATACTGCCTCATGTGAGGAAACACAATTAGCAAAACAGAACCCATAAAAAGTTTGTGGTGTTACTATCATTTATAAAAAAAACTCAGCCTCTCCTTACAACCCCAAAAAACAGCACCATCAAAGAATGATAAAATCCTCATTACTACTCAGGCTTAACAACTGCATATGTATAACTGGAATTTGCATAACCCATGGCAACAACACAGGTGTAGCCAAATAATTCCTTCCTTTCTTGGGCCTCAGCAAATATCCAAAAGGAAGGCATTGTACTGGAAGATATGAACATAGACTGGGAGTCAGTAAATAACTCCATCAACGCAGCTATAAATCCATACGGTTTCACCCAGTGTATCACCTCATCAAGTAGGTTTAACAAATATAGTGATAGTGAGGATCCAAATCAGTGGTGGATTTCCTAACACCCCAAACAAAATCATCACCTCAGACTCTCTCCCTGATAACTCAAGTGACTACCTCCATACCTTTGCTATAAGTGATAACATCTCTACTCATAAACGCTACCACTATAATCATGTTAACAACCTAAGCTCTTCCAGGAAGATAAATTCATCTCAGATTTAAAATCAATAAATTAGTACAGATTATACTACAACCTTTACATCATTAATTATCTGTATTCTCTGATTGGGAGATGTGTTTTTAAATTGAGGTATATGCTTGTGATTCTTGAGGATCTGATGAAGCATTTTTATGTGAAAGTGCTTATCCTGTACCTTTATTAAACACGTTTTTATTCAGCTTCATGTGCTTTTTATGCTGTCTGCCCTGGTAGTCATACTGTGTTGTTTTTTTCTTTGTATTATACTACAACTGTCAGTCTCATTATTTAACTTCACGTTTCTCAAAATAATCAATGCACATGCCCCTTAAGAACTAAAAGGGCTAAAGCTAACCTAAATCCATGGCTTACTAAGAATACAAAACAATTAATTGTTGACAGAAAAAAAGGCTTAGAAAATCCAGACTGAATCTAAACACGAGAAACATCACCAAACAAAAAATTAGACCTGACAAAAAAAATTCTTATTACTCAAAACTCCAAACTGCAATAAAAAACAACTCCATACTCTTCTGGTTATTAGTTAATGTTAATCAACTACTGAACCCTGGCTGCATCAAGCAACCAACTGCCTTTGTAAACACCTCCTCCACTCGATTCATTACCCACCTTCATTGAATCAGTAGCCTCACTCTTAAAGCCCCTTCCCTCCTCTAAAACATCTCTACCACCAATCCCTCATTCAACCTCCAAGCTCTCTCTCTCTTTAACACATATTTACCTGAACCATTAAAAATGTATTTTTGAAATCAAGGCCTACTAATCCTAAACCTAACAATCTATGAGAATATCTTATAAAAAAAAAGCAGTTGAGGCTCTGGAATACCCTGTTTATATCTAAATAAAACAAACCATTAAAGAAAGCTACATCCCAGATTCCAGGAACAAAGTCTTATATCTTGTATCTTACCTTTACATAAAGGTAGCAACTCCACTGAGGTATCCGATTATATAGCCATAGCCATTCTACCTCCACTAACAAAAATCACAGGGAAAATAGGCCCATTCATACCTGCTTATCTTCATCATCATTCAAAATAATTGACTGAAACCACACAACATACTTTTTGCACTCACCATAGTACTATTACCATACTCCTCAACACTGCAGTATTTCTCGACCTCTCTGAAGCTTTCAACACTGTTTCACACTGAAAACTAATCCTAAAACTGTTCTCCCTTTGTCTTCATTCCACAACCCTTGCCTGGTTTGACAGCAGCATATTCAACAGAAAGCAGGCTGTCAAATGGCAAATAACCTTTCACCCTTTCTCCCTATTATCAGCTAGTGATTCACAAGGATTTATACTCAAACCCTCTACTTTTCAATATGCTTGCAAATGACCTTCACTCAGCTAGCAAGCATGCAATAACCATCCAGTGTGCAGATGACTGTACTCTACTCATCTGTGCCATCAAAAGTATGGTAAAAATCGCAAAAGTCAAAACTCAGTAATCTCTCATGTCTACTGGCTGACTCACAATTACTCCTATACCCCCAAAAAACCCAAATTCATCATATTCACACCAAAACAACTCTCTTTACAAATGTCTCTCTTTATCCTAACCTCAACAAACGCCAGACATGAACTAGTTACCTTTGCAATACTTCCAGGAGTTATCATAGATGAAAACAGGAAATTTGACTACCACACTACAGAAGCAGTAAAAAAGACCCATCAGAAATTTGGTACCATTTCCCGACAAATGATGCAAAAAATACATTGCATCGACCTTCCCATGACCAACTTTACTACACGCATCTCCAATATCTGTTAATCTACAAACAGCACAAGTAAACGGTACTGTAACAAAATAGCTAAATTTGCTTCAGATATGCCCTATAGAACCTCACCACTGTGAAGCTCACAAGCAACTCCGCTAGCCCAAATTATCATACCAGTTAACCATAGTTCATATCCTCATCTAAAACCTGGTAAATGCCGTAGTGTATGTCAATTTTTGTACCACTAGCAACCAAACCAAGCTCATCAATTTACAGACAAATCCCTACTAGCAATAACAAAATCTAATAACTCCACTGGGGATGCTCTGTGCTCCTTGGATGTCTCAAAAACCTGGAATTATATCCCCTTCATACTCAAAGAAATTAGAAACATCACATCATTCAAGGCTGAACAAAAATTTTACCTCTTGGACTCCTGGTTTTGCTCATGTTAAAATGCTGGCTATCTTACCACCTACAATCCTGACAAACCTGACCGCCTACAAATCCACATCTCTCCCTATGATATACTTCCCACCTCCCTGTCTAGCCAGTTTCTTTCTACATAATTATTCCCTCATTACATTCTTACTCTCAGGTCCTTCCCACTTTAACCAATTTTCTGAACGGACTACACTTTTACTCTTCATATCCGATATCCTACACTATTATTATCTAACAGGAGTAAATATTTAATATTTCCATTGTACTGCATACAGTCATTACACCTCTGTTTTAAGCTATGCAAATTGCTTTTGTCCTACCCAATATACTTCCAAATTACTACTGCACAAAAAAAATGGGAAATCTTAGGTAGAAATCCACAAACACAATGTATGTATGATAAGTGCTTTCGTTCCTTTAGTACAAGTAGTGGAACTTCATCTTCTGAGTTATTGCAAAATTGTTGACACATTTTAACTATTATGTTCTGGGGCTTCTCCTCAATGACGTACACTGAAAAGGGTCAGAATATTGCCCAGTGGACTATCCCAGTTAACTAATACAATAAATAAATTGCAAAATCAATTTAAGAACTGATATTTACACAAGACCAAACAGCTAGCACTATTAAACAGTCAAAACACATCTACGACTTTTTTGACTGCCTGGACTTAAGCTATCTTAAAACCAGCAATATGGCATATAATTTGCATTTGTTTTTTTACAAATCAATATATTCTTAAGTATTTTTATACTATGTAAAAACGTAATGTTACAACTCATTTGTACATCACATAGCTGATAAACTGTATGTAATTAGTACATTAACAACCTATGCATATTCACATCAAGCACATGGATATGGAAACAGCACCTACAGTTTTAAAACACAGTGCTCAAGTATGCATCTAATCTGGGCAAATATGTGCAAAAAAAAAAAAAAATGCAGAACAATGCATCCAAGAGTGCTGACTTAGTCTCATTAAGCAATCAACAGACATTATTAATATACAGTGCTTACTGTAAACAAACACAATTTTGTGATTCTTTAACTTCTACAATTTGCCAAGAGCTGTAGCGCAAGTAAAACTGCACACAAGAAGCATGTACTACAGGATTCTCACACAATAGATGTACAGAATATTCTGTACGATCATGTAAGTATGCTTATATTATCCACCAAAATAATGCCACATCCAACTTAAGTGAGAAGCTTCCAGCTATGCACCACAAGTTGTGCTAAATAAACTTTAAATGTATTCCAACAGGATGGCTCTCTGCATAATTAACAATTGGAAACTAAAGTGTCCTACGGTAGACTGACCTATTCATAAAAAGGTTTTACAGGCATGCAACTGGGAGGGCAGAAGCAAGCACAGCAGGTTAATGTCAAACAGTAGAGACAAAACTTACAATCAGCCTACCAGGAAAGCAACTCAGGATAGATTATGTTTAGCCAATTGTTTTTTCTCACATGGGAAAAGGCTAGAGGTTATGTTATATGGATTATACAGTAAAGTATTACATAAGAGCACAAATAGGTCAGAAGGCCTCACATGGAAGAATATGGGAGTACAGTTACATGAAAACAGGCACAGATTACAGATAACCTGAATCATAGATCTCAACCACTTACCTCCAGAATCAGGGACAAATCCAGAAATATCCAGGGATAATACCAGTACTATTAACTTAAGAAGTTCACAGGCTAAGAGAATGCAAACTGACTTTTTTTAAGTAAAAGAAGTCTATAACCTTAACTGTTGTCATTATTTAAGTGCAACCCACAACTGTTTCTCTCAAAATCATCAGTTTTATGAGAGAGCTTGGGGAACAGAACAAAATTTAGAGTCAAGATCAGGATGTCCCTGAAAATGAGGTATAACTTAAATAAACAATTGCTTCACCTAAGAGAAACCGAAGCCAACGGGAGAAAAGCACTATGAATATGTAACCAGCATAGGAGGAGTTAACAATATTATCTCAAAGACCAAGGGTTGTGAAAATAGGATCTAGAAAAATGTACATTTGGAGCTTTCAGGGAGGAGTTAATACAATTTGATATTCTATGCTAAACTACTGCATTAGAATCATTCTAAATGTTTTACATTATATTTTCATTTCTTACAACCAGTAGTGGCCAGCTACACTGACCTAATTTTGTTTCTCAGTTTCTGTCTTCCTCCACAATGCAGTACGTATCTCCTTTGCATAACTTACAGTAAACACAATAAAGCCTTTTTTCAGCTACAGTAAGAATGTGTTCACCAGAAGATTCTTGGCCTATGGAATCAGCGTTCATTTTCATTTTTCACTGAATGTTCTAAATCCATGAAAGAACGGCTGCTCTGAAGCTTTTTCCATGGTACATTTAAACCTTCTTCTAAACAAGACAGATAAACAGCAGATTTTTATTCCATAGTCAAATCTTTAATTCTTTAACAACAATTACTGGACTTTCTCCCCATGTCCTTCCTGTGGTGAGAAATTTGTCAGTTCAATTTATCAGCACTGCTCCTTCATTTATAGCTGACAGTTGTAACATCAAGCAGGTGGAAACACAGGCAATATTTACTTCATTGTCAGACCATCCTTAACCTATGTGCAGTTATACGGATAAAAGCAAGTCTTCACTACTCAAAACTGAGAGTACTTGCAAGATTGTAAAGCAACACTGCATAAACAATGAAGTCATTCCTGTTCTTCACATAAACATTTATACAAAAATTAAGTCTATATAAAGGATTTCAATTTATCTGTTAATGAGCACTTTACTGACCTCAGCAATATCCCGTCTCATACATACATGCAAATATTTCAAGCACAGGCATTAGTGCCCTTCTAGCCTGCCAATATATCAAAAAGTACAGTTGTATAATATCTTATCATAACAGTAGACATCCTTCCCTTCACTGTTGCAGTATTCCTTACGTCTAGAATTCCATACCTAGGGCAGGCTGATGTCGGCCAGTATGCCAAAGCCTTAGGTTGCTTTAAGGTATGCCGTATGTCACAAGTATGCTCCTTGTGTAGCATAGGGAATAAAGGTGACGTCTGGAAGTATCATCCTCAGAACTGAAAACCCCAGTAGGAATGCCAGTTCGAAGAAAACCAAGAGGTAACCAGTACATCCAGAAGAGAAATGGACCAGGGAGAGAGTGAATACTGCAACAGTGAATGGAAGGACATCTACTGTTATGGTACGATTTTATATAACTGTACTATGCGCTTCCACATCACTGTTGCAGTATTCTTTACATCTGGGAAGAGTGCCAAAGCTCAGGAAGAAACATGGGAGGAGGAAGGACCAGCAGAGCTCTCTAGGAAGGCATGAAGGATGGCCCTAGCAAAACCAGCTGTAGCTCTGGAGATTCCATCCAACTTGTAATGTAGGTAAAAGCATGCAAAGAAGTCCAGGCAGCTGCCTCAAGAATAGAGTTAGTATCCAAACCCTTGAAAAAAGCACCAGAAGAAGCCACAGCCATAGCACAATGAGCCTTTACAAAAGAAGGATGGCTCCTTAATATGAAAACGATAACAAAAAGAAATAGCTTTACAGATCCAAGAAGAAATTGTTTGCTAGGATATAACTAATCCTAGTGACCTAGGATGAAAAGAAGCAAACAACTGATCAGATTTTCTAATAGGCTTAGTCTTATCCAAATAAAATCTGAGTAGTCTCATCTAAAATATGCAGCAACCTCTCACTGTCAGATTGCAGACGGGGGGAAAAAGTAGGCAAATGAACAGACTGATTAAGTGACAACTCATTAACCACCTTGGGGATAAAAAAAGGATTAGCAGTCAAGGACACCCTGTCCCTATGAAACACCAAAAAAGGAGGACAAGCCATAAGGGCCTGAAACTCAGAAACCCATCTGGCAGAAGTAAGGGCCAACAAAATAAGTCTTCCAAGAGCAAAACTGCAAGGAAGCTGAAGCAGCAGGCTCAAAAGGAGCCAGAGTCAATTTCTCCAAAACAAAATTAAAACCCCCAGGGAGAAGCAACATCCTTCCTGTGAGGCCTAATATGAAGGATGACTTTAAGGAATTGTTTAGCTTCAAATCTAGAAGCTAAGGAGGAAATTAAAGGCAGACAAGCAGAGACAGCTATTAAGTGGGCCTTAACAGAAGAATAATCCAACCCAGCATTGAGCAATTTACACAAATAAGAAACAAAGGAACATCCACAGAAAGTGGATCCAGGTTAAGAGAGAGACACCAAACAGGAAACCTCTTCCATTTGGATAAGTAAGATTTCCTAGTATTGGGTTTTCTGGCCTCCTGCAGGACCCTAAGCACTTCCTAAAAAAAAAGTGTCTAAGTGGAATCAAAATCCTATCACCCACAGTGTCAGTTGAAGAGTGGACAGGTGGGGATGGAGGAGAGATCCCTTGTCTTGTGTGAGTAGGTCCACCCTGTGAGGCAACTTGTGATGAATGCTCTTGGATAAATGCAGACGAAGTGGGAACCAATACTGCCTCAGCCAAAAGGGAGTCACCAACAAGATTTTGGGAGAGTCCTGTTGAATTCTGAACAGTACTTTTTGGAATGAGGGAAACGGGAGGGAAAGCATAAAGAAACATCCCCTTCCAAGAATAAGAGAGGGTGTCCACCTTCCACACTAGAGGACCTGGGACTCTGGCACAAAAAAGAGGAAGCTGTCTGCTCAGATGAGAGGCAAATGGATCTACTTGAGGAGTACCCCACTGGTGGACAATGTCCAGAAACATATCCCTGTGAAGCATCCATTCATAGGAAAGTCAAGGACCTGCCCAGAGTGTCTGCCACAATGTTTTGACCTGAGGGAATGTAAACTGCCTGAAGATTCACTTGATACTGGACAGCAACATACCAAACTAGGACTGCCAACTGGCAAAGAAGATAAGATCTTGTTCCCCTCGTTTATTTATATTCAACATCACTGTGGTATTGTCTGTAAATACCTTGAGAGGTCCTGGGGAGAAAAGAGGATGAAAACACTGAAGAGCCAGCAAAAGGGCTCTCATCTCATCGACATTTATGTGCTCCTTCTGTTGAAGAGGCGACCACACCCCTGCAACTTTAGGGAGCCAAAAGCTGCTCCCAATACCACATCTGAAGCATCTGTGGACAGCTCCTGAGATGGAAGAGGGGAAAGAAAAGGGAGCCCTGGATTTAGAGACAACTGCTGGATCCACCAATGAAATTCCTTTTTGAGACAAGATAACAGAGGAACTACAAACTCTAGAGGATGTGCATGCTGAAGCCAAACTGACCTCAGGAACCACTGAAACTTTCTCATTTGGAGTTTGGCCAGAGGGAGCATAGGGATGGTGGATGCGATGAAACAAAGAGCTCTCAGAAACTGCTTGGCAGTAATGGAAGCCAGAGGAAGAAGAGTCTGAAAGAAGGAAATGAGAGTCAAGGCTTTGGGAGGAGGTAGGGATGCCAGCATAGGCACTGTTTGAATCCTGCAACCCAGAAAAACACTGTCCTTAGAAGGAGTCAGATAAAACTTTTTTGAAGTTTACTGTAAACCCCAGGTTTTGAAGATGAGAGATGGCAAAATGGAGATTTTGCAATAGGATCTCTGGAGAGGATACCTAAAACAGCAGACTGTCCAAGTAGGGAAATACTTGGATCCCCTGAAGCCTGCCAAAAGCAATCACAGGAGTGAGGCATTTGGTGGATACCCTTGGGGCAGTAGAAAGGCCAATGGGCAAAGCAGAGAACTGAAAATGCCAAGAAGCAACAGAGAAATGCAAAAACTTCCTGAAAAGGGGATGGATCAGAATATGTAGATAAACATCCTTGGGGACCAGAGACACCATATAAACTTGAAGAAGCAAAAGAGGGAACAGAGACTGAAGGGACAACACTGAAAAAGTGGGCACCTTCAGAAAAGTGTTTAGATGAGAGAGGTCTAGAATTGGTCTCCAAATACCTGCTTTTCTGGGTACCAGATATATCATGGAGTAAAACCTGCTCTCCCTTTGGGACACAGGCACCTCTTGAACAGTACAATGAGTCAAAAGGTCTCAAAGTGTCGCTGGGAAAAAGGGGAGTTGTTCCCAAGAAGGCTTAGGAATGCCCATAAAGGGGGAAGGGATTTCCATACCATGAAATACCCTTGGTGAATAATGGACAGAACCCATGAATCCTGAGTAATCTGAAGCCAGAGAGGAAGGGAGAGAGAGGCAAAGAGAAAGAGGAATGTGGCTGGGAAGAAAAGGATAGTCAGACAGCACCTGGTTTATCTGGAAAGGAAGACTTCTGAGTCCCTGAAGTCTGAGTAGCCTTAGCAGGAGGAGCTCATGTGCCACCCTTTTTGCCCTTAGGAAGAGTAGGAGATTGCCTGTGAACAAATGCTGGCTTATTGCGGTAGTTTCTCTGAAATTTAGGAACAGGATATACAAACACGTGAGTTCCTGTAAAGCCTTCCCCTTATCCTGAATAGAGTTAAACAAATCAGCAGCATATCCCCAAACAAGTGTTTATTATCAAGAGGGGCATCCATCAACTTAGCCATGATATCATCAGACAAAGGTTGAAGCAGAAGCCAAAAAATACCTCATCATTGACCCAAAAGCAGCAGCCCTAGAAGAAGCATCTGCTGCATCCTAACTACACTTTCTATAGTCAGGCACACTGATATCCCACTCACCAGGCTGAACAAGGAGAAAATTACAGTCAGCTGCCTGTCAGGTGCCAGGATCTGCCATATAACGCATACACTCAAGTCACTCCACAACAAGTACAAATACGACTCTGTCATTGTCCATGCTGGAGTGAATGACTTGAGACGTACCTCCCTGGACTACATGAAAAGAGACATGGAAGAGCTCTTGGATCATGTGACCCAGGCAGGTATGACCCTAGCCCTGAGTAGCATCCTGCCTTTGCCCACAATGATACCACAGTATAAGGACAAAATGATTGACTTCAACAATTGGCTAAGCGTCTGGTGTCATTCAAAGGGGATCCAGTATTTGTCTGTCTGGGAAGACATGATCGACAAACCACGATGCTTTGCCAGAGATGGTCTGCACCTGTCACCCCTGGGATTCAGGTTACTGTCTAAAGCTCTTGCCACCCCTATAGTGTCTTTTTTAGGCAAGGTTCAAAGGATAAAACCACCACTGTAACAGATACAAGCATGCAAAATCTGAAGGTAATGCTATTCAATGCTAGAAGTCTAAACCTCAAAATGCGCTCTCTCGAGGCACTCCTAAAAACGGAGAACATCGATATCTGTGCAGTAACTGAGACCTGGTTCAAGGCTCCAGAGAGCACCTCTGCAATACCAGGATACAATTCTTACCACACGTTTCGGCTACAAAACCAAGACCGAAACACTAAAGGTGGAGGAGTGTCCATATTCACCAAGGATATTCACACCTCCAGGATAGTTGCCCAACACAATGCATCTGAAATTCCCCAGGTGCAACTAACACTAGGTAAGACTGCAATCCAAATTGTAGCTTGCTACAGATCCCCCACCATGTCCCAAGATTCTCACTACACCTTTCTAAACATACTGGAAAATATTAAGATACAACCAAACACCCTAATACTGGGTGATTTCAACTGCCTTGCCATTAATTGGGAAAACTACTTGGGTACCAACTCCTTTTCCCAACGGTTCTTGGAATTCATAAATTCCAACGCCCTGGATCAACTAATCCATTGTCCCACCAGGGGAGCCAATATCCTAGACCTGGTCATTACCAACATGGGAGATAGATGCTCCACACCAGTGTTCACCCCTCATTGGTCAGGTCTGACCATAAGCAAATTGCCTTTGACATCCACAGCCCACCCCCACCCCCCAGTAAGGAAACCTCCTTAAAAAACTTCTCCAAAGCCAACTTCATGCTACTGAAGTCAGAAGTGACAAACTTCACAACACCCACTCAGACGGGATCTGGAAGTTCGACTGCAGAATCCTACACTAAGGCACTGTACGAGCACATCCACTCATGCATGAATCGTGCCATCCCAAATAGAACCAAGATGCTCTTCTCCAAAAAAAGGAAGCCAATCTGGTAGTCCCCTACTATAAACAAACTATACAACAGAAGGAAGAAACTGTTGCAGAAAAGAGTCAAATCCCAGGATGCAAAAAAACTCCCTCATCAGCCTCAGTAAGAAGCTGAGACCCCTCATAAAATCCTCAAAAGCTAGTTACGAAAATAAAATTGCCAAAGATTCCAAAGACAACCACAAGTCATTCTATAGTTATGTCAAGAATCTAAATGGCAATGCTCAGATCTGCTCTGAGCTACAACAGAATGGCATTAAATATACTGATTCCCAAGGATATTGCCAATATCCTGGCAGATCGATTTAGTGCCAACTTCACCCCCTCTCACCCCCTAAAGGGCCCATCTCAATACCAAATGATTGACAAATTCCAATAATCACAGGTAGAAACCGCCCTCTCCAAAGCAAAGAATACAGTATCCATGGGACCAGATGACATTCCAGGCTGTGTACTACATGAACTACAAAATGAACTGGCACCTCACTAAGTGTCATGTTTAATCATAGCCTCACCTCAGGCTTCGTGCTCACTGAGTGGCGCACAGCTACAGTTATCCCGCTCCACAAGGGAGGATCCACTTTTGATCCTGGGAACTACCGTCCCATCAGTCTGACAAGCCTGATCTGCAAGGCCATGGAATGCATTATCATGGAACTTATAAACAAAGACATTGGCAAACTTCAAACACTGGACCCCACCCAGTTTGGGTTTGTGAAGGGCCGATCTTGTCTCCTGAATCTGATTGACTTCTTTGAATCAGTCTCCAGAGCTGTGGACGAGGGTAAGGTGGTCCACACAGCCTATCTTTACCTTGCCAAGGCCTTCGACCCCATCCCCCACTCTGGAATCATAGATAAACTTACTAAGCTGGGCATAAATCCCTATGTCACTCGATGGGTTGCCAACTGGCTTACTGACAGAACCCAGACTGTAAAAGTAGCCGACTCCAAATCCAGCTCCAGACAAGTGACAAGTGGAGTACCTCAGGGTTCAGTCCTGGGACCACTCTTGTTTAGCATCTATTTCTCTGAAGTACAGGCCAACACTAAGGGATTCTGGCTAACAAAGTTTGCAGATGACTGCAAACTGGGAGCCATTATTGAATCTCCAAATGGTGTGGACATTCTACAAAAAGGCCTTACAGAAACAGATGCCTGGTGCCAGCGCCATGGGCTCAAGCTTAATGCCAAGAAATGTATAGTTATCCCCTTTGGAAAAAAAACATGTACCCATGAATTAACACATAGGTGGCAGGACGCTAAACATCGAAAGTGTGATGAGAGACTTAGGGACACAGGTGGACAGTGGTCTCACTTTCCATAACCACATTGCCACAACAGTCAGGAAATCCTTCTATGTGGCACACCTCATCACTAAAGGCTTTTCATCCAGAAAAAAGGAGGTCACTGTCCCACTGTACTCATCCCTCATTAGATCCATTATAGAGTATAATGCCCTGTTTGGTATGTACCTCACAAGACATCTGCAACAGCTGGAAAGGCCACAGAAATACCTCACTAAAAGAATCACAGGCCTAAAGCAGATGCCATATGCTGACCGTCTAAAAAAACTCCAGCTATACTCTGTGGCATATTGTCTACTCAGAGGTGATCTCTGCTTAACATACAAGGCCATGTCAAACCCTGAGCTGTTGGACATGGTCCACTTAAAGAAATCCCAATCCCTCAGAGCCACACAATCCAGGGATCTAAACCTTGTCATCACAATGAACAAAACATGCTGGAGGGATAGGTTCCTGACCCAGAGACTCCCCATACTCTGGAATAGACTGCCCATACATGTCAAGAAGAGCGCCTCATTGACCCTCTTCAAAAGGAACCTTGATGATTGGATTGGAGATAGGAAATTCACCCTGGAGATCATGTCTGTTGCCCTGCTAGACAGGGGCCCAGAGAAGTAAATATTGTGGGAAGAAATATCCAGGAAATTGTTATGGCTAGGCTTGCATAGGCCCTAGGGCTGATAGCCTTATACCAACCTATGAACCTATGACAAGCCACCTGTGATGAAGTCCTTAACAGGGATAAAACTGACGTTTTACCCTCAGAGTCAGGGAGATCAGAAATAACCCGACAAGCCTGAGGCAGGAGAGCCAACACATACCTGGACGTATGGGTCTGATAATTAACAGCCCTAAAAGCCAAGGTAGCCGAGGTGCAAACATTCTTACCTAGCCTTTCCATGGTTCTGCTGTCTTTACCAGAAGGCAGTAACTTAAATTTTCACATCCGTGGATATCTTAGTATACGTCTAGTGTACTCTTTCCAGTTAACTCATGCTTGTTTTCTTATGAGGCTTCCATATTATTATTCCATACTCACATTTGAGTCTAATGTAATTAAACAATGACTTCAACATTTCTGATTTCCAAGACTTTATAAATCTTTTTATACAACCTACAGCTCTATAACTATAATTAACCTATTGGTTGATATGATTAGAAAAACTCAAAGATGAATCTACCCATAAACCCAGGTCCTTAAATGAATCTACAGTTTCAATCACAGTGTACTGTACTAAATATTCATCTTTCAGTTTATGTCTCCCAAATCTTATATACTTATTTTTTTTATGTATTTATCAGCCTATTACTCTCCTGTGCCCAAATGGTCAATTTAGTCAAGTTCTTTTGCAGACATACCCTATCTGTAACACATTCAATCAGTTTACCCAATTTCAGGCCATCTGCATACAGACTGTAGAATACCTCAGATGGAAAAGATAGGTCTGAAAAACACAATCGAAACAGGGAAGGGCCTAGGACCTTTGCTGTATGATACTTGCCATGTCCTATTTGTAAGCAATGCAGCTATCCAGCTTATCAAGAATAAATCAATACCTAGTTGTTCTAATTTACTGATCAATGTTTTATGTATGATCCTGTCAGATGCTGAAGTTAAATCTATATAAATTATAACACAGCATAATTTTTCATTAACAGCTGTTATATTATACTGTTATAGAACATCATATTACAGATGGTAATACATCTATTTTCAAAATATGCATGTTGAGATGTGGTTTGCGCTCCAATTCTGACAATAACTTATCCAAAGATTACCTTCTCCATTGTTTTTAGACAACATGAAAGCAGAATTAAGGGTCTATAAGACACTGGGTTTGTTCTGCACTCCTTTTAAAGACAGTTTTAATAAGAGCATGTCCCCAGTCTTTTGGAATCTCCCTATATTTCTACGACCTAAAAAATAATAGATATAATGGTAATATAAGTTCTTGCTGAAGTGCTCTCAGGTCATTGTTACTAATTTCGTCTCCACCGTATGCTTTTATTTGGGTCCAGTTTGCATGGTTCTTTTTCAATATAATCTAATTTGATTCCAGTATCCGAGATTAACTGGATGTCATAGAACAACTTATCACACCCCCTTTGTGAAGCCAAACTGTTTTGCATAAGATTTTGTAAATGTATGTATAATCTGTTGGTGTATGAGAATAAATTTTAGAATCTACACACAGTTTATCAATTTGTCTTTACTCTTTCCACATCTTATGTCTCTATAAAATGGTTTCCAATTATGCTCAATATATTTATATGATTTTTCTTCAATTTTTTCTTGATCTTGTCTCACTCTGGGTCCCCTTCAGAAACCCAAACGTTCATTTACCCAACTTTTAAAATGCTGAGACGAAAAGGCTGACGACCGCACAACACTGAAGTCCCAGAACACTGATTTTCCACTCCAGGTAAGTAACTGCTTGGCCATCCTGTTGAACTTTACCCCTTACCCACATGGTAGTGTAATCTCAGAGTTGGTATATTTAGTTAGGGAGGTGTGGGGAGCGTAGCCCTCCACATGGGTGGGTTTGGTTTTCTTCAGTTTATGTTTTGGTTTACGATGGCCAAGAGATTACTTACCTGGAGTGGTAAGTCAGTGTTACAGGACATCAGTGGGCCAGTGCTGTCAGACTTTTTGTCTAGGTGTTAGGAGTTTCAGGTAAGTGAAATTTCGTTCTTTTAAAGTAAACCTCTCACACTATGCTTAATCTGTTTGCCCAGCTTGTCTATTTCAGTTTTCAAAGTTGTAGTTCAACCTCTTTTCCATTTCCTATATTTTTAGTCTTTCACCTTAATCAAGTATCTTGTTCTTATGGAAATATATGCCTCTGATGTTGTATGTCTAGATCCTAATATTAAACATTTTTTTTTATTTCTTGCACTCAGTTTCTCTTTCAAAACTTTCCACATTCCTTCTGCAGTTTTTCCACTGAACGCATGACTCCAATTAGTTTCACATAGGGATTGTTTTGCTTCCATATAATCTGTAATTAATCTTCTGTGCACTGGTATAGATTTCAGTGTGACAGAATTTTCTAGCAATAAATTATCTTTTATAACCTCATAATCACTGCACATCAACAGTGGTAAAAACTCAACATGAAGTAACAGTAATTTCTTTAGGAGCACAATTCGTGTTTAGTATGTTCTGTTCTCTATACTCTATGCTTTTCCATGAGTTTATAAAGGGAGAATGATCATCAACATGTGTTTATAGTTCATATGAATCATTCTAATAATTTTAACATAATTCTAAATTTTGTTTATTTCATTCTATTATTATCATTATTCTCATGATTCATTAAGAACAGAATCCATCTAACACTGTTAAATAAGAGCATGTAATATAAGATTTTAATGAAATATATTATCCTCATGGGATTCTATGATTTTTGTTTAAATGATTATATTTTTGCAGTTGTCTGGCAAGTATACGTACTACACTGCCATATAATAAGTGCACAGATTAAATTATATAAGGTTTTTATCTGTATTTATTTGTGTTTTTATTTTGCGCACTTAATCCGTGCTTTTCCGTTTTATTAACTTGTTCGTTTTATTCATTTGTTCTCTCATTATTTATTTCAGTATTATAGTTTCATTTCTGCTTGATAGTAGAATGATTAGATATGAATAACATTGTCTACCTTTAAGGTTCTGAGATCCCCTTTTTTGAAATGTCTGCATTAAGTTATAATACTTAATTAACTAAGCAATTAAGCAATTGAACAGTTTATCTGTTTCATTTTGGCGCCCTTTTTACTTTTCATTGTATAAATTGAGGTTTTTAAATGTTAAATGTACTGTCTGATGAAGCGTAGTGGTTGCTACGCGAAAGCGCTCACAGTAAATAAAGGTTCTTTGCTGAATTTATCCTGGACTATGATGATATTTCTATTGGGAAATTGAAGCTGTTGTTTTGACTTTGTTTTTCGTGAACTTTGTTTTTCGTGAACATTGGGTTATTTACAGAACTTCTAAGCTGCCTTCTACAGTTCCGTGGTGAGAGAGCCTGGTTGTTATCATCATGTTCTGTTCTCTGGTAATTTAACAATCGGAAGCAATTGCTGTTCCTGAATATAAGTTGTGAATAACTTCCTAACTAATGCTGTTGAATCAATATTATTCCAGACTGTTTCTGGTAAATTCAAGTCCTCATCTAATATTATTCTTCCCTCCTGTGTTTCATGCAAGAAATGTATGATTTCCTCTAGGTCATCTGCACTTGAATTTGGTGGTCTACACACTCCAATTGTTATATGTTCCAGGGTTGTCTTTATTGTCACAGTTCACAATCTACACAATTGGTGCTATCATTAAACCTGTAATAATCACGCATCTCATTACTATCTTTAATCCCTATCATAACACTTCCACCTGATTTTTTTCTTATAATATTTGTTACAGTAAAAGTGTTTATACCCTGACAGAACTGGTTTCCAGTTATTGTTCTTTAACCATGTTTCACAAACAATAACATCAGTCTTGTGGAACTGTAGCAAATTTTCCAATAAAAAATTATTAATAATACTCCTAGCATTAACAACCAGCATGCATCAAATGTTGCTATATGTGAATGGTTACATTTTTGACCTGGCAAAGATCCTGCCTTGTGTTTGTCATATATTGTAAAATATCCGCTACAAAAAATTTCTTCCCAGATCTTGACAAATGCATGTTATCCTGTCTTCACGCATTTGCCCAAAATTGGGCTCAGATGCTTTACACATGTCCATTTTTAAAAGGGGACTTATTTTTATGTAGGTGTTTACCCAAAAAATATTTTCATTTACTTTGATCTAACTCTCCTTTCTATAGGTGACTTATGAAAAATACATCCCAAAAGGACAGTAAGTTCACTACTAACAGTCAGAGAGTCTGTGCTGATGAGATCATTGTACCAACATGAATAAAACAGATCTGTACTTTCTTATATTAAGGGGTTCTAAGGCTGATCTCACGTCCTCTATTTTTGCTCCTGGCAACCATACCATTACTAGTTTTTCATTATCTCATCTACATATGTACGTATCAGTTCCTCTAATAATTTAATCTCCAATTGCACAAATATCTTTTCTGGCTAGATCTGCAGAATCTTCAACTTCTAATTCAGTAAGGAATGATCTTCATCACCATTAGCCTTAATAATCCCTCCACGTTCATTGCGTATACACTTGGAAGGATACAGTTCTCATCCAGCTGGTATTGTAAATCCACAGATTGAGCCATGTTGTCAATGTCTGTCCTTCTCATCTTTTTTTTCTTACAGTAATGTTCTTCAGTCCTTCCATGTTCAATTTTGATTTCCTTTTCACCTGTCCCTTGCCTCTTTTTTCTAGCTTCTCTTTTGGAAGAATGCTGTCTTCTTATGTAGACTGAAGGTTTTCTGATAGAAAAATGTATAATTCCCTGTAATGTGTGTGTTACATAACAAAGCAGTGTCCTTTTTAATATGTATTATCTTTGCTTTACAAACACTTGTCAGTTTTTTCTTCTTCCTTGTTATTTGTTGTGAACTTCTTCCTTTATGCTTTGTTTCCTTCTAAACACTCTGAATCCTTAGATTGCTGAATACTTGTATCCAGAATTCCAAAGCTGCCAGTGGCATCATCTTGTTTCACAGGGGTGGAGTGATCTTTACAGATGATAGAACACATTTAGGAAAGGAAGTGTCTATTTGCTCTTTGCCTAACATTATTTATCTCAACAGCACCATCATTAATGTATATAACAGTTCTCCAAGCCATGCCAATTGCAAGTTCAATCTTTATCAGTAGGTCTAGATTTACGACTGATAATCGTAAGCAAACCATCCAACTTTTGACATGTGGAACACAGATCGCCAGTGTTATCAGGTATTATCTTTAAATATTCACAGCATTTATTACACCGTACATGACATTTGTGCTTTAGCAAATCATTAATGGGATACTTATTTAAGGAATCCATATTCAGCTTCAAATGAATAAAAAAAAATGTAAAAGAAAACAATAATCAAAATCAGTTACCATAGAAATCAAAGGGAACCTAAATCAACTTCTTTGAGAAAAATCACACAAACAATATACAACTAAAGTTCAGTAAAGTTGTAGCTCTCACTGTACAAGTGCTGAAAGTCAGACAAAAGCCAGAATTTCTTTATGAAGGGAATGGATGCGTGCAGTAATTTATTCTATCTCTCGCAGTCACACCCTTTTTAACAGTAAAGATCAATAAATCACAAACGAAGACAGGACTGTTTAAACAAGTTTGGGATTGTCCTCTCTGCAGCCTGTGTGACTTTATAGCTGACTAGGTCCCTTAGGATGCCTAGAGTTTGCTTGTTTAAATCCTGTCCCTTTCTAACAACAAACAGTGAAAATTAAAGTTAAAACAACAAAATATAAACAGTAAATCTTGTCTACAAGCTATCCTTTCCTTCCTATAAACAGTGAAAAACAGTGGAAAGAAATAAAATATAAATTCAAATAAAATTTCTCTTACCAGGCAGCTCCACAGTAAATCACAAACCAAGACAGGACTGTTTAGATAAGCTCTGGATACAAAACTATGGGTGGTGACTAACAAGCAATAAGTAGTATAAAAATACGTTATATACTCACCATAACGTTCCATGTGAGTTGTTCATTTTGCCTGCATTCTTACTGATGGGTTCAGAGCCAATCCTCGGCTCCGACTCGGCCAACTGCAAAAGCTTGTCTTCAACCAGCTCAAGGCCAACTCCCTATCCCATGATGCACCCTGATCTTCCCTCAGATCTTGTTTGCTGCCAACTGACTACCTATTAGTATAAATATGCCACTCAGAGAGCTGGATAAGAGACAATGCACCATATAAAAAAAGGTGACGGACCTCAAGTACACTGGATGGGGGTTGGAGGGTGGGACATAAGAATGAAGGCGAGATGAACAACTCACATGGAACATTATGGTGAGTACATAACTTCTTTATGTGAAGTTGTTCTATCTCGCCGTTCATTCTTACTGATGGGTAGCGTCCCAAGCACCATCTTTCTTGGGTGGCTCACGGGCGAATATTTCTCAGAACTGTGGAACCAAAGGAGGTCCTGTCCCTGGAGGCCTTGTCTACTTTGTAATGAGTGATAAAGGTATAAGGTCTTCACCAGGTAGCTGCTGCACAGATAGAATCTAATGGTAACCTTGCAGAAAAAGCTAATGAGGTTGAAACAGCTCTAGTAGAGTGGGCCTTTATTTTTTGTTGCAAGGGAGCACTCTCTGAACTACAAATAAAGAAAATGCAATCTGATAGCCATCTTGACAAGGTTACTTTTGTCATTGGGGCACCCTTTTTGACTCTGAAAAGGAAACAGAGCGGATCCGTTGATCTGAATTGTTTTCTTCTATCTAGATAAAATCAGAGTTGTCTATGAACATCAACTTTGTGCAGCATGTATTCCATCCTATTTGTGTATTCAGGAAAGAAAATGGGCAACTCAATGGACTGGTTAAGATTTATCTCTGAACAACTTTTGGTAAAAAGAATTGATTAGTTCTGAGTGAAACTCTGTCATTATGGGAAATCAGATAAGGAGGTTTGATGGTCAAGGCCTGCAACTCAGAAATCCTCCGAGCAGAAGTAATGGCTATCAAAAATATAGTCTTCCATGAAAGGAATTTCAAAGGACAGGATGGGGCTGGTTCGAAAGGAGGTAATATGATTCTGGAGAGAACAAAATTTAGATTCCATGGCATAACTGGAGCTATGATTGGTGACCTCAAATGAATGGTACCTTTAAGAAAGGCTTTAGCAAGTTGATGTGACATGACATTGGAGCCTTGGAAGCCAAGATGAAAATTTGAGATTCCTGCTAATTGAACTCTGATGGTAGCTGCAGCAGCTCCTTCATTGAAAAGTTTAGTTAAAAATGCCAATATAGATGGGATCGGAGCTACATATGAATCAACATAATTTTGAGATGCCCATAAAGAAAATCTCTTCCATTTGCTAAGATATAACTTTCTGGTGGATGATTTATGAGAAGATGTTATAATATGTTGGGCCTCAGCAGAGAGGGTGTAGATCCTGGCTATTGTGGGAATTGGAGCAGCCAGGCTGTCAGTTTGAGGAAATTAAGAGAAGGCTGAAGAGTCCCTGATGAATGGGTTAACAGATCCAGAACTGGGTCCAGAATCCAGGGTTCTTCCATAAGATGAGGCTGGAGGAACGGAAACCAAATTTGCTGAGGCCAGTAAGGGGCTATTAAGATCATAGTCTTTCCCACAGATTTTGCTTTCTGTAATACTTTGGGAATCAGAGGAAAGGCATAAAGGAGACCCAGGGGGCCAATTGTGCACCAGTGCATCCCTTGGGGCATCCTCCGGCGGGTGAATCAGGGCAAAGTAACTGCTGCATTTCGTGTTTGTTGGGGTTGCAGAGAGATTGCAGCAAGGCTGGACCCACCTGTGGAATATCCGTTCCCCTACTTGTTTCTTTAGGAACCACTCATGAAACAGTAGAATTGCCCTGCTTAGCTTGTCTGCTATCATATTGGATTTCTCTGGAATGTGCATTGCTATCAGAAAGTGCTGGGAGGAGAGTGCCCACTGCCATACTCTCATGGCCTCTCAACACAGGAGGTAAGATTTGGTTCCTCCTTGTTTATGTACCAGACCACTGACATGTTGTCTGAATTGCAATTGTTCCCAGAGGTAGAGAGTCTTGAAAGGACTGCAACACTAGAAGTACCACTCTCATCTCCAGAACATTTATATGCAGATGAGCCTCATGTTTCTTCCATGTGCCTTGGGCTGTTCTTCCCTGATAATGCCCCGCCCACCCAATCAAGGAAGCTTCCGTGGTCACCGTGGCTATGGGATTGGGTAGAACGAATGGACGGCCCCAAATTACATGTTAGCTACCAGTGAAGGTCCTTCTTGCAAGTATTCATTATGATAATTTGGTGTGACACTGGAAGTTCCTGAAAGGAGAATGGAGAGAATTGGAGCCATTGTAGAACTCGCATGTGCATTCAAGCGAGAGGAATGGCAATGATTGCTGCCATCGATCCTAGCAATTTGAGTTCCATTGAGACTGGGGCTTTTTTCCTTGGAAGTAGGTCTAATATTTGTTTTCTTAAGAGACAAATTTTTTCTGGAGGCAGACTTAATGTAATTGAAACTGTATTTAGTTCTGCTCCTATAAAGACAGTCTATTGCGATGGCAATAAGGCAGATTTTTCTGAGTTGATGGTAATCCCCAACTGATTGCAGAGATTTAAAGTTGTGTCCCTTGCCTGAATACACTGATGCTTGGTGGTGGCAGTGAGGAGCCAGTCGTCTAGATATGGAAACCACCTGTCTCAGGTGAGCGGTGACTACTGCCATACATTTGGTGAACACTCTGGGGGCTGTAGTGAGACCAAAGGGCAGAGCGCAAAATTGATAATGGCTGGCTCCCAGCCAGAAGCGTAGATGATCCCTGGATGGTCTGTCCATCTTTATGTGGTAGTGTGCATACTGAAGATCTATAGAGCACATCCAATTGTCTTTCCCCAGAAAGGGAAGTATTGACTGAAGTGTGACCATCCGGAACATCGTGTTTTTTACTGACTTGTTTAGTCTGCTTAGGTCCAGAATAGGTCTCCAGTCCCCTGTTTTCTTTGGAACTAAAAAGAACCTTGAGTAAGTTCTGCATCTTCTCTGGTCTGCTGGGACTGGCTGGATGACTCTGTTGTCAAGCAACTTTTGGACCTGTAAGGCTGCTTGGACCCTGTGACTGGGTGGAACGTCTGGGGTTTTCCTTACTAGATGGGGTGGAGTGGCAAAGGTAATTGAGTATCCTCTGGATATTATGCTTTGTACCCAGCTGTATTTTGTTATTTTTAGCCAGGCATCTAGGTACAAAGATAGGTGTCCCCCGACTGCCTCCAGAGATGAACATTCGGGCCTCCTTTCAGGAGCACTGATAGGGCTTGCCAAAGAACTGATCTCTGTCGCCCTGGTTCTGCAGACTCCCTCTGCCGTGTGGGCGATGTCTTCCATTATTACCCCCTCCTCTGCCTCCAGAGGGGGTTTCACCATGAGTGTTCTGGAAAGATCCTGGAGATTTACAGAACCATATCTTTCCACCTCCCCTCCCTACCATATATTTCCACCTTCCCTCCCTTTGGGGTAAGGTCTATTTGGGGTATAAAAACGTACTCCAACGGCAGACGAGGTCTTTCCGTATTTTTCACTCCTGGTAAGTGTTTCCTTTACCTTAGGTCTGAAAAGGGACGAACCATCAAAGGGTGTGTTAATGAAGGAAGACTTAAAGGATACCACAAAGGAACATAAGCACATCCAGGAATGTCTCCTGAGAGCGATTCCTGTACCCGTTGCTCTGCTCGTACCATCAGCTGCATATGACAACAGATAAATGGAGGAGTTCACTATCGAATTAAGAGTGGAGAGCTGGGAAGTTACCTTGTACGAAACCTCCGCAGCTACTGAACCCTGCAGGGCGGCTCCTAGCTCCTTCAGGAGATCACTTTGTAATCTAGAAAAATGTGTGAGGTAGTTCAGCGATCGAAGGACGAAGGCCACGGAACTAAACATATGCTTCCCGTATCTGTCCATAATCCTGGATTCTCTATTAGGAGGATGAACACATGAAAAGGGCTCTGATAATTAAAATTGCTGCCACCACCACAGCATCAACAGGTACTCCTTTAATAAGGTAAGGTCTATCTTGAGGACTAGTAATAAATTTGTTAGGCCTCCTGGGAACAGGCTCTGTGGTATCTGAGAACTCCCATGCCCTTCGAGTGAGTAATTCCAGCAACTCAAAGGGTAGAGACACCAAAGAGGTGGAGGGTTGAGACCCAAAAGTCTTCAGGAGAACTGACTCATCATCAGAAGGGTTAAGGGATTTCCAGTCACCCTTCTGTTTAAGAATTTCTAAGATATCTGCAAATGAGATATCTTCTGAGGGGGGACTGTGGGGACCCTTCTGACTCATCCAAGTCTGTATCCAAAGTGATTGACTTCTGTGGGGAGTCCAGATGCTTCGTCTTGCAGAGTCTCTTCCTAGGCACTTCTTCAGCGGAGGCTTCTGGAGAGGTCTCGGAAGAACATGGCTCACACAATCGGGCTTCCTGAGGCTCAGGATCTCTATGCTTCAATGGAGTGTGTGATGAAGAGGCGGACACCGGTGCTTTCAGGGAGGGAGCTGCTCGAATTGATGGAGTGGTCGTCATGGCGGACAAAGCCCTCCTCATAGCCTCGAAGGCCCCTCGGTCCCGATGAGAGGAATCCCTCAAATCCAAAGATTTGATGGAAACAGTCTGCGCCAGTACGGAGGGCTCTGAGCCAGAGGTTGGGGCTGAACTCACTCAAGCCGAAGCCCCAAGAAGTAAATTTGGCAACAAGTCGGTCCCAATATCCTCCCCGGACTTGACCGGTGAGTGTCGGCCCTGAGATCCTTTGGTCGGCACCGAAGACATCAGGGCAGTCGGGGCCAAAAAACCTAGAGTAGGTGTCGGACCCGAGGGGTCTACAATCATCAACTCCAAGCTCTCTGACTCCGAAACTTCCATGCAGCTCGGAGGAGGAACAGAAGATGTTGGAGGAACTAAGGTCAGCTTCGCAGTCCCTAGGGTCGGTGCAGATAAAATTTTTGCCAGCGCAGGTATCTGTAAAAGCTTCTTCACCATGCGGTCCACATGACAGTCTACTTCAGGCCTGTGAAGAATGTAACGAAGCCACCAACTGTAATATAGGAGACTTTAAAGTAGGATATACCGGCTCCAAGGTCGGGGACCTGCTCCTAACTATAACGACAGTCAGTTCCGAAGGCTGTTGAACTGATGTCAAAGCTTTACTAGAAGCTGATTTCGAAGTAGATGGACTTTTTGTTGGTTCCAAAGTCTTTTTGGAGTGCTTGTCTGACTTATTCAGCGACTCTTGAAAAAAAGATTTCAGCAGACCCTTATCCATTAGTTTTCTTTTTCTCTCATGCAACACTCTGAAGCTAAAGGAGTGGCATATAGCACAGCTTTGCTGCAGGTATACCTCACCCAAGCAGTAGACACATTCAGTATGTCCATTAGTTATAGACATCTTTTGCTCACATCTTGGGCATTTTTTAAAGCCAGACTTGGCTTTTTCCTTCTCCTGCTGAGACATATTTTCAAAGGCAAATACTAACAATAGTAATCAAAACAACAATGCCCTATAAAAAAAAGAGGGCTCTAACAGTAAAATGCACACAAAAGAGCTAGTAAAGCCTTGAGAAAAGAAGGCTCCAAGAAATTTAGCAAACAATGCAAATATTTAACTGCCCTGTACAAAAAGAAGGACTGTAATTTAATAAATACACACACACACTCACACAATATAATACTATACATATATACAATAGGTTGGGAGGGTGGCCTAATGGTTAAGGTGTTTGCCTTACAAACACAAGGTGCAGGGTTTGAGTCTCACAAGGGATAATTGGCTAGGCTTAAAATGGCTTGCAAGGGCACTTAGCTTAGAACTAATCTATGAACCTATGAATCTCCGAACCTACAGATAAGACAAGAAAAATGCCTTAAAACACAGCCACTAACATCTAGTTATAATATTATTATTAAAGACAACTACGTACCCAAAACATGGCCTCTAATTTCTCAGTAATTAAGCTATCTGAGATAGAGATAGGGAGAAAAGAAGGCCTAAAAAAAAACCCAGCCCTAAAGACTAACTATATTATCTAAATAATCTAAATATAGATTAAACACACTATCTATCTAAATGACTAAATAACCAACTAAGCTATTATAACAGCTATTTTTGTAAGAAAACGTAAAGTTATTCACTGGCCAGAGCTGGTAAACATCCTACTAAGTTGCAGCAGCAAACAAGATCTGAGGGAAAATCATGGTGCATCATGGGATAGGAAGATGGCCTTGAGCTGGTTGAAGACATCGAGCTTTTGCCGTTGGCTGAGTCGGAGCCGAGGATCGGCTCTGAACCCATCAGTAAGAATGAATGGTGAAACAGAACAACTTCACATCTTCGGTTATGTCTGGCCTAGTTCAGACGTATTGAAATAAAGTTCTTTTTGAAGTGACAAGAGATATGACCAGCCATTCTTGATCTCTGGCCTGGGGAGGGGGGTGAAAAATCTGAAAGGAATTCAAGAGTTTCAGGACACTAAGCAACATATACGCAATTAGGTGGTAATGGGTACAGAAAAGTAATTCTCAGATAGGGGTAACTACTTTGGAGGGTGAAGTTTTCCTTTAGCATAAGGACAGATAGAAGATGGCATGCTGGGGGGTTGGTTTAGCAGCATTTAAAAAGCTGAGCAGACTGGAGCAGAAGTAATTTGCTGGCAACAAAGATTCAAGTAGACAATTTTCTGGAACAGTCTTCTGGCATGGACATCTGGGACAGTGGAATAATGAGTGGTAACCTGCTGCGTATGTCTTTTAGATAACTTTGTGAGTGACTAGATAAGGAGTAAGTTGGATGGGAGGCACCCAGGCCTCAAAACCATTTTGCAGATGAGGTCATGCTTGAGGCAGCTGGATTATTATCTCTTGACAGCCCATCAGGATGAGCTGTGTAGGAATGAATAATGTATTGCGGATGAGTATTTAAGTAATACAGTGGATGCTGACATCTGATGTTTCACATTATAGATGCAACACTACAGTGTTGCATGGATTTCCGAGCTTGCTGAAGCCCACAATAGTTATTTTGAATTCTTCAACAGTACTAGAACAAGTGCCACTGCTCAAAAAACACTTGCCCTTGGAGGAAATGGGCATGATCCATTGTTGCCAGAAGTATGTGAGAAAGCACTGTAGGGTGCTATAGACACAACCACCAGAATGGCACTAGTAATGTTCATGAACTGAAACATTACGTCAAGGAAGGACCTTTTGAGACAAGATGCCTAGGTATCTGCACACAGATGGCAGTGACCATATGGATATCCTTATACTTGTACAGTGTCTTGTATAAATATGTCAGAGGAGACCTTATTCAGGTATATAGGACATTTAGAGACAACTACCTTTGAGAATGTTTTGGGATATTAAAAAGCACAGAATCATCAGAAAACCTATGTAGAAGGTTATATAGGAATGCAATCTACTAAATGACTCTCTGACAGAGTAGCTGATGCATAGACTAGACTTCTAAATTATATTAAAGCAAGCAGTATTGTATATATATTTTAAGAACAACTTGGATGCTTATTATGAGAACGACTGTTTTGCTCTTCTGGCAGGCTAAAAGGGCATTACTGCTTGTGCTTGAAATAGTTGTATATATATGCAGATGAAGGATGACTAGAACAACATCCTTAGATTGGTGGATATGAAAACTTATACCCATAGAAATATGCATGTCCAGAGCCATATCCTGAGAAGAACTCGTACTTCCAGGCAGATTTGGATCTTAGCATCACATCAGTAGATATAGAAGATCAGTTGATTTCCCCAAAACCTGACAAATTGTGGAGTGTTCTACTCTGACCATCAAAACAAGCTTTACAGGACACTAGAGGCACTCTTCTGTACATACAAGGAAACCCCCTGCCATATGAATTTATGAAGGGGGTGGAGTCATACATAGTACGCTGAATTAAAAAACAATTCTACTTATTACCAATGTGAAGGACTGAAATTTCTGATTACAGTCAGGAACTTTTTGTACAGCACAGACTCTGAAAAAATACAAATACTTAATGGTGAATCACTGTTTATCCACTACTGTCATACAGAGGGATAAACCCTTACCTATGACCCAGGCAACCTGTGTTTGATTAGTGGCTCAGCTGTCTAAGGCGCTGGCAGGGAGGGAGGGTGCTCATCCAGGCATTCCTTGTGGTGAAGTGTGGTCCACAGAGGGGAGTAGTCCCCTCTGTGGACCACACCTCTGTATGGACGGAAGTAGTCCTCGGATGTTAAACAGGTGAACACTGGTGGGAGGGGGGCAAAGGGTAGGTCATAAGTTGAAAAAAAGTGATCTGGTAGAAGCACTTAACTAAATGACACCCCAGGATGCCCTTAGGTTCCACGCCAACCCCAGCCTTAGAATAAATGGAGAAAGTCCAGGGGCTGTAGGAGTAGACCCAAACATGGACAGGGCACTGGGATAAGCAGGAAAGAATGAAGCAGAAGGGGATCCAAAAAAAAAAAAAAAAGGTGATTCGCCATTTAAGCTTGATTCTTATTTGGGTAATTTAGAACAGCAAAATATGTATTTATTCATGATTCATTGACTCATTATTTTACTGTATTACAAAGTGCTTCTCATGTAGGTATAGTGTGTGCATTTGCCAGTTATGTTTGTTTCATACATACCAAATGAAATGTTTGTGCTTTCTGCATTATTGAACATTCATACAAATTACCTCCCCCATCTTTTCTAAGTCAGGCAGAATTGCAGTGTTTACTGTTACTTTTGTGTGTATGTTAGGGACATGCATAAGGAGCATTCATCCAAATGGAATGTTACTCTAAATCTGATCAAGTAAAGATGTTAATGACCTCTGCTAGTCTGATGTGTTACTATTTTATATCTTGTGCAGTGTACAGCACCATTTTAGACACAGCTTTAAGTCATACTGACACCGATAATCAGCACAGCACATAGTTGTTGTTTGGCAACAA